>NC_089772.1:7746624-7899124 GCF_040412425.1 Macrobrachium rosenbergii | reverse complement strand
AAGGAAGTAATTAAATTGTCCAAAATTTGTCAAACAATGGGATGGTTGGACGAGCAGATGCCATAATAATTTTTCCATTTAGTGCCATTAATGTTGTCTCCTGTTTTTTTTTTTTTAGATAAGTCATCATAATGCCAGCTATGGGAACTGGGAAAGTCACAATTCTTGTGTTTTGTTAATTTGTGTGGTAGATTTTTGTTACTCTTATGAGCATACAATTGTGTATGTAATCTTGTTACTGCTATTTTAATCTTTGAGTAATTGAATATTGGAAGGATTGTGTTTTTCCATTACCTTATCTCTCTCCTTTTAGTATTCAGGAGTTGCAAATCATCATGCATCTGTTCACACGAAAGAGATGTCATTGTTTTGCCACTTGTCATATCACCTAGGTACAGCCTTGCTTAAGGATAACAGATGGCTTAACTATTTTAATTTTACACTACCATTTATGATTGTAAGAACTCTCTATCAGTAGCATGGGTGAGTGTTTAAGGAAAGTTCAGGAATGGGATTTGACTGTTTAGATCATTTTCATTTGTTGGGATTGGCTTTCATGCATGTGAGTCATTCATGTGGCTATTTAGATGGACGGAAGCATTTTAGAAAGCTTTTGAGCATGTGCTTAGTTACTTGGAAGAAAAATCCATGGAAGCACTTGAAAACTTGCATGAATAATGAACCATGAATGTTACTGATAAGGTGAAATTTTCATCTTATGAAATCATTACAGGTCCAAGATTGCGTGCAAGACTAGTAGGTCTAGAAGGTTTTTGGAGCTACTGTGTTATTGATGAGCTTGACAGTTCATAGTAGAATGCTTTGAAAATGTACAGCTTTACAGTGTACTTAAGGTGAAAGTCAGTGTGTATAGTGTAAAACTAAGCAAATACATTTCTAAAAATAGGGGCAAATACATTAATGATGGGGTACCATACTCTGTTTACTTCTCAGGCTTTGTTGGATGTGATTATTGCTCTATCACCATAATTAATATGCTAGGTGAAATATTGTGGATGAATGTCATTACATTGATGAGGTATTATCATCAAAATGCAAACCGTTGACTTACAAATGCCTTTTTTGCTGGTCTTGGCAGGTTCAGGCTAGCTCTGATTTTCATATTACCTTGGGCCCAATGACGGACTGAGGTTACCTCACTTAACGCTTCAACATCTTCACTTCAGTATCTCCCGTCTTGTTTGCAATTACTCTCTCACATATTTACATCAGGTTTTTCCTTTACGAGTCTTAACGTCTGACGAGTTCTTTTTAATCTGTACTGTTTCTTACTGAATACTGTCGGGTTCACCTATGCCCTTTTTGGTATGATCTAGAAATAAATGCTTTTGCCTCTGAGGTATTGAATAAATTTGTCTGCCTTGTTTTTCAGAGTCCCATTTATTATCTTGAAGTAGCCTCAGCAAGTAGTACATTGATATTATTGTGAGCTCCCACTGTAGCTTGACCTTCTCTGTCAAATTTTATCATATTCAGCCACCATATACCCTCCACCTTCAAACTGAGAGGTAGCCCAGACTTGCTTCCAAGTGATTATTATTTCATCCAGAACTGGCAGATACTGTATGTTTGCTTTTATGGCTTACTTGGATTGATTTTACCTCTAGTTTTGCAGCTGGTATAGCAAGGGAAATTTATAAAATTAATGACTGCCACCCTTTAGGGGGTATGGGATAGCCTTTCATTAAATCCTTTGGAACTGGTTTTATAAGTTCCCATTGAAAATAAAAAATGAAAGTGTTCCCTTCAGAGATGCCCTTATTGTGTTATCCAGTATTTTCTTCAGTGTCATTCATGTTGCCTTGAGTTTGTTTCTTTTTATTTTCAGTCTTTTGATCACTGCCCAGATTTTTTCAAGGGGGTCTTTAACAGTACTGTGCAGGATTTCTCATCAGGATAGGTGATATTTATATGAACTTCCTGTTAATTGAAGCTTTCCTTTTTGGTGTGCAATTTTTTTTACAGCCATTATTCCAGCCTGGAAAATTGTCTTTGGGGCTGCTGTGGGAGAGTTGTAGTTGTAAATACACACTAATGAACAGTTTAGCCCAGTGGTCTGGGTAAACTGTTAATATGTGTATTTCCTGAGACATTCTTACTTATAATATACTGATTAATAGGACTGAATTTACTGTCTACTTGAGCTGGTAAATCTAGCTACCAGGACATGCTGTGCTAATGAACTGTGAGCAGCCTCATAGCCTTGTTTAGCTTAACAAAAATGGTTTGGGAGAGTACTCCTTGTATGTGATGATGTTTTCAAATTGGACAGTTCCTTTGTGTTTCAGTTGTCTTCGTGCCAAAGTGTTTGTGTACCCGTAGCAAAACACTCGCATTAATGAATTGCACAAATTAGTTCAAAAGTAACTTCATGCTTTGTACCACTGTCCTGCGTAGAGGCTACTCCTTCATTTGATGCCAGGTGTATAAATTTGAGAGAAAAATGCAAGGAGAGGAGGGAATGGGAATAAACTCATATGAGAAACATTTCCTATTCTTTCTTGTTACGAACCAGGCGTTCAAAATGCTGAATTTTGTACAGTAGTAAGTTTTCAGTGTTTACCACTTTGTGACCATGTCCTGCATTACCAGTTTTTCACTTTGTTCATGGTGTTGTGCTGTTATACCGTTTTGTTTCATGTGTAGTGCCTTGTTGGTAGGATGCCTCGGCGTTGCTTGTGTGCATCCCCCTAGGTGTTTTGCGTTGTCTTCACATCAGACCAGGATAAGGATCCTTTCATCCTGTGTAGCAACTTTGGGTATAAGTTTGCTCTGATCTCACCTGAGAGATGCGCCTAAGCATATCTCTCAGGTTGCTTTAGCAGTGGGTGCATTTTTTGAAGAGAAGGATTTGCAATTAAAGCCATCAGTTCGGATCCGGACTTTTCTGCTTTGTCTGCAACTGAACCTTTGGTCACAGTCACCTGGTCTGGAGGAGGGTTGTTCTTCCTCCAGGGCGACAGTTATTGGGGCTTTCCAGTAATTGCATGATGTAAATTGAAAAATAAAATGAAATTTATGATTTTTATATACAGTGGGGTATGGCATTTTTCTAACTTGAATGAGGGAGCATATGATTTGTCTTTGGTCATTTTAAAGTATATTTTGCTAAAATTAATTTGATTGAAAAATGGTACAACAAAAATTTACGTATGGTCCTTGTACACCAGTAGTACTAGACGATAACACCAAAGCAAAGTTAAGTGCCCTTGAAACCTTATATCCCACTTTGAGGCTGGTCCAGCTTTAAGTCTGGTTTTAGAATGTGTTGTATAGCTTCAAACTGTTGTTTTGCTTTTATTTTTCAGCCAGTTTCATTTCGGTTTTGAACACAATACAGTACATCTAAACCTGTTTTTGGAGGGGCCAAATTGAAATATAATTTTCACAAGCCCGTGATATATGTTTAATGTCACTGTATGGGCTCCAGAGATTACAGTATTGCAAGGGTTTTCAAGCATATTAGATTCAATTCATGTAGGACGACAGATATAGGGGAGTAAGCATTTTAGGTTTATGGAATCCGAAAGCCAAAAATGTATTTCAGGATGGAAATCTTGGACTAAATTTAATGTGCTGTACTTGCTGTCTTTTGTCCTTAATATTGATATATACAGCCGTATTGCAGTAAATGAACTTTTTCACCCCTTAACTAAATGTTGCTTCATCCACCTCTGAAGTCCTTGGTCATCCCTTCTAACCCAGCCATCTCCTCTTACTGACTGTGCCTGATCCTGCAACTGCTCTGTAGCCCATTCACTCTTTGCCTATTTAGACATTTTCCTGTGGATGCTAAAGTGGCTTGTAGTTCTCTGTGGTCTTCCATGAAGGATAGTCTGTTTGTGTTTATGAAAGCACTCCTAAACTGGTACACATGTCGACATTTATCCCCCTGCCACAACAGGAGACCACTCATACTCAGATTCTACTTCAGGATATCTGGTACTTGCTCCCAGATGATAGAATTTTCCTTCTTTGGTGGTTTGACCCAGATCACCACATAAGTGAGTGTACATGACCTTTCAGCCTAATGAATGATGGAAGGTATCCTTGAAGTAAGAGGAAAACTATTACTTTTGTTGTGTTGCTAACTAGCTCCTGTCATTCTCAGTTCACCATGCACTTCTAATCCCCCAGAGGACTTAGTCAATGCAGGAGTCCTAATAGTGATAGACATTAACAGCAGTGAGTCAATGCAGGAGTGCCAATAGGGATAGAAATTAACAGCAGTGGCAAAGCCTGCGACAGCAGGAGCTGCAGTCGCAGAAGTCATGGCCAGAGTGTTGGGTGCCAAAGCACCAAGACAGCAACTGGAGTAGAACTCTTGGCTGAAACCAAGTTTCCTTGTGCTTCCAAGCTATGGTGTACATGCATGTTAGTGGTGCATGCAACTGCAACTGCAGCATCTAGTTCTGATTTGACCAGTCATACTGAAATCAAGGGGATATGGACCACAATTTCAAGAGTTACTTGTAAACCTAAAAGCATCATACAGTAATACCAAATCATTTGGGGGAGAGAATCTAACTCTTGCTTTTTGGAATCTGATTGAAACTCAGGGTTTTTTTCTTTTTGGAACCCCTTCAGCAGAGTTGGAAAAGATTGTTTGGCTCTTTGTGAGTTTAATAATCTCGGTGAAGTAATTACTGCCCCTTTGTCGGTCCATTCTGTTCGATTAAGCATTCTATAGGGTTCGCTCAGGAGTCAAGGCAGTTCTAACTGTTTTGGTTGCAGCTTGCTTATGGTGTATTGGATCAGGGTTAAGTCTTACCTGTGGAGCAGAGGTTTCCTGGCTTTCCAGCAGTCAAGCAAATTACTCTCCCTACTACCATAGATGCACCAGCAGTGCCTTTGGCAATAAGCAACAACCCTCTTGGCCAAGACTAGTTCTCCTGCTTTAGTGGAAAGCAAGACTTGAGGTAGGTGCAGGGAGAAAATTGCAATTGTTTTCATTGCCCCCTCCTCGTTGTTGAGTGCTTCCTTGTCCTCCCCTTCATCATCATCATATTCATCCTGTAGGAAGGAGAGGTCCAAGAAGACTCATCATAAGAAGTCCCTTAGGACTCTAAACAAATGCCCTTCCCAGGCTCTGGAAGGCGACAGTTTTTGGAATTATCCAGGTGTTCTGTCCACCATAGGCAGGGCTGACTCGGTCTTGCCGAGCACTCTTGGTACCCTGTGGCAACCTATTGTCTTAAGGATGAGAGGACTGCTCCTGGTTCTTCAACCTGTATATCACTTTAAACAAGTGTTTGCATCAGTTCTACCTTTTCAATGGTGAGTTCATGGTCCCCAGACCATACATGCATATGGGTTTAAGACTGACAAATCTCCATTGTATTGCTGTCAGGTACTTGGACAATCTGCTTACCCATGACCACATGGCTCATCACTGGCCTTGGGATTGCATTCGTACAGTAGAGGTTGCGTATCTGTTCTCTGTAACCCCTTACAGTTTGTTGCCCACTGAACTTAGGGAGTTCCACTGGTTGGATTATCACGGCTCAGAACCCTGCTCCATACATGTTATCCTTGGCATAGAGTACATCAGCCAACTTGAGTAGGCACCAGGACAGACTTGCACCTTTGTTTTCAAGAGGAAGGACCCAGAAAGTACCACCTCCACCACAGGAATGTTGGCTGATTTAAAGCTCGGTGTTTAAGGTTGGCATTGACCCCATAAGCGTTCAGTATCACGTCCACCTTGGTTTCAGCTTGGGCCAGTTCTTTGGGTATACACTTACTATACACTTACTGTATTACCTAGATGATAAGTGTGTTCTGTTATCCATAGAGGTGCAATTGCTATGGCACAGAGAATGCCTACTGGCATTTTGTCACTGCCTGGAGATTGTGATAAACTGGGAGAAGTCATCTCATTTCCAGCAGAGCACTTGGGTGGTCTGTTATGTCAGTCAGTTTGGTTTTGGCTGATCTCATCAGTCACCTGTCATCATTGGGAAACTAATTCTACATTGGTATTTCCCTTGCTCTTGCTTCAGGAACAACTGTAGTGGCACTAATCAGCTCTAAGCAATCCACCCACTGAGCTGATGCTGCAAGCAGGGAGATCAGAGAGGGTCTTGCATGGCAGTAAGGGCAAGTAGTCCTTACTCCCTTTTGGAGGGAAAGGCTGTTGTAGCTCTCAGAATTATTGGTGATTAATTGCTTTGCCTCACAAATCAGCAGGGAGTCTTCAGTGTTCTGAGCTCTGGTTCCAAATCCCTGGATGGCCTTGGAGGCTGCTCCCCAGCACCCCAGGGACAATCTGAATGCCTGTGCCTTACCTCCAATCAGTCCATCCCACTGAGCAGTCAGCTATATGTGATTACTCTGGTGCTCAAATATCCTGCTAGTTCCTTGTTTATCCCATGCCAAGTGGTTTTCTGTTCTGACATGCAAGATTCCCTGTGGATCACTCTTCCAACCAGGAGCAGTGGACCATCTTCTGTGATCGTGTTTTTAGCAGATTGTGGACTGCCTGCCTCACTTATTTTCATCAAATCAGGTTCTTTTCAATTACTGTAATGGAAGGCTATCTGTTTTGGCCATGTCTTCAGACTGAAGAGCCTAGATCTCTGTTTGGTTGAGCTGTCTATGCCGGTAAGGAGCTGTAAGCAGTCTTGCCCTCTCTGGAACTTTGGTCCCTGATCAGATACGTGACTTTCATCCTCTGTAGCATGTTCTGTGTAATCCCTTGAGGGAGCCCTCAGACTGAGTATATGCCACACTGATTTGTCATATATATGCCTTACTGAATTGGAGGTTACAGGATTCATTGCTCGCCTGCGTACAGTTATGACTTGGAACATGACATTTTTGGGTTGGTTTGATTTTCCAGTCAGTTGAAAGAGATTTGGCTTGCATAGTCCTCATAGGAGTCATACTTGGTTCTTCAAGGATTTCCTGACTTGAGTGAGACTCCAGACACACCTTTTCAGGCTCAGGGCCCTATTGCTCTTTCGTCCGTATTCCATACCAAATAAGAGAATAAAAGATTTATTGCTTTCCTGCTCACAGTTGTGGCCAGTAGCTTGACATTTTTGGGTGGGTGTCAACACTGTCAGTTGAGAGATAAGGAGTAAGTCTTGTTCATAAAAGGTGATTTGTATCCCCAGAACAATTACAAAATTTCTCACATTCCCACATCAACCACCCCAAATTTGTCCCAGATGCCCGAAGGAAAATAGTGCATTGTTCCAACAGGTGAGTGGTATTCCCAACTCACCCCTTTTAAATATAAGTTAACTACTTTGTTACAAGTTTCAACAACCAATTCCAGTTTGTGCTGAGGAATACTTTTACATGTAAGACTCTGGTTTATATACCTATAAAAGAATTAAAATTAAGGAATTTTTATTTCTCAAAATTGAACTGAAGAATAATGTGTTTTTAATGTCTGGATATCCTTTGTAGCATTTGCGCTAGGCAAGTCAAATGTGGCAGGACAGTTCATCTTGGAACTGATCCATTTCTAGTCTTTGCGGCAGACAACTGTGGTTCCCAGTTTTGCTCAGGGCAGAGCTGCCAAACATTCAACAAAACATAGGCTAAAGAAACCTTATCTTGAATAGTTGTGGCTACAATAGTATTGTTCTCATGAATCTTACTGAAGAATGACAGTCTTTGGCGGAGCTGAACCCTACTTTCTTTCCAGGTGTAAAAAGAGTCCTAGGAATCATAGGCTGAGAATTAGGCTTCTGTCCATGGTACGAGATCATCCTAGTTCCAGGTAATAGAACACTAATCTCGATCTGGACCCAAGTAGTCTTCTTTAGAAAGGGCCAGGAGTCTTCTCAGCTATTTCAATCTACCTCACAAACCTTGGCCAGAATGGCAGGTAAGGAAAAGAAAGGAAGTGGACACGAGCTAGCATTTCCCTTCTCCCACTTTTGCAAGTGGGGGTGGGGGTGCCTACTTGATGTTGGGTGGAGCCCATTGTTGTCTGTCCTTCAGGATGGTTACAGGCTACCTTTCAAGGACACCCCCCCCCCTCCCATGACCAGTTTCAATCTTATTACTGTTCCTAACCTATTCTATAGAGAGAGAAAGAGAGAGAAGGGTGGCGGGGGGAGGGCAGGACAGGTGGCAGTGGCACAGTGAGTGCCTAGTGTTTCATAACATGCCCATGTACTTCTAGACATGCACACTTTTGCAAACTAAAAAATTTAATACATAAGGCACAAAATCTTACCTTGAGGACAACAAAATACTTTATATACCCTGTACAGCAGTGCACTGAATACAAGTACAAGTCAGTCAAATTACCAAACTGCATTAGATTATATAGAGTTAATTTTGTGTAATCTTAGCTTGGAGAGGATATTGTGAAGTGCAGTGAGGCTCCAGTGTGGTTGTATTAAGTGGAATTTAAGTCAGAGTAACTAAATTCCAGATGTACTTGCAATGAAACAAGGAAATGTGGGTTAATCACTTAGGAAAAATTAATGATAGAACTGACTTCATATATTCAATTTCCAATAATTTCCTATTCTGTAGTACAGTACTCATATGAGTGGAATTACACGTCTGTTAACCACAGATCTTAGAATTTCAGAGCATGTGCTCTCACAGTGAAACAATGAAGCATGGCCCAATTACTCTTTGTAAAATCATGTTAGCTTTTTTTTATTTCGATGATTTGCAGTCGCATGATTGCCTATTCTGAAATTCACATATGCATGCTGTTACCTTTTATTTAGGCAAATATCTTTTGTTTAAACCATCAAAATAGGCAGTTCTAAGTGTTTTTAGAGGGGTTTTAAGTAATCGCGGATTTTAGCTATTCGCGCGGGGTGCGGTACATGTCCCCTGCAAATACGGGGGTGTACTGTACATAGTATGAATGATGTCCATATGTGAGGGACACAAGAACAACAGAATATGTTCCAAGGCATTATTAGCAATGGAAGTTTTAAAAGATATTTTTTTTTATATCTTGCATGGATTATGAGTGCTTTTGGAGCTTAAGGTGGGGTTCATCTGTGGTTATGCCCATCATTGGTGTTAATAGGCAGTGAACCTACCTTCTTTCCCTTAAACCTGCAGTACTGCTGGTTTCAACTCTGAGGACCTCTTTCCATTCTCATTTTGTACCTAACATTATGGTGAATTTTGGATACTAGTGGAGAATACTACTTTTCTGTCCCTCTTGCAACAACCAAGTCAAGGATTGGTAGACATACTTGTGCATACTTCTCCCAGCCTAGTTGCTGTTGCCCTTGTAACATCTGCCTGTGCCCTGAAGGCTCTTTTGCAACTTCAGGTATTCCTGTAGGCTTTCAGGCTAACCTTAGGTGGTCCTGGAGACTTCTCTCTGGTGTTGTTATTGGTTTTGCCAAAGGCTCTTCTTCTGCTGTTCTTGATGCTGCCAGAGTCCTTGCCATAGAAATGTACCATCTGCCTGCTTATTATGGCTGATGACTTGCTGATTCTCCATTCCCATAGTGGGAAGATTGAATGAGAGGAGTATACAGGGGAAAGGAAGATCTACATATTTTATGACCTCATTATCTTCCTCCTCTTTGGCCTTCAGAGTGTTGGTGACTGGAGTCTTCTCCTCATGCTAGGTCCTTCAGGGTCTCTGAGTTCCTGAGTTCTCTTGTAGAGAGGTGCCTTTCCCTTGCACTGGACCAGAGTACTGGGACAGATCTGACGATTCGTATCATGCCTGCACATGTAAATGTTCATCAGCCAGTATTCCCTTAGAGGTTTAATATAAATGGCGAGTCATCCTGTGACCTTGGACTTAGGTGTTCCGCTCCCAATTTACCCAGTACTAACTCAAGTCTTTTGGCATCATTTACTGGGTAGCTTGGTTATGGTAACTGTGACCAAGAATGGTCCCAGTGATGATTAGCTCCATACCAGCTTTCAAGATCCAAGTACTGTGATAATCTGAGCTGCAGCTGAGCTACCCTTGTTATTGGAACTGCAGCCAGAGCTGCTCTGTCTTTAGTGGATTGCCATCTTTCAATACATACACCATTCTGATTGTCAGAGATATGGTTGAGCCATGTCAGTTCCAATGATAATACCTGATACTGGCCTTCAGCACAAGATCTACTCCAGTGATCAGAGGTTTGTTCAAAGTGTGCTAGTTTGTGGATCCATGCCTAATGTCATTGCCACACATGCAAGAACAGTGGAGTATAGGAAGCAGTTGTAATTAAGAGCACAGGTAAAATTTGTTAGCAGAAATTCAGGAGGTGTTTATGGGGTTTGCTTTGGCTGGATGACCTAAACTTTGGCAGAAACCACTACAGCTTGCATTCCAGAGTTGTGTTGTGGTCATCCCCTGTTGATGAGAACCATTCACACTCTCGCTTCTAGTACAGTTCAGAGGACAGTAGCTTCAGTTAGAACTGTGCTAAAATGGGATGCTGTGAAAGAATTGCTTCAGCTTCTTAAATTGGTATTGCTCCCATTCTGGAGTTTTGGGTACAGGAATCTTCATCATGCATAGATGTATCCCAGGCTATGACAGTCCATTTCATGTTACAGTAGTTTGACTTTCCAGTGGTGATAGCAATAATACACATTTAGCAAAATCTGTATTTTGAATTTCAGCTTTTTCCTGGGCAGATGATACATGGCATTACACTAGTGAATGCCAGCTACACTATGTTTTTAAGCGCTGAATCAGTATTATGTTTATGAATACCCATCTGTGTCTCCTGCTATTGGTGAATAGAGGAGAAGGTAATTTATTCTTATGAGAAACTCAAAATGGCATGCCCTTAATGGCCATTGCGCAGGAACTCGGGCTATCTCAGTTGATGATCGTGACCATATTTAAGAACAAAAAGTAAACTAGTGATGCCGTGAGGTCTTTGACATTCATAAAATCTACTGCCATCATGAACAGAAGAGGGCCAGTCAACAAGATAGAGATGTTACTTGGATGGAAGACCAGATTCAGAAGATTAAGCTGCTTAGCCAATTGATGATTCAGGCTAATAAGGCAAGAAGTCTTTTCAAACCCTTAAAGAGCTTGCTGGTAATCCTACGTCACTGTGTGGCAGAGCATCCATTCTTTTATCACCTGTAGGCTAAAAAAATTGTTCTAAGCATACTCAAGGTAGGCTAGGCTAGACTGTGATGTTTAAGATAGATTATTGAAATTTATTTGTGGTGTAAGATAGTTTTGCTTCATGATAGGTTCATCTGAGTGTAACCCCATTGTAACTTGGGGAGTGTCTGTACTTGCCTTTGTGGTGCATAATCTAAACTGGTATAAATCAGAGAAACTGCTTCAGCAATCAAAATTCTGTCTGCCTTTTTTTGGGATTTTAGACTGACAACTTTATTCCTTGGTTCTTACAACTACCAGAATAAAAAAAAACCTATTGAGATGGGAATTTTGAAGTTCAGAATACTTTTGGTGAATAGTGAGAATTTAAATTTCACCGAGATGAAGAAACTTGAGTGCCTACACTGGTAAGGCTAGCACCATAATTCTGTCTCACACCTACTGTGTTGGGGTCAACATGAGTATCTGTGGACCTTGGTTTGATATGAATATCCTTTGACAAGCCAATTACTTATGGATAGGCTGCAGTCCTTGAACCACTATTTCCTTATTAGATTTAGTCACTCTCCTCTTTGCCATCTCATTCAAGCAACACCAGTGTATAAAATCTCTCCAGTGTTATCACTAGACTATATTGGAGCCTCAATCAAACTGCCTTAATAGCCAGAGTTATGGCTAGCCACCCCTGCTTTCATGACCAAAGCTGTTCTGATAAGCAGAGCTGTGAAAACATAGAGCCAGTCTAATGACCTTAGGCTTGACCAGAGATGCTGTAGTTTCCATGTGCAGCATCAATGACCAGAACTGCTCCAGAATTCACAATCAAACTGCTTCTACTGCAGCCATGACTAGAGCTGCCCCACCAGCAGCATGAGCTGCAACCAGAGGGACCCCAATTTTCTTGATGCACACTATGACCACAGTCATTCTGATAACCAGAGCTCTGACTAGCACCATTTCAGTGGCCTCAGTCCTGTCATTTCTTTAAAATAGTAGGGGACAGAGAAGGGATCTTGGTGACTGAACCTTACATGGATCTGATAAGAATGAAGTAATTTTAGCACCCCTTTGTAGAGCCACTGCAAATATGGTTGCAGATTCTTTGGGGCTAATGGATGGAAGGGGTCTAGCAAGGTTTAATATAAGGCCAAGATTTTCCATAACTGTTGTTGCGTCCAGGCTGAGGGCTGAGATGCTCATTTGATTAGGTGTTCCACTTGGGCACTTTGTCCTCTGCGGGAGCTAACAACTTCACTTAGGAGGTAGTGACATGATCCCTCCTTTCCCCTCTTTGAGAGCTTCATGGCTCTGGAAGCATACTGTGTAAACATTTTGAAAGCTTTTGCTATCCAGTCTTCTCCATCCTCCTCTGTTTGTGCCATAGGAATTTCACGAATTTTGCAATAGGCTCAAAATTCTTCACTGCAAAGTCTCCCCTAAAATCCATAATGGTGACCTTTACCCAAAGGTAACTGCTTCCTTTTCCAGATGGTGGAAGTTCTCCAGTAGTAAAAACCAAGGAAATGCATGGAGAATGAAGCAAGATTGGATCTTCCCCTCAGACTTTCTTTAGGCCTTACACCTGGCCAGTTTCAGCCTTTATGGGCAGGACTGCAGATGGCAGGTGTCTGACAGTGACTTGAAGTGTGTTAGGGGAAAAGCATGTATTTAGACAAATTGCAAACACCTATCCAGAGTTTTAGTTGCATGTTTGTCGGCTCCAGAAAACTGATGAGTGGAGTTTATTGTAGCAGGTAGTCCCTGCTGAAAATGTACCCCCAGAGACCCCATTTCTTTATACCTTTGATTCAGACGCCAGGCTCCTTAAGATATTCTAACTTTTTTTTTCCCCCTTAGTGAATGGAATAAGCTCTGTAAGTATTACACAACTGGCTTGTGATGAGTTGACACAGGTAAAACTGTCAGTACTTTTAATTAGCTTCTCCAGCTGTGCCAAGGCTTGAGCCTTAACTATCCTCTTAATTTATCTATGGTATTCTCTTTGATGTAAACTTCCAAAGATTGTTTGCTTGTGCTGCACTCATGATGGTTAAGAGCTGTGTGCTAGTATTTTTGGCACTCCGGGCAGTGCCCTGCCATTATATAAAACTTCAAACATTCTGCATTCCCAATATTTGTGAAGCAGGTGGTGGGCATTGTATCGAGAGTAAACAATTTTGTCCTGTTAGGGGTTTAGGTTTCTTGTTAGAGACTTCTATCCCCCAGGGTTTCTTGTCACATGAACTCAGATCTGGCATATCCTTGAGAGAGGCCTAAGTTTACTTGTGGTTCTGGGTTCTTTAACAGGTTAATCCATCCTACACATGTTGAGATTTGAGCTAATTATAAGTCTTGTAATGAAAACCTTTTCTTTTTCTTTTCTTTTTTACTTATAAAGCTGTCACTTATAATGAGATTTCCTATACCCCAGCCCAACTAATTTCTTGCAGTTTTGGATTGAACAGTGCGATGAATAATTCTGGGTACTCTTTGATATCTTGGGGATCTGCCCAGGTATTTGCAGTACTGGCTGACTTCTGTTCTCTTTCTTTACCCAGGGATTGAAGCTCCAAGATTATTCATGGCACATAAAAAGGGCTGACTTTAAGTATGTGGGCTTTTATAAAGAAATAATTTTTTTCAAATACTTTTAACACCATGTCACTCTGTGAATCCAGTAAAGAGAAGAAGGTAGTGATCTCCAAATTAAAATGGCCTCCAAGTTTTCGGAGGATGAGATCGCTGTAGGAGGGACCAGAGTGTCATTGTGTCAGAGGTTTCAAGTGGTCAAGAGTTAGGTAGGAGTGAGTTGGAGTTCCAATTCATTTTACAATCACAGAAAATCTTTGGGACAGCTGTTCATCTGATTATGAGTAATCATGAAGGAAATGGATATGAAGCTCTGGGAAACCAGAGAATAATCTCATGCAGTCCCTTTACCACTGGTGGTAGAAGGCAGTGGAGAAGGGGCTTTTCCTTATAGAAGGCAAATATTGCTCTGAACTCTCCTTTGCACTTTGTAATTGGAAAAGTTTCTTGTCATGAGTTGATAATCTCCTCCCAATACTGTATAGTAGTCACAGTATTGGGAGGAGGTTGTGTCGCAGATGATGGCAATTGAAGCATTCTGTTTCATTAGAAGAAAAGATCTTTGTGCTAGAATGTGAATAGTAGTTATGAGAGTCATGACCAAACTAAAAGTGGTGATGAAAATCAGAAAGGAAAGATGGACAACTGTGAGAAGTTTTCTCTAAATCTAGAGAGATCTGCAATCAACTGATGTTGAGTAGTTACTCTGCATATGTAAAACAAGGGTTTGTGCTTTTATATGAGCCTTTTTATGAAAATTCTTAACTTCTTAGTTACATGCCATTGCATTACAGTAGGTTTATTCCTCCCTTCCCACCAGCTTATGAGAAAAACTCATTTTACTGTAAGTGAGACTATTTTTAGAGCTAGCAAGAATTCTGGGTTTGGTCAGACCTGCCAGGATAGTGAAAAGATATTTGTAAGGCTTTGGTTTGTATTTGTGAAAAATGTTTTGAGAATGCTAAAGCTTTCTGTTGGGTGCTGTAGTCTCATGGCATTTGTATACTGAAGTACATAGTGCATATAGTTTTAGGGATACCCTTAACAAGATCAAGCAGTTATACAGTACTAGGGTTGTTTTCACCTTAAATGCTATATAGATAGAATGGGTTTGTTAGTAAGTTTTTCCCAGTTACTTGTCTTTTGTGTTAAGGAAACATTATCTTTAGTAATTTCTCCCCCCCTCTTTCTAGTATTGTAGGTTTTGATTTGTGACATCCGTTTCTTTAACATAAGGAATATTCATTCATACAACTGTGAGTTGTGCAGTAGTTCAGAGTAGATATCATTTTTCTGTTTGATGATAGGCAGACATACATACAGCATTGTGAGGTGTAAAACAACAGATTGTAAGTGCCTGTAAAGCGAGTAAAGTACATAAAATTTTTGCTCAGACTCATGAAGTTTTATTGACTGTATAACTGCAGTTGTGAACCAATTTTCATACCGTCAAAAATCGAAATCTTAATTAAGCCGGATAATTGCGCAGGATGTTTGTCTTCTCATCTGTTGTTTTATTCACATCTGAGGACTTTATTAAACCACGAGAGATTATCAGTGGTACCAATGTAACTTTTGTTTTTGAAACCAGGCAGGTTAATATGAATATTTTGTATGGGGAAGTGTGTAGCGTGGTTCTAGGTTTGATCCGTATTTTCTTCCCCTACATTACTGTTTTGTTAAATAAGGGATTGCAGTTTAGTGTTTAGACATGGGGCTTGAAAATACTTGGTTTCCACCCTCATAACTTTAATTTTTACATCTTTGTTGAGAAAGTTGCATTTTTTTTTTTTTTAGGAAGATTGTAGATGATGTGTTGAGATGAGTGGGCAGGAAGCCGTTGTTTTAGTTTCATTGAATACCATAGTTTGGACAAGGTAAATGGTTAACGAATTATTACTGTACCTTAATTCTAAATGGCCATTAGTTTTGGTAGAGTATGAATATTACATATACTGTATATTTTAGTTGATGAAGTAAATTTTATCTACTGAACTGTGGAGAAACGTGTTGTCCTAGCAATGTACACTTATACCGTTTTAGCTCTAGCATTGCTGTAGACTTTTTGGTAGGTTGTGTGGTAGAAAACTCTTTTGCTGCCAGTTCAGTGTGTTTGTGTGATGATGTGTTTGCAGAATGTAAGGTATCTTTTTATGTAACCTATACAATAATATGTATTTAACAAATGTATTTGTTTTGAAATGAAAGGGTTACCAAAAATAACACTTGAAAATATTGTGAACTTGATTAACACTTACAAAACATTGCAGTTAGGGTTGCTTTCATGAAACTAATATTTACTCATTGAAAATGTTTGTATATTTAAGCAAATAATGAAGTGGAATGCACTAGTTTTCTTTTCACCTTGGTCTTGATTTACTAACCTATTTTGTTGCTCTGAAAAGCATTAAATACCTTTTAAAATGACACAAGTTTTGTCCCTCCTTCTCTTATGCCAATCTTCACATGTTGACGACCCCAAATACAGAGGATCTCGCATTTGATGAATTATAAGTTATGATTATGTTGTCCTCTCTTGTATATACTTAATAGAGAATATATAATTTGTTTATGATTCCTAATTTGTAGCTTCATGCCCCGTGATGTTTTTTACTATATTCCTTATGGTTAACTAGCTGTCATAAGTATTTCAAATGTGTTTGTGTCCCCATTATACCATTTATAAATTTTGTGAACTGATCAGAATATCATGTATACTGAGGCTACAGTATACTTAGTATATTTTTTGCCCAGATTATTTTGGCATCTGCTCTGGTAATTTTAATTTTTATTTTAGAAATTTCACAGTCTATAGACAGAGTGGCATAGGTTTTTGTCTCTAGATAGGGATACAGAGGAATCTTACTGGTAATCTAGTATATTACTCATTACTCAGCTTGTAACCAAAATGTGTTTTCTGTTAGCTCTCGAACTCTTTTGAGCAAACTTGGGAGTGTCATATTTGAGTGCATTCACTAGGTATGGCATACACCACCTCAAATTTACTGTCTTCTGTGTACGTTGTGAAGGTGATCATTAGGTTGCAGTCGTTGGAGACAGATTTTATTGTCAGTGTTCATTTTTATTGCTTAGTTTTAAAGCTGTTGAGGTTTTTGTTTCTTATACTTTTTATCTTTGCATCGTGATCTGCATGGTGTCTTCTCATGCATTGGGAAGTTTAAATTTCCATATTGATTTTAAATCGGTGTGATGCCATTGAATGGAAATTCACTTCCATTTGATAGCATATCCATTCGTTAAAATTCATATTTTATTTTGATAAAGTACTCAAGTCATTTTGATATTGGGCATTATCCTTATTCATTGGCTTTTTCCTTGCTTGGGCAAATTCCTTTATACATATAGTATACAGTATAATAAGGGCAAGAACATTGTCTTAAGTTTTGCTTAGCATTAATGCTGCATACTTTTGGCTTCAGTCTTTTAAGGATAATGCTGGTTTTCTTAAGGCATGCTGCAATGTGTACGTACTATGCATTAGTTTTAAGTTTTAATTGCTTAGGCATGTAAGTGGATTACAGTACAGTATTAACATTTTCAATCACCATAATCCTTCTCATGTACCTTGATATACAAATTTTACTGTCCTACTCATAACTACACTGGTAGTGCTTGAACTTGGAGAGTTTCGAGAGTTTAAAATATGATGCATGGATTTCAATAAAGCAAGTCATTTACATTTGGCTATCGTAGCAAAATAAAATATGATTACATCACTTCACACTAATTGTACCCTGGTTGTTTTGGAAGATTTGATGTAATTTTTCTACTCAGTGTTTTTTTTTACCTTGCTCTTTCCATTAAAATTGCTGTTCTGCAGAATTTTGGGCTCAAGATGTTAAAACATTAATACCCCTATACATTTGTCATTCAAGTACAGCTGTATTTAAGTTGTGGCATCAGACACCCAATATAGCCTCATGTCACCCAAAAATAGGCCGAGAAATTTGTATAAGCGACTTGATTTTGTACTGTTATGCTCTTAACAGCATATTTGCATGCTTGGGACTCCTAATTTTGTGAATTTTTACTTCTTGCACCTAAGTTTGGCTTTTAATTCATTATGTGCAAATATTGCTGATGCTGTACAGACTACTTTTTCAGAACAGGAATTTTTTTTGTTTTCTCTCGGTGAAAATGAGAACTGATTCTTATGTTCATTTCAGGAGAATGTGAAATTTTAATTTAAAATGATGCATTTATGAATCAGACGAATAGCCCATTCTCAGTTTTTCATTGAGAAGCTTATTTTAAAGCACTAACTCTAATTCTCCCCTTTGCATTTGATCATTAACATTAATTCATTCTTCCATAAATACACGAGTAAATTCTGTAAATGATCTGAAGTTGTTGGGGTATGTTACTGTTTGCAAGTACCCAATACTTTGGGTAAATGGCTTGTTCAGAATTCTGAAGATGAGACAAATGCTAAAGTATTTATAATCCCTTGTAAACAGTCGGTTACCGTATAGAATGTGCTGTATAGATAAATTAAGAAGACGTTGCCAACAGAGGTTTCTGTAAATGTTTGAAAAGAATCTTTCACTTGGCAGGGAAAGTACAAAAGCAATTCTAAAAATTAAAAAAGAGAAGAAAAGGATTGTTGAATTCAGTATCAACCCCCCCTGTATATCAACTCTGTAAAAATGTTAAATGACAGCTTTCGTGAATTGATAGTTTAACTGCAAAGTACTGTACATTATTTAGGGTGCCATATCTTGGGAAAATAAATAGCTAAAAGATTATGTCAGAGTTGTCTTAGTTGTTTGTCAATATTTTCATTTTTGTCTGTGCCAGAAAAGGGAATCGGAAGGTTCTGAAAGTGTAGCAGATTTTTTTAGTGTTTTTAAAAGAATGGGGTAGTCTCAAGAAGATTTTGCGTGATGATTGATCATAGCAGAATACGTACAATAATTAAACAATTCAGGGGCATTTGCTGAATATCTGGTAATTTTTAATGTTTCTGTTCTATTTATATTGATATTTTGGCTAAGTGGTGTCTGAGTCACAATTCTGTATTTAGTATAAATGTTTACTGTAGTTAATTTTTGTTTTTGAATAAAGATTACCAAGGTTTTACCAGTCACACGCTAAAGATTGGATTTTTTAGTTAAAGTATTTCAGGATCTTGATGTTTGTGTGTTAACTTTTTAAAAAAATTTGTTGAAAGTAAACTCTTGCAGCATAACTTAAAAGCTTCATTTCACACTTCACTAGGTAATTAACACAGGATGTTAGTATTTTTAATGTTAAATACTAACATTGTGCATTTTGAAATGGAATTGCCCTCTGAAGGCAAATAGTGATTTGAACTGGAATTCTTCATGGGTGAAAACTTGAAAATGGAATATAAGTAACTATTGTGCTAGTGCATTCTTGGGTAAAATCATCATCCATTAGTTTTTTCATCCAGATAAGTGATGTCATGAATCTTGTACATAATTTCTTAACTGGATTGTCGTACAAAACTACTTGAAGATACCGTATCAGTCACTTAGGGAAATGTACTGAAAGTAAAAAGTAAATTGCTTACATTGTGCATTTAAGGTGGTAGTGTGTTAATGGGATCTCTAATAGAAAATACTTGAATGAAATGCATTGTAGTTTTGCTGGCTATTAACGGTGCCATGAATTTTAACCAGTTTGAATAAGTAACTAGACATGAAATACATTATTAGCTAAGAGGTATTTAACAAGCAACCAGTCCTGTTGCAAGATGAGGATGTGATAAAGTGTAAATATAAAAATGTTGTGCAATTGAGAAAGCTGAAGTGGGATGGAGAACATAAAGAGAATTGGAACATGTATGGGCACCAAGACTTAAGTATTATTAGTTTTCTCTCAGCATCTGAGCTGTAACATCATAAATAAAAGGTGTATAGTATTAGCAAATTGGGAGATGTTGATTTTCAAAATGCTAGAAAAACTTAAGCAATGATACAGGTAGTTATGATTTAGAACCACTTTGACACATTAGAATATGGGTACCTTCAAGATACATAGACATACATGTATAGCAGCCCTAGTCTGATTCACGAAGGTACACTTGAAGTGTATGCATACCTAGATATACTTATAGTTGGCCATTGAATTACACAGGATAGATTCTGAGTCATCAACTTACTTCAAAATCTGCTAAGTTTTTCACATAAAAGGCTATAATGTAGAGTATTTGCTCAGGTAAATGACCTGTGCACTTCATTTTGTACAGTATAGAGTACTTGGTATGAATTCTCTCAATTGCTCATTAGTCCTAAAATTAAATAAGTGCTCTGTAATCGGTTGTTAAAGTGCTCCGTAATCAGTTGTTATACTGTTTTGTTCAAGGAATACTGCGATGACAAAATAATCACCGTAACACTAACAACTGTGCCTAGTACATAGCAGTAACAACAGTGTACAGTAATGTTTTTTTTATATTTTGAAGACTACTGTACCAAAATTTTTTTTACTTATTGACCAGAAAAAGAACTGTTAAGACAATGCAAGATACTAATTAACAGAGGAAATTCTCTCTCTCTCATTTCACATACATTATATTGCTATATATCACCATAACTGTGGTTTTATTAGTTTGGGTATACCTAGCATTCACACATACAAAATAACGATGGACCAAATCTTTAGTAAAGAACAGTTGCTTTCAAGTTGTGGTTATATAACGTAATGCAGTAAGGTGTGGTTATATAACATCATGCGGTAAGGTGATATTTTATGGGTTAATTAGAAATATTTTTATATGTAGTACAGTATTATTTACGTTCACAGTGTGCTTAGCATGCATCAAAATCAAGTTTGCATTTTGGGACGTAGGTTTTTTTCCCCCTTTTAAATACAGCCAAGTGAATCTTTCGTAAGTTGATGGCAGACTGTGTGTGCATACATACATATATGGGTTGTATATACTGTAGATAATACATTTTATAAAAGTTTCTTATAAAATGAGATTTACACATTTTCTCCTCATAACTGCTGTAAATAAAACAAGTTTCTAACCTTTTCAAATTGACATTTTTCAAGGTTCACATTTGTTGCACTATATTAGTTGGGGTTCCATGTTTCTCATGTGGTTGTAAAGAATGGATGTAACAGTTCTATGAGATATTTTTGAAGTTGTTAAGTTTTGCTGCAAGGTATCAGTTTTATTTTCTATTATTGTTTTTGGTGTGCTGAAGCATTTTTCCACTAGATTCAAACCCATGAGCATTTTTCAAAGTAAAAGCCCAGTTGTTTATAATTTGTCAAGTCAAGTAAAAATAATTTTTCTTTTTACAAAGCAAAATTTTTTCATTATTTTTTTGGACTGTGGATTTATTACTTGTTAGGGAAAATGGAATATCAAATACAGGTACGGTAGTTTGTGCAAAGCAGAATAAGACTGCCTTGCCAAGAAACACTCAGAAAACTGTATTTTGCAGCTTGAAGGTATAATGCAGGAATGTGTTGGATATGTTACCAGTCAATTCATACCGGAAATTTTGAGTTATTAAAGAATTGATCCAGAAGAATTATTACGTGCGAATCCGTACAGCAGTGAATAAAGTAGTATGGCCTCTTATACATCATTTTGGGTTTTTGAATTACAGGTATATTATGGATTTTTGTGTATGAAATATATGTACTAATGGTATATGTAAGTAAATATTGTACGATAGGATAGTAGCTGGCTTAAAGTTTTATTAGGAAGGTCTAGTCTTTGAAAATAATGTTTTTTGATAGGAAAATTGATGTTAAATGAAAAATATTTCACAATAGCTTTTGTTAGCTAGCATTTCAAACTCCCCCTCCCACGTCTCCAGATCATGTACTGTTTAAATGATATGGTGTGATCCATAATTAAGGCTATGAATTTCTGGTGTGGTACACAAGGTTTATAACTAAAAATTTGAGGCTGTTTGTGTGCAGACAGAATTGCCCTTAAGTTTAGAATCTAGAAATGATTCTCAAAGTTTAATGTGAAAATTGTGAGCAACAAAAATGAAGGAATACTCTCATGAAAAATGCTTGATGCATTGCTGTTTGTTTCTACTGTCCTGTCTTGACTGCACTTGTACTCCAGCATAATGCCTACTCTGGTTTTCATCAGTGTTTTCTTTATACTGGCAAAGGACATGTCATGTACAGCCATATTTTTGAGGTGAGACTTACCCTCCATCATTAGCTATATCTGGGGCTACTTGGCGCAGGTTTGACAAGTGTTAAAATTTAAACAGTTGTTAATGAGTGAATGGATCAGTAGTTACTCCCCCACCCTTCAGCGGGTCGGGGTAAAACAGCAAGTCTTTGGTTGATCAGTTGTCTCTTGTCAGCAAACACTGCCAGGCATGTAGACAAGTGCTCTAAAATTTGTTTGTTTTCCTGGTTAACAATTGGATCTGGTTTTAGTGTGCACAGTGGACCCCCTCTTATTCGCAGTTCAGCATTCGCGGATTTTTCTGTGGAACTTATTTTTCCGTATATTGCAGAAAATTTGGTAATTCGCGGATTTTTTCGTCGAGAAATATTCACTAATTACTGTGTTTTTGTGTTATTTTCATGACTAAATAATTTTTTACAAAAAAAAAAAGGATTTACTAATTTTCATCAAATATTAATATTAATGTAAACAGCAAACTACAGTATGAATAAAATGTATTTTTCGTTTCAATGCATATTAAATATTTAGGCACTGTAAAGTAACTGTGAATTCCTGGTGTTTCCCCTATGAACTGTAAGAAGGAAATGGGACAGCTTCAATACAGTATGAGAGAAAATGTATATGACTGAATGTAGGGGTAACTATTAGTTTTCACACTCAGCTGTAAGCCATATGTTTTTAAGGGTAATGTTGTAAGATGACTCTGAAGCATTAAAGTGTTTTATTAAAGGATGATGGTTTAAGGTATATATAGTGTTTTAACTACTAAAATAGGCAGTGAACTATTAAAATAGGCAGTTACAAGTAATTTTAGAGGGGGGGTCTTTGGTGTTTCAACTATTGAAATACACAGTTATAAGTGTTTTTTAAATACACAGTTATAAGCATTTTTTAAATACACAACAGTTATAAGCATTTTTTAAATACACAACAGTTATAAGCATTTTTTTAAATACACGGTTATAAGCATTTTTTAAATACACAGTTATAAGCGTTTTTTAAATACACAGTTATAAACATTTTTTAAATACAGTTATAAGCGTTTTTAGAGGGGGTGTTCCAATATACCGCGGATTTTCAGTATTCACGGATGGTTGTGGTGCCTAACCCCTGGGTCGACTGTATTTGGCATTTTTCTTCTGTATCTTCCCTATTGAAATCTGTTAGATTTTGTAAAGTGAGTTACAAGACCAAGTTCAGTAACTGACATGCGTACTGAGTAATTGACATACTTGCACACGAACTTACATGGATCATCGAGAGGTGATTTCTGATTCTGAGTACCTTTGTGATCATTGCAAGGGTTGGTCTTTGGAAGAGATAGAGAGAATAATTGCTGAATTAGAAGAGTAAGGTAGACTTAGGAGAGTAAAAGAATAGTCTTGAATCTTGGTTTTCTTTTGAATTAACACCTGGTCAAGAAGATAGAGATAAGTCTATAGTTTCTGCTTTAGTAGATATAGATCCTTCTACACCCAAAAATTTCTGCTCAGAGTAATAGACTAGATTTAATCTAATTAAATGGATTTGGTTAAATCTAGAATCAAATTATGTATAACTATTGAGTCGTTTGCATTGTACTTGTCCAGTGCATTCGCAGGGATAGTGTCCCCTTGTTTCTTTGGCCACTCCGCAGATGCAGCCTTGTCCTGTCCCATCGGCTCCACCTGCCGACAGACCTGGTAGTCCCAGGTGTTTCCAGACAAGGACTAACGTTCAAGGACTGTACCCCCTGTCTCCAGTCTTTGCTTTCAGTCCTCCGTGGACAGAGTTTGATGGCGGTCGCATAGGACATTATTATAGGTCTAGATCTTGTGTTTGACCCCATTGTTCCACGGTTATTATAGCGATTTGTCCAAGCCAGATAACAGATAGCGATCTGTTGTGAGCGCTGCTGTTGCACTGTAGTAGCTGTAAAGTAAACTTTTTCAAGTTATACACTAACTCTTCACGTAACATGAACAGTGTAGTGTGCTTGCAACTGTGTTTGTGGAGTGAGTGCTTAGGAGCCAGGCAGGAGGTAGATATGCTAGGTAAGGTTAAGCGCACTCACTCAGTGTCCAAATTTGTATCCCGTAGGCCTTGCTGGAGGCCGTGTACTCATAGCGATCCCTATTTGGGTTCTTTTTGTAGTCATCCCTTGCAAGATAATGTGGTATTCACTCAGAGGGATTCACTGACATCGTACTCTCACTTGACAGCAGGCACTCGCCTGGCAGCAGGACTCACCGGGAAGCAGGCGCTCGCCTGGCATTGGAAGCTGTCTTGCCAGTAGGCACTCATCTGCCATCAGACACGTGCTTTACAGCAGGCACTCACCTGACACCAAACACTTCCCTTCCATTAGTCTTTCACCTGGCACCAGGCACCCAAATTATTCTTCTTGGTCTCCCATGCAATCTAGCTATGCCAGTTCATCTTCATATTTGTTGCCTGATGTGAGAAATTTTCATTCAAATAGCCGCGATCAGGTGTGTGAACACATTTGTTCTCCACATTCTCCTTCCTTTCTCAGGCATTATCTTCAACTTTTGATGCCTGCCTTATAAGACGTTGCTGGTTTCTCCTGCTTCTCAGAGAAGTAGGAGCTTCTATTGTAGTTCCTGCTCTTCTCAGATGTTGCACTTCCAGTCTCCTTCCCCTTTTTTGTCATCTTGGGGTACTCCTGAGCATTCTAGGCATTTTCTTCTACCGCTTTCTACATAGCGAATGCCTCTGGCTGCTTGCCAGTCTCTGAGGCAGGATTCAAATATTCTCGAGCCTTTTAGGCATTCTTGTGTTTCTTTTAGGCGTTATCAGTCGCCTTTTCAGTGCCAAGGTTCAGCTTATGCACCTGTTAGACAAGCAGATCCTTCTTTGATTGCTACTGTCTCAGTAATAGAGCAGACTGGAGTATCTTCCTCTCAGCCAAGTTTTTGAGGTCGGCTCCGGGATTTTCGGTTTGCCTCCTGCTACCTTGATCTCAGGGCAAGATGGTGTGCTTAGTTAGTAAGGCTGTGATTCCTGTGTAGATGATTCTTTGGTGCCAGGTGCCATGGCACAAGTGGAGCCAACCATTCCTCTGGTATGAAGCAGGTTTTTTGTTCCAATTAATTCCTTTATAGAGGAGTTGAAACTCCTTTCATCTCAAGGAACAGGGTTCTGCTGCCACCACCTCAGCTTCCCTTGGATTTCCCTCTAGGACCCTGTAGCTTGCGTATTTGACTCTGATACTGATGAAGAGCAGGTAGTATCATCATCTGTTCAGAGACTGATTAGGTTTGTGCTAACAAATTTCTTGAATTCTTTGAGTATTCAGGATTTAAGGTCCCATTGGATTGCTAGGCTGGAACCAAAGGCATATCCCCTTCCATCCCCAAAACAGGCTAAGTTGGCACTGAACAGTTTGACTTTTGTATTCCCAGGCCACTAAGGGAAGTCTCTTCCTCTTTCTCTTACCATAATGCACTTTAGGCAGTTCTACCTCTTCCCCTGGTCTTCCTTCTAGGCTAAGGAAGGAAGAAGTTTCCTTTTGACAGTAAGGATCCAGTTTTCATCTGCCAAAGGGGGATGTGCATTTCAAGATTCCTAAGTCTGATTAGCTCATCGAGCCCTCGAATGCCAGTGGGTCCAGATTGGGCCACTTCTCTCAAGTGTGGGAACACTGGTTGTAGATGCCCTGGTAAAGGAAGTTCTTTTGGAAGGTTATTGCATTCCTTTCAGGAATTCACTGCCTCTTCAATCAGCTTTTATCCTTTGTCATACAGAGCAACCTAGAGATGAGAAGGCAGCATTAGAGGAAGTACCAGCTACCTTGCTTGCCTTTTTACTCAGGACTTTCCTACTGCCAGGCAATGGAAATTTGGAGGACAGTCCTAGACTTGTACAGGCTCAATCACAGTGGCCTACTGTTCCCCTTTTCTCCATGTTGTCAACCTCCACGGTCTTTAACTGCCATAATGTAAAATAATGGATGTTTACAAGGTACATGAAGGATGTGCTCTCTCGTGTCCCCATTCACCAACTTTCTGGAGGTGCCTACTCTTTGTCTTTGGGGGAAAGACATAGCAATGTCGGGCTCTTTGTTTCGGGCTTAGTTCTATGCCCCAGGTGTTTGCTTGGGTGCTGTCTCCTTCTTGTATGTTTTCTTATTAGGAGTAAAGTTACCTATGTATCTAGACACGGGTTTTCTTTGTGAAATCCAGGGGGTTTGCATGAGGGCAAGAGAGCCTGTATGGTGATTGATTGGTTCAAGGCCCAACACAAGTCAAATTGATTGAGAATTCTCCTCAGGGTAATGTTGGTTTTATCGCCTAAGCTGCTTGTCTTCTGTGGAGAAGTCAGTTCCAAGTACGTAACTGTGGAAGTTTCTTCTTCAGTTGCATTGACATGGAGAGAAACTTGGCCAGACCATGAGTTGTAGCCATGGAGCCAAGAATGGGTCCTTTCCTTTCATTTGTCATTGTCCATAGTATTGCTTCTTGCAGGGAAGTCCCTAGAGTCCCTGCACCCAGACCTCTCACTATAAGCAGTTGCATCAGACAAGGATGATGGTGTTTTCATCAGGAACCAGTTTAAGGTGTGTTTGCCATTAGAAATGAGTCTTCTCAAACTGCAAGAGTTGTTGGCTAGCCAGAAGGGATTTAAGTAATTTCTGTCTCCTTGGGCGTGCCTTCTCTAGCTTATATTAGAAGGCAGGGGCCATAAATTTGGAACCTTGGTAGCCATCAGTGGACACATTAAGTCATGGGGACAGGTACTCTCCCATGACTGATCTTTCCTTATAGGTTGCATGGCAATTAGGAGGGTGTTCAGCAACCCTCGTTGATCTCTTTGCTGCTAAACTGAATCATTGCCTTCCCAATTCTGGGCCCTCAAGCATGGGCAGTAGACGTTGGTATTCAGGATTGGACAAACCTATTCTTGTAAGCCTCCCTATGTTTCCACTGTTGATGGGGGTATTCTAGCGTCGAGGACTACTGGGAACTCCTCCGTGCTTCTAATTGCACTTTGGTGGCTGAGGAGGCATTGGTTCCCAGTCCTTCCATATTTCAGTAGAGTTCCTAGGCATTACCTCCATAGTAATCTGCTTCGTCAGGTGGGAAAGAGGCTTTACAGAAGTATTGAAATGCTTTGACAAACTGCGTGGAACTGTTGTCTAGCTCCTGAGCTCTAAAGACTTTTGTTAGTCATCTAGGACTCTTTCCTTATGACGAGACAAAAGTATCCAGCGATACAAGTCAGAGGCAGTCCCTGCCTGCATACCTGTCTTAACAAGATTAATACAGCAATGTTAAAGGTCTGCACCACTTGAGAAATGACAAGGATTGTCTGTTTCTTACATCAAGGCTATAATCCATGCTGACTTAGGCAAAACTGTTCACACTTTCAGCTGGAGTGCTGAAGGTTCTGTTAAGCTGCTTTATGGAACCTATTCTGGCTTAAGACTCCTTAGTGGCCCTCCTTTCTACCCCAGAGAGGCTTCTCTCAAGGCTCTTTCATAGAACACTCCTTCCGGTGGCAGTGGATTCGGCCAGGAGAGTAAATGGGTTACATGTGAATTTTTCATTAGTAAGTTGTTCACATACTGATGAACTGGGCAGAATTATCTTTTATTGCATCCTTTCATGCTAAGATGATGTCAAGACCAAAGTTCTTCCAAGAGTTTTCTCCATCCCAGCTTTAGAGACTTGGACTCCTGAAAAAAGGAGCTTCCTTGATGCCCTGTCAGAGCTTTAGGGACATCCCACCTTAACCATAAAGGTAGCAGTGTAAGAACCTATGTTGCACAATCAAGAATCCTTAGGTTCTCTTAGATGCTAGGGTTTTCTTTTTTAATCCTTAATCTTGGAAACACACCATGCATTGTCTCCAGGTGATTGTCCCCTTTGGTTGGTGAAACTGCAAGATGTCAGAGCAACAACTACATCAATTAGTTTTCATTATCACCAGTCTAGACTGTCAAGTCTTGGTGGCACAGTGGAGGTGTGACTGTGTTCTCTTCTAACTGCTTGAGAGCCATCTTTATCCAGCAGGAACTGCCTTACACTAGCACCTATAGTTGCGGTAGGGGAATTTCTACTAATCTTCCCTTTTTGTGTTACGAAGAGGTATAGGTTTTCACCATTGACCCCATCCTGGGTAAGTGAGGAACCTTATGTATTGGAGTTCATACAGGGTAGTATCATACTCTTGTTTTGACTGCAGTATTGTGCTTGGTTGTAAATACTTTGTTTCTCTTAGGTAGGAACAAAAGTTTTTAGAGTAAACAATGTTGGACTTGTGTTGCAGAGCCATTACTCCTCTTACCCTCCATCATTGAGATCCCTCCCTCCTCCCCTCTTAAGAGATTAAGAGACTACTGATCAACCAAACAATCGCTGTCTTATCCCCACCCCCTAAAGGTTGGGGGAGTAACTATTGGGAGTGTTCACTCGTTAGCGACTGTTTCAATTTTAACACTTGTTGGACTTGCACCAAGTAGCCTCAAATAAAGCTAATAATGGAGGGTAAGTACCTAAAAAATTGATTTTATTATAAAAATTATCATTTTGTCATGGCTTGGGCCTAGATACTTGGAACTCTTGTTTAGGACTTGTCCAAAGAGAGGTAAGAATGCTCTTTAATGATAACAGTTTTGTTTAGGAATGCTGTATTATACTGAAATTCAAAGCCATTATAAAGTGCTGTAATATGATGTTTAGAAAAGTCATGATGACAGAATCGGAAATAGATTTTTAATCCTTTCCAATAATTATGTTTTACTTGTCTATTTCCATGTGTAAAGACCGCAGGTTTGTATGTTAGGAAAAATACAGATTACTTTAAAATTTGTCATATTGAATGTGCCTGCTGTTTTTATCCTAGTTGTTAAACATACTAATCTAAAGAGGACTTCAAGTAAGAAACTGATTAAATTTTGATATAAAGATAATCAATATTGTTTAGCCTCTGTAAAGTCAGTTGATTTTTGGTGACTTCATTACTTAAAATGCTGATTCTGTCCTTTTTTCCAACATATTTTAATGGGTTGTAAGTTGAAGGAATATTGGCTGTATCATAATACATATATATATTTATCATTTATGATTAAACATTCATTTGTTTTGATTTAGCAACTAATTGTCAGTTTAAATCCCAGTGCAGGTGATTGTTGGTCTGGTGCAGTGAGTGAAGGGAAATTATGGGCAGATGGATGAAGGTACTTCATAATCATTGAATTAGTACAACTTTATTTTATTTTGTTGTTGAATCAGGGTTAGTAAATTGAAAGGAGGATGACCCTCAGATTGGTTCTTGGATTATAACTGATGAGAAGTATTAGCTGCACTGTAACAAGTTCAGGATTGTTCTGGGCAATTTTGAGTTTTTGCTTATCAGATGACAGAAATGGAAATCAATTTTTCTACATAATGCTTATTATAGATACATAGTCTAACTTGTGGCATGAAAACAAGGTGAAAATTGCTATCATTTAGATTCTTCTTTTATTTGTGTTGACAAAACTGCCTTTCAAGATATGGTAGGTTGATGATTTTGTGGAACAACCTTTGTAAATCCAGGTTCAAGTTGTACACTATGATCTGTGTTTTTGTATGTTTTAACATATTCATGGACAAATTATCTTCCCCAGGATTTTAGTCGATAGTAATACCAATGGTGAGACAATGTAACATTATATTTTCTGTTTTGCTTCAGAAGAGCTAAGGCTTGTCTTATTGAACCATGACTAGTTTTCATTTCCTTCCCATGTATAAAGCTTAGATTCAGAGGTAGCATATAAGAGGGATCTGTAATAGTAAAAATTAAATGCTTAGACACCACTTTAATAAAAAATATGCAAAGAACTTAGCTGGTTTTGAAATAATTCTGTGAGAGGTCCTCTCCCTGCAGAAACATTGTTCTATAGTATAGACCATAATAATGTAAATTTTTTGGCAGCAGTACTTCTATTTTTACTACTATGTTAATTATCTCCATAACCATTGGTTTCCCTTCAACCATTTATGAAATTTGAAAGGGAAATATTGTTGTAAGTTGGAGCTTGCCTTCTCATATATTTTTGGGAATCTCAAGTTGAAATTTATGCCTGGGATATTTCATTGCTAATGTAGGGTTAGCCATGATGAAGTGTAAGATGAGATTTTCCCGTTAAGCATTTTTGAGGTAAGAGGTCAAAGTTTTAGGACGAGCTGCTATTTACACAAATACAAATCTGGTTTTACATAAGCAGCAAACTTTTGTCTAAAAGTAGAGTAAACTCTTGAAGAAGGCATAGTGATTGCTATGCTGTATGAGAGCAGCTGGATACTCTGCTCTTGCTGTTCTTTCTTACTATATAAGGATAAATACCTTTGCTCTGTTAATGGGTTAATTTTATTCTACAAGGGGTTTGAAACTTTTTCTTGATTTTGCTTTACTTCTAATTTAACTGAAGTTTGGTACTTTGTGCATCTTTGATTACAGAGGGGCGCTTGCATAGTGATTTATGACTTCTTGGATTTCAGTGCACATTAATATTTTTCTCTTATGTTACTTGCCTTCACGATTATCCCTGTTTTGCTCCATGTTATTGCCTTCAATGGAGACCATTGGAAATCTTTTGATTCCATGATTAGTCTTTTCTTGGCTTTAACTCTTTGATTTGATTCCAACTTTAGAATCATAAGTAGGGTTCCAGCAGGAAGGTAAATGTCCTTGAGAATTTAGTATCTTTTGACTGCCACTGTCATCTCTTTGTTGGTGTGGATTTAAATTGCACCAACAATATATTCTCATCTTGAAGCCTCCCCTGAAGAGCTTGTCATTTGATCAGAATTTGGATGTAACAGTAATTTCATATTCTAGTAGCAAGATTTATTAGGTTGTTTTTAAAGTACTCTCGTTATTGCTTGAGGAAGAAAGGAAAATTTAATAGCAGGATGAAGGACGATTGTTCAGTAATTCCTGAATAGATAGTCCTGTGCTCTTTGTGCCTGAACTCCTATCAGTTCTGGTCATCTTAAAAGTCTTAAATCCTAATACTTCTATATGTGCTGCTATTTTGACCAAGTGTTCCTCAAACCTTTTCTGAACTTTGCAGTACATTTTCCCACCATATTCCCATAATGAATTTTACCATTCTATGGCCATACCTCTTCAAAGCCTCTGTTTCAGATATGCTCATCTAACAAAAAAAAGTTCTTAGTTCTTTCATCTTCCTCATTTACTATCAAAATACAATTTGGACATAGAAAATCTCTTACTCCTGTACATTCTGTAATCCTAAGCATCTCTTGTGACACAATGTTCCATTTGCTAAATAGTACAGAAGACATCCACACTTTTCCCACATTCACCACATGGCCACTTTTCAGGGAACTTTTTCCTTTGCCTCCTTAACAGTCACCTAAAGCTTTCTTTTGCTCACACTGGTGTACAGTCCTTTGTCACCCTTTCACTTTTACTTTCCAAACATTTTCACTACCTCTTCTTTGGACTGTACTTGGTCATCTATGTAAAGTAAAGCAGCTCCCAGAGACCCCCTTTTTTGCACTCACTTTTTTACTGTGATTATCTGCAAAGGGCTTTGATCCTTGACAGACAGCAACTGGATCTCAAATTTTTCAGAAAACTGTACACCTAACAATGTCTTCACTGTAGATTCACTTTTACAAAAGAGTAACATTCATCTGCCTTTGTCATGCCTATTTTCCCCCCAGATGTTCACCCATTCCTGTTGTTGGGAGCGTAGAGGATGGCAGCTTAGAAGCAATATCACTGGAAGCCTTACACTTCTGCTGTTGCCTCTGTTTCTCTCTGTGACAATTTCATTTTGCCTTTTCTTTATGAAATCTGACTTTATAATGAAGGCAGTAAAGTGATTTGGATATGGAAAATTTTTCTCTTGAGTATCTGATGTGGCTGAGCAAGGGGGAAAATGTCAAACCTTTCCTTCAGTGCTAGGTTCACTCTCGATGGACAGACAACTCCTAAGGCACTGAGAGTAAGTTTATTCAGGTGGGTCTCCAAGGCAGCCATATTTCTAAAGATAACAATATTGCTTCTTTCCTGGAGGGGGGTCCTTCTGGTTGAACCTGTCATGAAAGAATTTTATATTTGTCATGTTACAAATGTTAATCCTCATCCTTTGACCTATGTTGCACTTTTGATTCTCCCTCTTGCTTTTGCAGTCAATGAAAGAATAAGGAAGTAGAAATAGCATTAAATTAAAACATTTTGATATAATGAAACGAAAAATAAAAACTAAATTCAGACACAGGATCCAACCTTGGCCCATTTTGATTATCTGGGAATGAGTATCAGTCAAAATTCTTAGTAGTCCTAAAAAGTAAACACCAAATATCACCAGGACTATAAAACTACCTGTTAGACATTCAACAGCTATAATGATTTATAGACAAATAAAAAACAAAACATGGTTGGTTAAAGCAACTGCTAAAAACCATCCTTAGTCATCTTGCAGTATAATCTATAGATAATTTAAAACGTAAAATAATGAAGCATGTCACAGTAAATAGTATACAGGGGACAATCATATTACCCAATAATGAAGAACAAAAAATTGAAAAATCTGTCATATTAGACTCTGAAGTATTTAGCCATAGAGTTATGTGTAAGATATGAAATTATAATAATTCAATCAGGAAAAGTAAAGAAACCACTTAAAAATTAACAAGAATGAAGGTCAAGCTCTTCTTTTGAAAATAATAATTATAGATTAAAACAGAGAAGTAAAGGTAGCAAGAATGAAGGTCAATCTCATCTATTGATGAAAATAATAATTATAGATTAAAACGGAGAAGTAAGACCATTTGTAACTAAACCCTTACATTGCAAAAATTGCAATAAATGTGGAAACAGCAAAAAATGCCACAGGAGCTCTGGATATGCATGATGTGAATCAAATGATCACACAAAAAGTGGAATCTGGTGGACCAGTTTGCATAAACTGTGATCAAAATCACCATGCAAGGTCTGTGCACACATTATTATAAATACTGTACAACAAAATACTAAAAGTACTTGAAGATAGAACAGGAATGTCCATGAGAGAGACTAAACTGAGACCAAAAGAAGTAGGGTTTAATGATCCAGGGAAAAAATCTGTGCACGGACCCATAACCCCTCAAAAAAAAGTAACCAAATTCAAGATCATCATATATAGCATAATATATGACTAAAAAATAATGTTCAAAATAGTAAAAGATATTACTGTACAACAAAGTTTAGATGAAGAAAATATAATCCAAAAAGAATATAGTGTTAAAGACCCAAACCATATGATAAACTATCACAGATGGAATTTAAGGAAGTTACCAAAACATCATAGACAAAAACAAGTAAAGTATGTAATATATCATAATGTCAAAAGAATAATGATCCATTATAAGTAATAAAATAGTAATGAATATAATCAATGTTATCCACTCATTGAAATGAAAACAAATACAAAAAGAGAGCAGGCAATATCAAGAAACAAATGAAATTGGTCCATCACAAATAATAAATTAAAATCAGGCCAAAAAAAGAATATATAATGAGATTAATGGAAAACCATCAAATTTTGTAAACCTTAAAAATCCACCACATATGCAAGTCTTTTGATAATAAATAATAAAAACGGAATATAATATCAGAACTTGAAGGAAATGTTGTAGAACAAATCATGAGTTCTAGTACTGTAATCTTTGATCACCTGTACTGTACAGTATACCAGTGATCATTTTCCAATTTTTAGTTTTGCTTTTGCAAAATAATCTACTAGATATTGTACATTCTTGATAAAGCTGAGTACTTAAGAGACAAATTCCTCAATTTGGAAATGATAGGCCACGATGGATGTAATTTTGTCATAAAATTGATCAAAAGTGCTGCAGATAAAGCCATTACCTCGCTCGGCACTACATCTTAACGAACTTTAATTACCTAGGTAGTCCAGTGATCCCTTAGAATTAATCAAACAAAAAATTTTATTCTAATGGGAAGATTATACAACTGTGAACAAATGGTTCTACAAGATGATAAATTACAACCTTTACGGGATGGAAACTTACTATAAAAACTACTGTACAGGTAGTAATAGAAAATGATACCCTAAAATCAATATACAACAAACTGTAAAGTTTAGAACAGAAGTTAATGAAAGAAGAGACAATATGACAATATGTATCATATCTCTAGCTAAACCCCATGTGCAAAAAGTATAGAAAAATAAATGGGATACTATATTTGTCAAATAACCATGACATTCTGTATTTAAATATAGTAACAAATTCTCTGGTTAAGAAATAAGTAAAGTATTTGGAGAAAATATTGCCAACATAAGCAGCAACAAGAATTTTGAAACAATATAAATAGTTACAATACAAAATTTATTATGGAAGAATTAAATCGTCATTTTAATTTTTAATGTCTGTTTATTGGAGAGAGACCTTTTGAAGTGATCAAACATTTAACACCATTAACAAATGATTCATTTTGCAGTTTTATAATCATTTGTGGCTCAGAAATTTGGTGCAATCCCAAAAGTATTCCTGTCTTCAAACCAGGAAAAGACTGTGCAGGCCAATTTCCCTAACTAGTTGCTTATAGAGTATTACAGAAAAGGGTAAATGTGCCACTTTTATGGCATATTTCTTAGAATAAGATATTGGGTCTTACACAGTTTGGATCACAGGACAATGACCTACTGTGGGATTAGAACATTAACAAACAGCAGTAGCCATTATCTTTGATGTGCAAAAAGCCTGTGATGCCACACGTGCAAAAATAATATACTATATGGTCACTTGACATTTGTTATTGAAAAACTTTTGACTGACCACACATTTTAGGTATAAATGAATGATATTCATTCAAAGACTTTCCAACTGAAATTGGCACTCCACAGGAAGTGTTCTTTTTATCACCCTCTTTCACTTGTAATTAATGACATCAGTACTTACTACCGTTCTGAATAAAAAATTAGATGATTTTGCTATATACTATACAACATCAAATATGAATGTGTCATTTATAATGCACTATAAAAGTAGACACATGGCCATGTCAGTAGGTTTCCGATTCTCTATAGAAAAGACTGCTGCAGTTGTTTATAAAACTGTAAAGTTTTATAAACAACTGCAGCAATGACTGGTAGAAATATGGAATAATTAAGCTGATAGTAACAAATTAAAACAGATAAAGCCCAATGTTGGAAAGTATAATTCATTATATCAAGAACAACAAGGTGGAGTATGAACTTGCCTCAGATTCAGTCACAATCATTTGATCCATGGATATTTGATGAATAGCACACATGATCTCCTTTATGCATAGAATTAAGAGTAACATTAACAGTTGAACTTTGACTGTCCAAAGTGTCCTATCATCTCCTCAACTGACAGTGCGGATGCACGGGTTTGCAGTAGCACACTCAGCACAGCAGTCAACCAGACACATTCCAGGATGATGGATGTATGACAGACTAGTTCAGTCACTAGAGTCGGTGTTAGCAACAATTGATCTTGACACCTCAGCGTTTCGAAGAATTGTTCGATCTGGGACGAAAGCCAGGTTAGTCCTTCATTCTTGACACACGAAGCTTTTACAGACCGTGGGCATATCAGCCATCACCCATACCGCATTGAAAATATTGCTTCTCATCTGGTCAGCAAAGTTTAGCAGTGACTCAGTCGGGCCAGTACTTGTGATTTGTCTGGAGATCAACTGTGTGTGAGCAATCTGTTTCTAAGGACCCAAAAGGCTACCAAGTGCCCGAAGGCCTTTTGCATTACCGCTTAGGACTCCACCTCCAAACTAAGTGCTGACAACTTGTTTTTGGTTCCAACTCAGCCAAGATATGGTGTCTAGGACGTCCAAGTCTTTCGACTTCATATAGTTACACTCCCCCTGTGAGGAGTGGGAGTTGTAAGCAGTAGCTACTGCTGCAATTACCTGTTGATCCACAACCCGAGAGGGAGAGATTGTTATGTGAATCTTAAGTCAGTTTCAGGAGTCTCAGGGTCCAAATAGGCTCTCTGTGATAGCAACAGCACCAAGGAATTGCCTTGGTTACACTATCCTCCTCCAAAGATTTTTCATTTTTCAAAACATTGACCAGGCCGGCAGTCTCCTACACTTCCTTAATTGGAACTTAAGCACAGTTCTTTTTAGACTTTCAAGAGTCTCAAGATCCAAAGATAGACCCTCCTCGGGGTGATAGCGCTACGACACCACGGTAGTGCCATGGTCAACAAAGGGCCTAGTGTCCTTTCATCTACTCTGTTGCAGCGCAGGTACACGAGTAAACAGCAGAGCATTCAGTACAGTGGCCAACCAGACACATCCCAAGCAAGATGGATGTAATTACAAACAGTTCAATCAATAAAGTCAGGAGATAAGGACGTTATTCTTGGCACCTTGACTAATGGAAATTTGTTCAAACTCTGAATAAGTTTGATCATAGTCCTTCTTTTCTCAACTTACTGAAATTGGCACTGTTCTGCTCTGTCTTCTTGTACCCTTGAACAAACAAGACATCTTTGGTATCCATTTACATCTGGAGGCTTGCGCTTTTCGCCATTCTACATGTTTCGAAGATGATCAGTGAGATGGATCATTCCACTTCTATGGTCTTGTGGTTCCAATGACAGTATGACATCTATGTTGTCTCCTTAAAGACTAGACCTTCAGCCCAATGCCAATGAGAGGAAGAGAGTACCCAGGTGAGCCAAACTACCAGTCAGTTCAGAGATTTACTCGAATCCTCCTCCAAAAGTAAGTCCCCATATGTAAAGATTGAGGGTTTGTATTTGTGCAGGAACAAATGACAAATTTTTAAAGTAATTTATTTTTCCTAACATACAAACCTGAGGTCTTTACATACAGTGTCAACTTCTTACCACCCCTCATTCTTTTACCTGGGCCAAAAGGTAAACTGCTTAGAAGTGAATGCACACCAATCTGGTGGGTGGTGCTTCCGCCCTTATCATTGGTAGCTTTAACCATAATCACCTTGCAAAAGTTTATTGGCTGGATTTTCCAGCTCGCTGAAAGTTAATCCATATGTAAAAACCTCAGTCATATGTTAAGAAAAATACAAATTACTTAAAAAATTTGTCATTTTAAAACTGAACTATGGTTGTGAAATATATTCACCAGCCACACCAGATCAATTAAAGATTGTAGATTCTGATCGCCATGGTGGAATTAGTTTGGCCACAGGCGTGTTTAGAACTTCACCTATTCCAAGCCCTCTACTAAATGTAGGTGAGCTACCTTTAGCCCTTCATTTTAAGAAAGCCAACAGCAAAAAGTATTTTAGGCTATGAGTCTCACCCTCAACTTCCACAACCCCATGGATATAGGGTAAAACAGATTGTGAGTAATCTTCAACATGATAGGAATGAGGTGCTTCCTTTAAAATAACAACCACCCCTCCATGGAGGTCATGTGAGGTAACATGTTGCCATTACTTTTATTGGCACTGAAAAGAATATGAGAGGTGGAAGCCTGCTCAGTTTTATATGGAACATGTTGAACATAACTCAAATTCTATATTTAGTGATGGCTCCAAATCCAGTGCCGGTGTTGGACTTGAAGTCTGTCTTGACATTTATTTTTACTGCTGAAGTGTACAGGATTTTTGCTGCTAGTAAGATAATATCCACTATTGCAGGAAATTATAATATTTTTAGTGGGCAAAAAAATTTGTACGAAGTCTAAGTGGTTTTTACTCCACTTATCCATTGGTTTTAAAAATCCAAGAGTGGCTTTATTTAATGAAGTGCATAGGAATGTAAGTGAAATTTTTAGATCCCAGCAGAAGCAGAAATGTCTGGTAATGAAGAGGCTGACAAACCAGCAGTATAAGCCGTAACTGATATGGTTCCAAGGAAATATAAACTTCTTGGTGATGACATCTTACCAAATATCAGATGATGCGTCAGGATTACGTAGCAAGAACATTGGAATACAGCTGGGGAAAACAAAATTGAAGAAATTATGAGTGTCACTTCTTTGGAAGTAGTGTATAACAAAATGCCCAGAAAAGGAGAAACCGCACTCTGCTGTCTAAGGATAGGGCATACCCACCCCACATATGAAATTTTAATCATACACAGAAGTCAACCATTCTGTAACGACTTCCTGTCCCTTTGATTGTCAAACATTTGCTAATGAATGCCTCAGTCTTGACCCTAAAAGAGTTCAGAGGTCTGGTTAAACAAATCATTTATAACTAACTAACTAACTAGGAACCTTGGGTGTAGGTTTCACTCTGAGACCTAAGATGAGAATGGCTGGTACACTCAAGCCTAAGTCCTTGGGGAAGAAGTTATATACTGTATAATGCAAGTGGCATTTTTAGATTTTTATCAGATGCAGACCTTCTGTAAAAGCTGTATAGTAAATGTATTTTTTGTTTTTATGTCATTGTATCCCTAGTTTTTAATAAAATTTTGTCATTCTCAGTAAATGGCATTGGCATCAATAACCCTAGTTGTCATGATGCCGGAGGACCTTCAGTCAGTCAATCAGATCAATCAGCTATCCTTTCAGCACCTTATCCAATATTTTCGTACCATGCTCATACATTCCTATGTCCTCTGTAATTTCCAGGTTGTAGTGTGTTCCCTTTTATCTGTGCATCTTTATTGTCAGCATTCTTCCCATTCTTTGTGTTGTAGGTCTTTCTGTATTGGTTTTTCTTGTATCCTAGTAAGCTCATGGATGACATTCTAATGCTGTTTTTATTAGGTCACTTGTTATACTGGAAGGTCCTGTGACTTTTCCATTGTTTATCTTCCTTAGGGCCGTTTTCAATTCTCTATCTGTTATGTTTTATATCAGTCCCTTTTATGCCACCATTTTATAGTTCATTTTCTTTTTCTTAATTCAGGTTTTCAAAATACTGCCGTCATTGTACGGTGTGTGTATTTTAAACTGATTTCTCTATTTTCATGTGTTACTTAGCTTGCCGTGTTTATACCGTAAACATCATTCCTCAGGCATTGTGCTATTGTGAAAGTCCTCTTTTCTTCCTCGGCATCATTGAGATTCTACCTTCATTCCTCCTAACTCTGTGCCCTTGCACCTACCTTTTAGTCTTCCTCCTCATTTCCCTGTATACAATTATATTTTCTTCCCTGCCTGCCCACTGCCACAGCTTGAAGGTGCCCTTCTCTTCAGTTGCCCTGTACACATATAGATTTTATCACAATTATGTATGTTTAGCAGCTGTAGAAGTGCCATTGGAGGCCTCCAAAATTATAATATAAAAAATACCTGTGCACAGCTATTAAATTTTCGCTTCTCAAGTTATGCGAGGATAGTAAAAATGGCGAAATGTTTTATTCTTGCCCTGTGGGCATTAAAGGAAATGAAGAAGCCAATAAAACAGCCAATGCTGAAATTTCTATGACCTGATCATATGTAGATATTTTGATTGGTGATTATTTGTCATCTCAAAAACTTCTTATAATCAATACTGTAAATGGTAAAATACACGAACATTAAACATGATGGTAACAAATTAAAACAAATCAAGCGCAGTGTTGGAATATGACATTCATCATGTATGAGTTTTATCTTTGCTACAACTAAAATGTGGAACAGTTTCTTAGTGCAGTTGTGGAATCTTCCTATCTCTTAACATTTAAGCGAGGAGCAAATTCACTCCTGCTTTCTGCCGACACCTGGATATCGGGTGTATATGTTTTATTTTCTATTCCCTCGTATTTATTCATTTAACCCCTTTTCCTGTAACTAGTCTACAGCTGGATTTCTCTTTGGAGCCCTCTTGGGTTTGTCTGCAACTGTGTTCATAAGGGTTTGCAACTGAAGATTTAAAAAAAAAAAAAAAAAAAAAAAAAAGGAAAGACTTACAAGACATTTTGACTTACAATTGGTCACTTGTATGGCCAATGGATACTCACTGAATAGCCTATTTGATTTGGTGCGTATGTGGACAGACTGTAGAGGAGCATTAAACAATATAGCTTGTTTTTTTGCATGAATGTCCAAAATACAATTCACAACGAATGTCAAATTTTGAAACAAATTGCTTCAAGATGTTCTTCATATTCCTCATCATTTTTCATTCCCCCAATTATAAGATTTTTAAGAAGCTGTAATTTTAAAAAATAAAATCTTAAGTTATTATCATTGATAAAGACAATTCCTTTAGGCCAGTCCTGTTTGAGCTAAATCCAGCAGATGTAAGCATGTTATATGAAGCCAGTTTAATACATCAGAGTTAAAAGACTTTACGGGAGTTATGTTGAAAAAGTATGATAGCCAATTTTGTTTTGTTACCGGAGAAAGAGTACTATAATCATTGTGGTTTTTTCTCGGTATCATTGTTGGCTAGCCTTACTCTGTAAAATGACTGATGTCTTTTAAACTAGAAAAAAAAATAAATTCAGATGGGATCCACCTTTTGACCCATTTTAATTCCCTTTTCAGAAACTAGAGTTGGTCAGGGTTCTTGACAGTAGAAAGTGAAAGCCAAATGTCATCACTAATACTTGAAAAGTACCCGTTAAGTAGACATTTAGCAGCCGAAATAACTTTGAGACAAATTAAAAAGGAAACATGTTTGGTCAAAGCAACTACCAAAAAATTTAAACATCAAATGGAATTAGTAAAGAAACCATTAAACCCAAAATACTAAACAATTACAAAAATGACATTTTTTAGGGACATCAAAAGTATAGTCCCCATTATAAGATAAATAGTAAGTGTGTGCTTTTGTAAACCACCAATGTCTGACTACTCTCACGTAAGACATTCTATAATTATATAGTCTAGTGGAATATCAGTGATCTTAAGACCAGATTACACCTTGGGGAAACACAATACCTCCTCAAAGACTTTGGACCAACAGCATTATGTTGACAACTTGTGAAAAACCAGTACCATCAGTAGGCAAATGTTTACTAGTAGTGGCATTACAAGGAGGAGGCAACTTAGGAACTGCACTACATATGCACTTTCTAGTAAAATAATTTATACACTACTTGTATTAAGAAGTAACCTCCAAGGATCCATTTTAATAGTTGGTAATTTTAATGCCCATAACCTTATTTGGTATCACAAATATTTACCAACAGATTTTGCATGACATGCTAGAACAGCTGATGAATTCAAATAATCTTACTGTCCCAGTTACAAAAAAAAATCCGTGTGTTAGAAAACATATGAGAGGTTTTCTTCAGTGGATGCCTCTGTTTACCTGTCCAGCGTAATGGATAGATTTGAATAGAGCAGAGATAATTTTCCAATTTTAATTTCACTGTTACAAAATAATCCATTTGAATACAGTATATTCCTTAATGTGACAGTCATGAAGCAGAGTGAGAAGTACACCAGTTATACAAACGAGGATTCCATCAATTTGAAGATAAGAGATCACAATGAAACTAGTAATTTTATTACAAAATTTATCAAAAATGCCACAGATAAAGCCATACCCAATTTCAAACTATATCCTAACAAAGTACCCTGGTGGCCTGATACTCTTTCAAAATTAGTAAAACAAAAACATTCATTTGGAAGAAGATTAGACAATCTAAATAAAAGGTTCAACAGTATTTATAAATCACAACCTTTGCAAGAAGTAAACTTAAAGTTATTATAATGTTAATAGAATGTCACTCTGTAAGCTGATGGGTATACTGCACGTCGCAACTGCTCAACTTGTCATATAAATTTCTTCGTGTCAGCAGGTAAATTATAAAGCAGCTGTCCAAAGTTCATTTATTATCCCTACATTTTGCTATCATTTACTAAACGTGAATAGCACTAGGGGTACATACATGGAAAATTTATGCCTGAAGATGGGCGTACATAGAAGTGAGGGTGATTTTTAATTGGATGGTCATATTTAGGGAGGTTTCGTATTTGCTGCGAGTCTGACTGACCAATCAGTAATGCTGTAGTAAAAATAGGCACAGGGGCCTCATTAGTAGACATCCAATTTCTCCAAAGCAAAGATTACAGTATCTTTGTTGTATAGAAATGTAAATTGGAAAAAATTGAGGAAATTGACATCATGTACCAAAAAGTCAATCAGAAATGTTCTTAGGCATAATTTTTTACTGTACACTATTTTAGATCGTGGATGTCAGATAAACAATTCAGCCTCAAATATGACTGAAAAGCTTTGTCCTAATTCATATTGAGACACACCAAGCACCTGACCTTTCAATCTTCCTCAAACTCTTCTAAGTCAAAAGTGGTGAACCACCTTTATCTCTTCATCGTTAGTTAGTAACAATGCATGTTGAAGTAAAAGCACAAGCAAGTGATTCACCAACAAAAGATTTTTGATGAAGGAGGTATATTTGTAAACAATCACTCACCACTTGTCCTAATTAGGGCCAGTAGCTGTTTGAGTCCATAAATATCAATATAAAATTTCCATCAGAAAGAGAACTGCCTCCTTCTTTGACCATACATAATACTAACTTTCACCCATTGGAATATTCATGTAAAAGCTATGCATATACTGTGAAACCTCGTAAACAACATGCAGTAGAATATGTAAGACATAAAGGTCCACACAGTGCAGTAGACACTGGTGGGCCCAAACCTCTAAATTATTGATTTATTATTGCAGAAATATTTTATTGATAACTTTACAAGTGCTATAGAAATCCTTCAAAACTGTAAACCAAAAAATGCCCTTGTATGGCAGATAATATTTCCAGTTCAAAAATTGTACAAAGAAGATAAAACTGTAGCAACATGTAGGATTCCTTCTCATTTAGGCACTAAAGGAAATGAGAAGTCGATAAAGCAAACAAAGCTACAGAGCTATGACAAGATCACAAGTAGATATTCCTATTAGTCATTATATAATATTTCTAAAACTACTTATAATTAATAAATGGAAAAATATGAGGAACATTGAACGTCATAGTAATAGAATAAAATGAAGCCCAATGTTGGAATGTGAGATTCATTGTACCAAAAGCAATGAAACCTACCAGTCGTTTTGACTTTCCTTAAGCCCTGTCCACACTAGCGGGCGCTGCCCGACAGGCAAACACTGTTCCCATAACCCGTCCCACTAAACTTATCGACCGAGTATGGAGACAGAACGATGCGATTGTCTGGTAACACTGCTTCAGAAGCGAGAGAAAATATAAACAGCTAGAAGTGCCCGACAGGCATGCCCGCTAGTGTGGACAGACCATTAGCATTTGTTACCCTCGGGTGATCCGTGTCTAGTTGATCGTTAACCTTAAGATCCAGACCCTGTTTTGTGCATACTGTAGAGTAACACAAATGCTAAAAAATTTTCTGTGTAAATTTCAAAGATATAATCTGCAATTGTCAATTTTTAGAAACAAATCAGTTAAATTTTTTCTGAATCTCTTATAATTTTCAATTAACCCAGTTACAAAATTTTCAAAGCTGTAATTTAATAAATAACATATAAAAGCTTATCATCAATAATGACATCCTTCAGCCCAGCTCTGTGCGAGTTGGTTAAACTGCTAAATGAAAATAAAGAAAATTTGTACCCTATGAGAATACTGCAGAAATGTTGAAAGAACCACTGTATTGCAGGTTTATTGAGTCTTCCCTTATATTTCTATGTATTCTTGCCAATAATTATCCAGAATTGTTTTTTATAGTTGGAAAACTTTTTAGGTTTCCATGTTCAGCTAGAGAATCAACCTCTGACCATAATTACTCTAAAGGTCGTGAGGAACCTTCATGAAATATGTTGCTGAGATATAGACATGATTGTTAGCAGCATTAAAGAATATTGGACCTAGTGTGTAATCTCCCTTTACTTCATTGTGATAATGAAAGGCTTATTTTCTTATACCTGTAGTTTATAAGAAAAGAGCCTGTTTATAACCGACGCCAGTGAAACTGTCAAATGCCCTAAATGCCTTGTGATTTATTGAGAGTTTAAGACAGAATGGAATAGGTCAGATCTTGCTGTTTACCTGAGTTGTCTTTTTGACTGCTAGCTTGAGTGTGTGTCATATTCATTACCAGTTTTCACCTGTGCCTGTGGTTTCTGAATTTTTAGAAATATCCTGAATAGTCTATATTTGTATATTTCAAAGAGGAATTTTGATACTGTCCCAATTTTTCTTCACTTTTTTTCATCTAGCCTGGGCTAGATAAGGACATGAGAACCAGTCATGTGAGTAAAACTACTGCCTTTGTAAAATTTGCCCATATCGTCCCCCATTTGTTGATGGACACAGAAACATGAGGAATGACATATTCCAGTGTTTGCATAGTTGTTCACATAGTGCCAGCTAGCAACAGTGATCTTACAAACATAGTTCTAACTACCCTGTGTAAGAATTTACTGATTTCTTAAACTTTGGTTTTTATATTAGAAACTTCAGAAATTAGCCAAAGTATGGTTAAACCCGTTTGTAAACTTCAGCTTGACAGTTGTAAGTGGCAGTTTTTTGTCTTAAGTAAAGGCATATTCACTGACTCTTAATTTAGTTGTTGTACAGTGTCTGGAGCATAATATAAAAAGATGGTGGTTGACAGACTATTTCTAGCTTTAGGTTTAGGAAGCCATTATAATTAATGATCCTCAAGATTTGAGATATTTGATTGGTTTGGCGTTTATGTCTCGTAGCATCTTACATCTTTGTGAACATTTACATGGTGCTGTCCTAAATTAGCTTCAAGAAAGGACTTCCTAGGCGTTACTGCTACTAGGAGCTTTTTTGGTCCGTCTGAATTCTTGGAGGTGAGTACATCTTCAGATGGCAAAATTTTACCTTCAGTGTGTTTTAGGGTTATAGTAAAATTGAGGAAAGGAAGTTTCCATTATATATAGCAGATTAGATGTAACCAAATATAAAAGAAAAGTTATTGTAATGGAAATATTGCTCAGGTTGCTCATTTGATGACTTTTTGGTAAAATGGTTTCTGGTTTATGTTAAATTGAGTGGAGTCACAACTTTGAATTTTATAGATTTATTTATTTAAACCATGTTTAACTTTTTGTTGCAAAATGCCTTTTTTTTTTTTTCTGAGGTTTCGATTTTATGTAATCCTGTGCCATTAAAAAGGGTATTGAAATTACATATTGCATCCATTTAAGCCAGATTTTTATCCTTCTGGTTTCTTAAGAAGTTGGACTTTAATACCTTGCAAGTTCTTTGAATCCAGGCCATTCTTCCCCATTTGCAATGTCCTTAAGGTTTCAGTTTGTTACAGCTAAGACAACATTGATTGGATATGAGCTCACCTTTAACTCAGTTAATGATACACCGTTTATAAACAAACTTTTTAACAAATTTGGTGGTAGTCAGGTACATCGGTTTCATTGTTCCTAAAGTCATAAGCAGCAGTGTCATTGATGATGTACTGTTCTTGAACCCTTTATTTTTTTTTCCTCATTACTGTAGACTTAGTTTTTGGCTTCGAAAGTAAAGAATGGAGTACGTGGATAACACAACTTTCCTCCAGTCATTCAATCTCCGTAATTTGATTTAAATTGTCAGCTAGTCATTGAGAACTGCAGTTGAAGTGTAAATTGTTTAGTTCTTTGGGTAGCTGATCCCATATCATGCTCCTACTTCATATGCACTATGCATTGGTAGTAATACTCCTCGTAAATAGGAATATCAGAGCTCTTGACAATTCTTGCTGATGCCTTTGCCTTCAGGCACTCTTATTGCAACACGTAAATACATATCAGTATCTGTCCAGGAATTTAGGCATTGTCCTGATATCTCTACATCTGCTGAGAAGATAGTATTAATACTCGGTTCTTGTGAATGACTTACCTCAGATGCTTACGTTTCTTGCAAATAGTTTATTTTTGGTAGAAAGTTTAATAGGGTAGGTAAATCCAACCATTATAAGGTGAGCTGCAACCTACTTAGAAAATCTGAATGTTACAGTTTAAATCACAAAAGCAGCAGAGTTTCCTCCTGACATATTTACAGAAAATACTAGTACCCCTATGATGATTGCTACTTCTTTATAGAGTATATTTTTTGTTTTCATTGAAAACAGAAGAAACAGATTTAATAAGCAACTTCCATATTCTTTCACGATAAAAACTTAAGCAGACGCTTAAAAAATCAGTACAGCTGGAGCTTTGCTGGGAACCCGTGCATTAATGGCCCTCACAATAATAAGTATTACTTTTAAATAAGCTTTAGTCCAGGGAATTTGTATATTAGCATTGTTTTTGTATTAATGTTGCCACAATTATCTGTCTTTTCAGTGGATCCCTCTTTTGGGGAAGTGTCTCAATGTAGAAAATGAGAATTTTAAAGCAACTAATTTCTTATAAGTTACATAATCCTTACTTATAACATTCCTCAAATTAGGAAGCTTTTGTTACTTATGATGAGGAAAGTGTATTTAGCATTCAGCTTTCACTAAGAATTGTACCACCAAAAGTTACAGGGCCCACCAGTGTATGTAAGAAAATAGAGGTTGTAGTTAGTGAGTGGTCAAGTAATTCATGAAATGAAGCTTGTAGTTTCAAGCAACAGTATATCAGTATTCATTTTCATGGTGGGAAATGACATGAGGACACTGCATGGATTTATTTTTTCAATTTTTTTTATGCGTTTTACAAACAATGCTCTGATATTTTGTGTCGATATCACCGACAGGAAGACATGAGCTATTACATCCAGCATTGGTACTGTGGATGAGTTGTTTTATTATTTTATAATGAAATTGTTAGCACACTGTAATTTGTGAGACATTGGTTTCCATTTCTGTCTTTCTAAAGAAGGTAAAGTACTTGGGTGTTACTCTCATCTAACTTTTTTCATGATTACGTTGATACAATACATAGGGATAAACGTGAAGAGTCAAATACAGTTTTAATGAAGTTATCAACCAGTATGGTTCAATTCATTCAATGGCTTAAGAAATTAGAAATCAACAGTGCACATGAGTTGTAAGTTTTTATCTTAATATATGAGAGCTTTCATTATGTTTTGTATCCTGAACAGGTTCTGAGGAACAAGTGTTCAGGTTGTCTTTGTTGTCTTCCAGTTTGACTGTCCAATTGCAGTTTTGCTCTGTTTCAGTTGCCATGATTCCTTCAGTAAAAAAAAATTTAAGCTAATTATATGAGTTGAAATTTGACAAGATGGTCTGATTAAACTGTTTTGTGTTGGTAATGTAAATGTTCCATTGGGATCACTTTCTATATCCAGAGAATTGGAGGTAGTAGTTTGGTTGAATACTATTCCAAAATTTGCAGCAAAGATATTTGATTGGCTAGTTGTTTTATCATGGCAGACTTATTAAATCAGTTTTACCAAGATTTCACAACTAAAGGGCCATTTCAACTTGTGGATTTTGTTTGGTAGACTAGAAGGGATTTAAGAAGTTTGCCGATATATTTTAGAAAGGAAGATTGTTTTAGCGTATCAGATGGTGGTTAAAATTTCTTGTAAGAATGACCAATAGTTCTACATTACATCAGCTTTCACCATTTTTAAGATGATTACCTAATACATTTGAGTAAGTTTATACAAAATCACTAAAGGAATGGGGTAAGTTCCATCCTTTTAGAACACATGCATATCCATAATTGGATTTTTGTAGCAGCCAGGATGTTCAAAGGATAAGTATTAACAAACAGCAAATGCATACATATGAGTTTATAATGCAAAATGTTTTTCAGTTTGTAAAATAATTTTTTTTATTGTAATTCAGACTGTCCTTAATTTAGGGCTAAAGTTTTTTAGAAATATACTTGAAATGTAAGATCAATTCAAATTTATGTCCAGTCAGTAAGAACCTAAAACCATTTACAAGTTTGGTGCATCTTTATATTTTATACAAGTTTGTGTTCATGTTTATTATATTTCAGACAGAGTTTTACCGGCTAGCCAGTGATAGTAAAAATACCTTACAGATCCATAAAAAAATAACTGGTAAACATTTTACCTTTTCCCTACAAATAAAATTCACCAAATGTCTTTTTTGGTTGGGATAATGCATATTACAGATTTGCTAAATATAGAAAAGAAAGAAAAATGGGAACAAGAACTTGGGAATGTTTACCATTTTAACATTTTTTTTTCTAAGAAATTTGGTAGTGGTTGTGGTGGAATTTGACCCAAAAGTTAATAATATATAACCTGCATGGAAAAAAGAACAGATAAAAAGAAATTTGTTATAGTATTGGGTTACTAATCTTGCTTGGAATTGTGTATAGTTTACTGCTATGAGGAATTATAAGAAATTTGGAACAGTGGTTGCCAAATTTTGTTTTCTAATGAGTAATCATCAGAATTTTCATACTGAATTATTCAAGATTGGTTTGTAATTATGTAACAAGGACGATCTGAAACTAACTCACATTGTCATTAGGTATGGGTGTTGTATTTCCTAAGTCAATCAGGGTGTCATATAATGTTTCATTTTCAAAACATTACTCATCTATGGATAATTACTCTCTTAAGTTCAAGTACAGGAACTTGGGTTCAGCTTGTATATATCCTTGTTCATTTGTCAATGACATTAAAATTTTTTCTTAATATCAGTTGAAGGAAGCTTTCATACGTGAATCAAATTAGCAAGGATTCTTAATATTATCATTATTTGGTGGAGATAAGAAATGTGTTCAGTATAGCCTACACCTAACATAAACATGGAGAGAAAGGGTGTTATATTTTTCGTTAGAGAATTGTGTGGGACACCTCCCTCTAAAGAAACAAACCTTGTGAGGCTTATGACTTGGGAGTTTCGAGGAGTATACATGGCACTACCAGTAGTTGTCCGTTGTGTAATGTGTCAGCGACTGTGTAGAATGGTAGCTATGTTCATGAAGCTTATTTGTCCTTCTTAGCATTTTGTGTATTCATGCTTACTGTGGTCTTTGTTTTGGTGATCATTTTGTCTAATAACAATTTGTTAGCTCCTCGTTCTTTTTTTTTTCTTTTTGGAATGTGTCTCCATAAGCATTTTGGTAGGATAGAACATTTCTAGAAGCTTCAACTGTAACGGAAAATTTAGCTTTCAGCTCTTTCGTCTGAATTTTTTCTATTAAGACCATGAACATAGTTACTTTACTGCATTGTTCAGTGAGAAAAGAAGTTGATTTTGCATGGAAGTTGTGAAGTGCACTAGGTTTGCATGTTGCCATTCTTCTTGACTTACAGAAATTATTACTTTACATGATGGAAACAGCACACTGTGAACACTTTTCACAGATCAACAGTAAATTACGAATCCTTTGAAGCTCTTTGTGTCATTAGTTTAACTGTACCCTTTCTCTAACTGTTAATTTGTGGTAGAAGTAGAAGCCATGTGAAAAGCATCTTTAGTCCCAGAATTTCACATTTTCAGTATACTTAATTCTCATTTCAAGTGCTGTTGTCCACCATGTTTGTCTTGAGACTCATCTGTCACTTGCTTGAAATTAGGACTGCTAATGCTTTTGCTGTACAGTTGTGTGTACTGTGGTATTCTCAGCATTTGGAGATATGTTGGATTGTCTTCATTAAAAATGTTTATCGAGGTGTATGTAAATTTAACTTGTAGTTTTGCATTGCTCACACAATAGGAGAATTCCTCCCCCAGGTAATTGCAGATGTATGCATTAAAAATTTTTTTAGACAATGAATTAGAGGTATATTGCTAAGCCTTTATAGTCCTAGTATTGTACTGTATTATGTTATATGATGATGACTATTTTGAATACTGTGACTATAGTGTAGTTGAATTTAAATATGAAGGTTTGTGCATACAGTATAAAGTAGTCAGTGACATCAGAAATTTGGAATTTTGTCACCTTCACTTGTATTTCATCTTGGGAGTACCGGTTATATTCTGAATCTTTATTTGGGTATTTCCTGGTGTTTCCAGTGAATTGTATTGCTTCATTAGACTTGTGGCTGTGAAATGGCTTCAGTCATCATTTAATCTGACATATTTTTCTTAAAAATCATTATGCAAACTTATGTGACCGTATTTAATATCTTTTCTCTTCCATCCACAACCCTTTATTTTTCATTCATGGACTGTTAGTAATGAACTGATATTATTAGACATTGTACATTAGGGATTGCATCACCTCAGACACAGCATTGTCATTATGCTGTCTTAAGTCATTGCATATTTAAAAGATTAATATCTTTACTCTTGATTTGTATAGGACTGTGTCCTGCATATGACCAAATGTTGATTTTATCTTCAGAACATCTGTTATGTCACTTTGACACCCACATCTGGGTGATAGTGGCTTCTATGCTTCATGGATGGTTGCTGGCCAGGTGGGAGTGGGGACTGCCATCATCCATGCATGAGTAGTGTAGTTTGTGGTTATATTAGGATAATGGTTTTTTGTATGTTAAATTCTACAGGTTATTGAATCTTTCAAACTGAATAGTCATGGACTTCGTAACATCCTTAGCACTGTGTTAGAAAGATATTTATCCTTAGCACTGTCATAGAAAGATGTTTATATCTTATCCAGATTTGATTATGCTGTGCTGCACTTTACACTGGTTCTGTTGTGATATATCGGAATCATAGGCATGAATTTTGTACTTGATGCAATAATCAAGATATTTAGTATTACAATTGTAGATTTTGGTTGAATTTATTTCAATGCCAAGTAGATTAGGTGATTTTTTCAGTATAAAATTTGTGGAATTACTGTACTATTATTTAAAATTGCAGCATTCTAACATTTTCATTTATTTTTCTTTCCCTTAGGCTCCTAAATTTTTAATTGTTACATTAATTTATATACTCAATCTGTGTTAGTGCAGTAGGATGATATTACGCTTTTGTTGAAAGAGATGGCTATCCTGCCTATTACTATAGTAGTGAAAGCCACAGAAGCAACCTTTCTCCTGTTTAATGGAAAATAAATTTAGAGAGCCAGTGCCCTCTCCAGGAGGCACTAGCCTTCTGTCCCTTCACTTTTAAAACTATCAATCGTGTGAAGACAGAATTCAGTTTTATGGTCAACTGGGAAATGAGAGTTTTTGGCAGAAATAAAGCCATTTGTTCCTGCCATCCCAGTATCTAGTAGTTCTACAAAGAAATGGGCAACACTTGTCCCTTTTGAGAGGACAAAGCTCCTATTGGACATGGATACCCAGCAATTTGGTACCCGTATGAGAAAAATCTAAGGACAGCCATGGCTGAATTTTATGTTAGGCTCCACCTCCTCAGTATTATAACTTCTACTGCTATGCTGGAAGTAGTTATTAAAGAGTTTCCAGAGTCTTCCAGAACAATGTTCACTGCAGTAGCCAAAACTATAATGTGGATCCTGTGGGTAACGTTACGACTTTCGATTGGTGGGCTGCAACATTTCGCTTCCCAACGTAACTTCCCTATTACATTCTTCCTCCCCTTCTGTCAGGACCCGCTTGAAGAATCTGTTGCCACACAACTCACTGAATGAGCCCAACAACAGAATAGCACAATATATGCTGTGCATGGAAAAAGGGAATCTGGAAAATGATACTCTTGAGAGTTTCCTCTTTTTAAACCTAAGAAAGCTTGGTATGAATCAGAACTATAAAAGCTTTCAGTTGCTACTGAAGGATCCCTCCAAAGACAGAAGAAAGGACAGCAATAGCAGTAGCACCCCTTTCGAAGCAGACAAAGACGCTCCTACCAGAGAATAGGAAAATCAGCTCCTGGACTGCATATTAAAGGCAAGGGAAGGGGTGGAGCCCAGTAGGACTTGCATGGTTGGATGGAAGTCTTCCCCTTGAGGGCGCAGTATAATTTTCAGTGGGCTAGGGTAAAGATGGTCTCACCCTCCCCCCTCCTCTAAAGGAGTTTTTTGCAAAAAAATCTACCCCTTTTAAAAGGAGGCAATAGAGAAAGATATGTTTACTTGCCACCACTATTCACTGTCCCCAAGGAGGATTCCTCTGAATGAAGGGTGATCCTGTCAAGTTTGAACACACACATTGTTTGCATTAATTCTTCTATATACAGTACTGTACTTATTTATTTTATGGGAGCTCAGGAAAGGTGTTAAACTGGTGTCCTACCTAGATGATTGGCTAATCTGATGAGCCACCAGAGAAGGGTTCAGATGAAACCTGAGAGTGGTAGTCAACAGATTCTAGTCAAAAGGTTTCCTAATGAATAGGAACAAGTCTTGCCTTACATCTGAGGCTAGGACTTTGTTGGGATACTCTTGGCGACTGGCTCTTCCCAACAGCACTCAAACCAGAAGAAGAAAGGACCTGAGAGGATTTCTGTGCAGCCCAGCTTTTCCAGACAACAGTTGGAACAAAGTCTGGGCCTAAAACAGTTTGCGTCGGTGGTAGATCTATTCCTGAGATTGCGACTGTAGGGTATGATGTAAACACTCTGGTTCTCACATGCCAGGAAAAGGCTTTGCGATCACCTCCATCTGAGATTGGGAAGATATTCCATGTGGACCTGGAAGGGGTATCTGGCAAACTTGTCAAACTGGCTCCACCATCCATATGAGCGATACAGGCAGTCCCTGGTTATCGGCAATCTGGTTTTATGGCACTTGTCTAGCGATTTCCGCTTATTGGCGCCGATACATACCTAACAGAGGCACCGATAACCGAAAATCAGTGCTTTTCGGCGCCACAAATCACCGGTTTTCGGTTATCATCATGCCGTCAGAACGGAACCCCCGCCGATAACCGGGGACTGCCCGTAATACATAAAGATGCTGCCTTGATGGGTTGGGGAGGCCACAGGGAGGATTGTCAGTTCTGAGGGGGTGTCATATCAGCTTCCTGGGGCTATTGGCTGCCTTTCCATCTCAGAAAATTGAAACCTCCGAAAGGGACCGACATTTTGATGGTCCTATATAATACGAGTGTAGTGTCGCATTCCTACAAGACTGGAACGAATGGAGGAAGGTACACATTTTTCCTCCATTGTCCCAGATTTTGAAGGCTTTCAACAGTCTACTTACTTTCAATGGAAAAGTTTGACTAGTGGCCCCATATTAGCCAAATTGTCATTTTTTTAACAGTTGGTGAAAACTTAGATTCCATTACCATCTGCTGTCCTATCCCAGACAGAAGGAGGGAAAGTCATCTACATGCCCTCCTTTCTGAACTGTGACCTTCACGTGTGGATTTTTTAAATCTAGTCTACCATGAAGATTATTTACCTAATATTGCTAGGTACCTAGTACAATAGTCTTGGTACACAAGGCATCACTGGTGGAACCCTTGCTTTATTGTTTGGAATGGATTCTATTAAAGAAATCAATTCCCTTCTCCAGTCTTTTTCACTGAAAAGGCCAGCTCCTGCAAGGCTTCTCATTACCTGGTCCCTGATGAGGGAACTCAGTATTTTGAATGAAATATTATGCCCATTTCAAGAACTCAAGGTTTACCTAGATGTTACAACAAACATCCTAGATGTTTCTTTTTTTTTTTCTACACCTTCACACAAACAAAGCATTCTCTACGGAGGCGGAGAATTATTTTAGTGTCCCTCATTAAAAAGGCAAACCTTCCCTCCTTTCCTGTCGCATGACTCAAAAGGCGGGTTCATAGTTTACCTCAGAAATGTTTCTTTCAAAGAAGTCTCCAAGTTTACATCACGGTTATGAGAGGCAGTATTCCTGAAACTGGAAAGACAATAATTCTGCAGCCAGACCTGGTAAGTCACCTTAGATCCACAAGGGATAATACATATACAGTACTGTATAGGTTCATGTGTTTCCGGTTCTTTACTGCCAAACCCATATGGGTGCAGTATCTGTAATAAAGACAAATGGTTGATAATCTGTGACTTCACCTTGGATTGAAAATTCCTGAAAGACTATTGCCATGAGAGTGGTGGCCATGCCGAGATATTACCGGGGGTTGCACTAATCCATAAACCAGACCCAACATAATTAGGTAAGTCACTTAGAACCATGAAGAATAATACTTATGTAGGGTATTGTGTTTTTTCCTGTTCTTTATTGCCATAAGCTAATAGGAATCCGGAATGAAGAAAATGGTTGATAACCTGTTAATATACCTTGGATCAAAAATTACTGAAGCACTTTTACCATGAGAGTTGTGGTCATGCTTGAGATATTGCCAGGGAAGGCCAAACTCAACATTTTAGGTAAGTCCACCTTAGAACCACAAAGAATAAAATACGTATAAAGGTTCTTTTGTTTCCTGTTCTCTATTGCCAAACCTTATTGGGTATCCAGAATAAAGAAAACGGTTGATTACCTTTGACTGTACTTCTGACCAAAAATTTTTTTGTTCGGATTTATTAATTAGGAGCCAATCCATTTAGTCACCTGTCAGTTTCTTTTGTAAGCCCCTTTGAGGATGAACAGAGGCTATGTTATAAAAAAAAAAAAAAGCAGTTATGACGAAGAAAAAGCTTATTTTTGGTAGCGTCTGTGAGTCCTCAAACCCACCCACTTTCCCTGACGGAAAGATATGTGATTGGAGTGAACATTTATCTTGCACAGACCTGGTGTGTAATGAGGAAGATAGCCAGTATATGCGCTGTTGTCACATCTGTGCGACAGGGTGAAGGAAAAACTTGGGTAGCCATAGTGGACAGGAGATAGAGCCCTCTTGTCTTGAGTCCTTTATACTATCACTGTGCCAACTAGCACTATTCTGGCAGAGACCAACTACAAGAGAATCCTTTTATTTAAGTTTGGTTGGTCTTTCTTATGGACCCTTGGGGGGACCATGAGAGTTTAACTCCTTTGAGGACTCATAGCGGCTACCAAAAATAGGTTTTCCCCACGGCAAAACTTTTTTTTTTTTTTTTTTTTTTTTTTTTTTTTTTTTTTTTAGCAAACACTTTTCAGCCAGCCTATGAGTTAAGTGTTTCGGATAAGCTTTTGGAACCAACGGGTAAAATGTGTGGATTGTGTCCATTTTTGCTGTGATGAAATATTTGAATTTTTCCGTTACATGTACTTATGACAAATTCTTTTTCATGTATAACATGATAGTTAAGTGGTAGCCTCTTTTTTGTGATACACTGTCTGTGACAGTTGTTTACCAGCATGTGTGCTTTCCTTTTTTATTTTTAACAATTAGTTGGGTTTCAGTCTTTTCTGTTTGACATGTTATAAAAAGTAAGAGTTTATTGGAATAATGAACCTGATAGTAATGATGCAGGTCAAACCTGTGGTTGAATTATATCATACTTCCAACCATAAAGAACCCCACCTTGAAGCTTTAATGCTGTCTTTGAATTGGTCACACTTGATAGAATTGGTCATTCCCAGTGAATGGCCACAAGACCCAATCCCTGCATGCAAAGAATGCAGGTCAGCACTTGAATTAAAAGTTATTCATGTAAGAATGTCCAAATTTCAACAAACAGCGAATATCAAGTTTTGGAAGTAAAGGAAGTTTTGATAGAAAATTCATCTCAATTTATCCTATTGAATATCAGATTTTTAGAGAGTTGCAAGTTATTGAATGAGATCTGTGCTCTGTTAGGATAAACTCTGTCGGCCAGCTCTATTAAAGTTAGTATTTTACTTTGTTGTCTGAGTTAACTATAATACTATTACTACCATCACTACTACGACTACTGCTACTTGCCACAAATTGAGATTTATTCCTTCTCCAGTTTCCCTGCAAAAAGCTTTAGCAGGCACAAATCATTTTTCATCGCATTCTTGCTTGTACAGGACTGGAATCCTTGGGGGTAAACTCATGATCGGACACTCAGATTTTGTGAGCAGCTTCATTTATATTTGATTTTTCAAGATCAAAAAGATATGCTGTCATCACCATTGAGCAGGTTTGAATTCCTACAGACTAGCTGGTATATATTATATCCATGCAGTTTCTGAAGGCTGTTTGTTCTGACGGAAATAGAAACCTACTCTTTAATAAATGATGAGTTACTCACACAAAGTATGCTTCAGCTGTCTTGACTCAAAACAGAGTCCTATCACCCCTGCCAATGACCTGTCACGACCTCTTTGTCTACCTCTTCCACTGTTTTCTCAGCCATCAGAGCGCGCAGTTGTCCATTGACTGTCTCATGCTTTTGCGGTTGCAATCCCTCATTGTATGTGGCATGTGTGCAGGATATTCAAGTGTTTTCCAATTGTGTTTGTACCTCTCAAGTAGCCAAGTCAATAAAGAATTAATAGAAATGTTTTAGATTTTGGGGCATGAAGTCGTTAGTGTGCTTTCTTTGTGGTGTGTGAACCATGTAGGAAACCAGCTTTCTCTGTGTGGTGATTTGTGTGTCTCACTAGTTTCATAAGCCCCTGTATCCAGTAATATGGCAACTGTAGAGGAAATAAACCCAAATTCAGGTTGTGTTGACAAGCATAGGCTGTGCAGTAATTTATGGCCCCAATAGAGGGAGATCTGCGCTCAGTTTCTTGTTCATGTAGGGATAAAATGTTGGAGAGACAACACTGTGTGCCAAGTGTGAGGGATGACAGGCATCTTAGTGGGCCTTTTGAGATGAGGATTAGTATGAACAACAATATTCTTTCAGAGAAACTAAAATGCATCCTTCCCCTCTCCCTCCCATTATTCCCTTTTCCCCAAGGATCCCTCCATCAGCAACATCTCTGGCCTCTACCATCATTCTCCTGTCATTGTCTGAAGAAGAACCTGTATGAGACAGATGGAGAGGGAAAAATGACGTAGACAGGTTAGACATCCTTCCAGAAGGTTTGAGAATCCAACATGACAGCACACGTTAGTTTCCTATGGACCCCCCCCCTTTCACCCAACATCAACAATTGGGGGAAACAGCCTAGGCCTTGGAAGTGGTCATGCCCCTTTGCCTACTCTCTCTCCCCTCTTCCCCCTCCCAGTCAAGTTCAGGAGTGAAAGAGAGAGAAAGAGACCTGAGAGTCAGGGAGGGAGAGGAGAGGGCTTTCTTGATTCTTGAGGTTCAAAAGTATCAAAACCCATCAGCTAATGAGCATCAGAGAAAATCTGACTAGAATTTTCCTTGAAATGTATAAATACTTTTAGTTAATGAGTATGTTTTAATGAAATTTGATGAGAATTTTCCTTAACACATATGAATACTTTTGTGTAAAGGATATTGAACTGGTCCACCAGCTAATGAGAACCTGTCAGCACTTTGCGAATTCGAACAACAGACTTCCTTCTCCATTGAGACGTCTCAGTCAGTATTGCTGTTTATCAGAGAGGGAGCTTCATGGTCTCAGTGGATCTGCAGGACTTGTACCTCCACAGCCCCTAGGAAGAATATACAGTTAGGTGCCAAGGAAGTGACTTACCAGTCTAGAGATGGGACTGTCTGTGCTCAGTTTGGGTGTGGTCCACCCTTTCTAGGGTCCAGGATCTACAGCCAGACACAGCAAGGACCAAAACAGTAATAAGTGGTGAATGCAGTTATACTTCCTCTGCCTCCACTTCATCCTCTAGCATGTTGTCTTCCTCTTCCATTTTCTCACCTGAAAGAGGTCCTAGAAGACTCTTCCCATGAAAGTCAATGGGACTACACAGGCACCATTCTTCCCAGAAGAGGGATGACAGAGATTGCTCCTGTTTATTGACTGATTCTCTGTGAAGCAGGCAGATGATGATGGTTATGAACGTGGCCAGTTGCCTGTCTGGGGATCTCATAGGTGGTGGTCTGACCTGTGTCTAGTTTTCCCCAGCCATCCTTCTGTGCTCGGTAAGGGACACAGCACACCCGACCCCACATACTCTACTGGCCAAGATGTTTGGTTTCTAACAGATGTCTAGTACTGTATCAGTTTTGACTGTGACGTTTCAGTTGCAGGGTCTTAAGTGGTAGACAGTTGACTATTAGTCAAAATTTTAGGAGCCTGAATTATGGTGAGAGCTTTTAATATCACTGCAGAATCTCTGTTGCAATTTTTTTTCTTTCACGGTAAATGAGCAGAAGTTAATGGAAATGAATTTAGAGTAGACTTCTTTCTGTTTGTTCTTTCAAAGGAAGGCCTTCTCAGCTCCTCCTGCCTCTTGAGCTTGGCCAGAAAATCAGGTGGGGGAAATATAAGGGAGGAGGTCTTTAAGGAGTCCCTTCTGTCAGCCATACCAAACACAACTTTCGACAGTGATAGATGGCCAAAAGCTAATTTGTACCATGGGAGATAGACAGAGTACTGTTGCTGGTGTTGTCAGAGGGGTCACAGTCCCTTCAAGATGACTGTGAAGGACATTGCAGACTTCCTAGTCTTCATGAGACATGAAAAGACCTTGTTAGTAACTACCATCAAGGGCTATGGAGCAGCCCTCACCCAGGTCTTCCTGCCGAGGAGTATCAGCTTCTCCAAATCTGCAAATCCTCAGGGTAATAGGAAACCAGTGCTTGATCCTTCCTGACAGTATGCTGATAGTATTGCTACCATCGCAAGGATCGTACCTTTGCTCTCATTACCATTACAGGTTCTATTGCAGTAGCTGCTTACACCCAGAAACTTCCCTACCTGTCTCCAGTGCCTTTCCAATATGTTTGGGAAGGTTACCTCGGCACAGGTCCAGGCACTTTGGTGACCAGTTTCGAGGTGATAATTCACCTCGTGGTGCTGCATGTGAAAGGACTGTCTTTCAGTTCAAAGTTCAGTGCTTTGGCAGTCTCTCAGATGTTCACTTGTGTGTTCACCTTGGTGGTGGTTTTGGGCACCAGTAGAGATTAACATGATGCGGTATCTTAGATTGTTGTATTCTCAGAGACATTTCCTGAGACATGATAGGACTCTCAGTGGTGGTAATGACAGCCAGCACCACAGTAGTAGTATACAACAGAAAATGCTGGGAATGGAACGACCTCCCCATTACCTGTAGACAGAGCGACTTCACGTAGGAGCTGACTAGCAAGTCTGTCAAGTTGTTGGGAGTTGCATTCCTGGCAGGAGAATGTTATGGTGGATCAGCTCAATTGTGCTTGGCTCCAGAAATATTAAGATCACTAATTGGAGATGGCATAATACCTATGGGTGGTTCAACTTAAATCAAAATTGCAGATAGCAGGCAGTAGGAACATTTTGGTCCCTACATCCTTGCAAGGTGAAAAGGCTCTTCATACTTTGCTTCCACCAGGGCAATGAGATTTCCTGAACTCTTATGCTTTCCTGCCTTCAGTCATTGAATGCTTATCACTCTTGGTCTAAGGATAACTGTTTAACTCCTAGTTGACCTCCAGTCAAGTGGTATCCCAATCTTAACCACTCTTCTGTTATTGAGGCCTTACTCATCTTCCTGTCAGTGAAATACCTTTCCCCATGGTAGCTTCCTCTACTACCTTTAGGAGCTTTGAGCAGTCCTCCCTTCAGGATGGCTTTGGACAATGATCCAACCATGACGACTGTCTTCTACCTAGCTCCAACTTACCACATGTATTTCCACATTCCTCTTCTCATTCTCCCCTCATGTCATCCTCATTGATGACTTTCAGGTCATTGCATCTATTTTTGTCTGTTTAGATTGAAACATGGATTTTGTTTTGAAAGATTGTTTTTATTGATGTTTTGCAGTTTGTTTTTGTTGCAGCTTTCCAAGAAGGGTGGTACCATATTTTATATTGAGTTCATTTTCTTTGCCATTTCTGTGTATGCTCCTGAGTTAGCCATACCATGAGGGATGTTTCCATGCTTGTAGCCATAGCTATTACAAAGGTCATGCTGTACCTGGGTATTTTGTGATGGTAGGTGTTAAAATGAAAAAATGATGAGTGAAACGTAAAAATGTATCATGACAAATATTTAATGCCAGTCTGATACCAGAATGGACAGTAAAGGGAAAGAAAATAAGACTAGAACAGTTAGCAATAGTTTAAATGGAATCAAATTGAGACAATAGATTTTTTAGCCAAAACCCCGTCTGCATAGCTGGCTTGAATTTTACCACTTGGTACGCATGGTTTGGGCTGTTGAAAGGAGGACTTAGTGTTTTAGAAATAAAAAAAAAAATCTAAGTAAGGCTATACTGTTGTACAAACTATGTTATTTACATGTTTTTTTTTCAAAACATTGCTTCATAAAACTAAAAATACATCTTGAAAAAATAAAGGAAGAAGCGAATGATATTTGCAGGTCAAGTTGCATACATACCTAGCAAACTTAGTATGTATGAAATTCATTTATAGAGAGACAACACTTAGAGTAAGTGTTGGTATGTAATTTGTTATGTAATTTGTACATCACATTATACTGTAGTTACGGCATGCAATGCCTGTATCACGCTGAATAGTTTTAGTATTTAGCATTGATAATAGTTCCAAGTTACATTGTATTTGTCAGTTTTCTTCAGTGCAGTACAATATATCAAAGATCCTGGTCATTTTTTTTTTACAGTGCAGTACAGTATATTTCAGATCTTTTTTTTTAAACGTGATTGTTCACTTATTTTTGTACTAAGCATGAAGGTTTACGAAGTCTTTGATGTTAAAATTAAGTAAAGTGTTGCATTTATGTGTACCTTTATGCTGATTCCCATTGTAATTACAAAATATAAAAACTAAATTATCTTAATGATTCAGTTATATAATGGTACCTTTGCAATTTATTTTTGTTTCAAGAGTGTAGAAATGTTTTTTCTTGAACATACCTTATTTACAATAGGAAGACTTAGTGGAATTCTAATGGTCGTTTTCATTTCATTGGGTTTTATGAAATTCTGCCAATACTGCAGAGTTCATCCTACAAAATTACTTAAAAACAATTAAATATTTCCACATTTGCTTAAACTTTCATACAGAAAGTTTAAAAATGACAGCAGAAGTTTTGTTATCCTAAGGATGTGGCTTATTGTGAACTGTTACAAACTAACAGAGGTCCTCGCGTGATAAAATGCAGATTTATTTGATCTTTTATTTAAACTGAAAGCAAATTTATTTGATGTTTTCTCTGTGGTCCTATTTAGTTATATTAATGCTACATTAGGTAATTGTCTGCTTAGAAAATTAGATTTTCAGTTTTTCCAGTTTAATAAAGCAAAAGAGGCTATTATAGATTTTATTCCCAGGGACACCCATTAAGAGATGATTTAGTTTTATATATGAAAACAAGATTGTAGGACTTTTGATAGAGCCACATTGAATATTACACGTATTCTATTTTTTTTCACTCTGGGGAAAATGCACTTGAAAGTGGGAGGTCATTTGGTGGTGATTGGTTGAAAGTAACATGTTCAGATAACATTGCTATATTTCATATCATTAATCTGAATGAAAGCTTATTTAATAACCTAAATTTATCCACCAAACATAATTATGTTTGTTCATAATGCTACTGAGTTGAGAGAAACTATAAAAATAAAACCATTTTCTTAGATCAGAATTGAACAGCAATGGTTGCCGAAGTCAATGTCTTGAAATGTGTCTCGGATACACAGTTTTTCAGCCAGAAATGTTTGGTTTTCATACATTTTAGTGCAGATTGGTACAGATCACATCAGACGTCAGAAGAAACGTTGTAATCAGCATTTTCTAAAATTGAATGCCACTTGAAATGCAGAATTGATAAAAATTACTGTATGCAAAATTATATGGGGTGGTAAAATGAAGAGCAACCAATATCATAGAGAAGTAGTTCCAGAGTTTGGGGCATTTCAGAACTCAGTAAGCATTTGATAGCAGCGCTGTATTACTTTGGATGTCTTTTAGTGGTTATATCTGCTACTCAACAGTTCTGGAGCTCTCTTTGTAGGTGCGCTAACTAAATGCCCATTTCCATAACAGCTCTTGAAATTTTACAGCAAGATGGAATAAGTAGGTACAGTATAAAATGTAGGCCTATGCTGCACCAGCCTTTTGCACACATACAAATTTTATTCAAAGAATAGGGTTAGCCGTGCATAAAACACAGTAATTACATAAAGTACTCAAGTAAACAGAGTCGGTCGAGTTGTCGGCTAGCACTCTGCTAGGCCCGAGTTCGAGTCTCTGGCCATCCAGTGAAGAATTAGAGGAATTTATTTCTAGTGATAGAAATTCATTTCTCGGTATAATGTGGTTCGGATTCCACAATAAGCTGTAGGTCCCATTGCTAGGTAACCAATTGGTTCTTAGCCTAAGTCTATCCTTCGGGCCAGCCCTAGGAGAGCTGTTAATCAGCTCAGTGGTCTGGTTAAACTAAGGTATACTTTTTAAATAACTTGGATGGAACATGACACTATTTCATTATGGGAAATGTATTATTCCTAGTTTATCATGCTTGGCTTATCTTCAGAAAACACACACACACACACACACACACACACACACACACACACACACACACACACACACACACACACACACACACACACACACACACACACATATATATGGACATGTGTGTGTGCATGTTCTGTAGATATGACAAGGGCATGGGAACCTAGACCTAGCATGTTGCCCAAACTAAAAATTGTATAGTTCCATCATCTGAGCCATTATATATATATATATATATATATATATATATATATATATATATATATATATATATATATATATATATATATATATATATATATATATATATATATATGTATAAGTCTGTATATGTATGTATATACAGTATATATATATATGTATATATATGTGTGTGTATGTACAGTATATATATATATATATATATATATATATATATATATATATATATATATATATATATATATATATATATATATATATATATATTTCTTTAAATGACTTGGATGGGACATGACACTTGTTAGTATGGGGAACATGCTAGGCATAGGTTATCTTGCTTGGCTTATCTATGGAAAACATGTACACATAGGTTATCTTGTACATCTATATATATATATATATATATATATATATATATATATATATATATATATATATATATATATATATATTAATGTTTATTGTAGATATGACAAGGGCACAGTAGCCTAGGCATGGCATGTTATCTAAACTAAAAATTGTATTGTTCAATCCAAGTCATTATAGAGTAATATATATATATATATATATATATATATATATATATATATATATATATATATATATATATATATATATATATATATATATATATATAATTGTGTGTTAAGCTCAGTATTACGTGGCAGAATGCATACAAATGACGCAGTTGACAACAGGATCTCGGCCTGTGATGGAAACATTCTTCCCATGTGACAGCACCTAGAGAGAGATCTCACCTTTATGATGTATGAATAAGGAGGATAATGGTAAAAAAAAAAATTATGAGAGAAACGGAAATAGTATATGGAGAAAAAAATTAAAAATATCACATTGGCCATAACAGATAGGACATAATTAACAAAAAGGGATAGGGTGAACTAGACCAGTAGTGGCTATTTCATGTAAATTACCTACTTGAAAGGTTTCAATGGCTTTCAGTTGCCTCTTGTTACATTTAATGATATGGTGTAGATACTTTTGTAAGCCAGAGAGTTATATGTAATCTGGTATGATTCTTTAAATTTACTTTTGTTTTCCAGTAACTTAGGGAATGAGCTACAGAAATCCCAGTGACTTTAGGTTGTACTTTGCATAATTGCATTTTACTGTTGCTACTTATCACGTATTACTTTTTGAAGTGCAAGAAGATTCTTCAAATATTTAGATATATATCAGTCAGTCTTGCCTAGTGGTATTTAGCTTAGTATTAGGGGTTTTAGATGCTAAGGTGGTATACTAGTAACCATTAGAATTTCAAAAAGAAAATAAATCGCCTAATGTAGCAATGACCCCTCTAGTCTTAATTGCTCTGAAACATAACATACTACATTCTTGAAACATAATTAATTGCTTTTCTTAATCCTAAAAAAGATATGCAAGTGTACATGTCATATGTTAGATAAATGCAGCATTTTATATATTTGTTTGCAGTAATTTTTAGTCTCAGATTTTTTATAGTTCATTATCTTGAATTCACTTTTGAGTAAATAGAGTTTTGCGTATTGATAATTTATTCTTTTGCCTCAACTGTGTTGTGCATTGTAAAGAAGAGTATTTGTAGGTGTCCATGTGAATTAAGTAATTACTGTGTATAGTAATTGCTTTTGATATTGGGAATTCACTGCTGCTCTCAAAATCTTCTTTGCTTGCATAATCACAAATAGAATACAGTATATAGTATCAGCTCCTCACTTTTGCACTTTGTAAATAAGAATATTTTGAATTTACTGAAAGCTAACCTTATTTTTCCAATATTTTGACAAACACTTCATGGGCCTTAGATAGTCTTCAATAAGTCTCAGCAAGAAGTAACTCTGCCTTCAGTTTTTGAGGGTCCCATAACTTTTTAACTAATTTTAAAGTTGTCAGTAAAGTTTGGAATGTTAAAATGAATAAGAGCTTTACTGAAGTTTCTTGATTTTCTTTAATTCACTATCTTTAATTCGCTAGAGTTTGATGAGACTTACTGAATTTACAGCTAGGGCTCATGCTGACTAATTATGTTATGAAATTTCCTCTGCAGTTGATGCTGATGAAATTCGGCGACTAGGAAAGAGATTCCGAAAGCTGGATCTTGACAACTCTGGGTCTCTCTCTGTTGAAGAATTTATGAGCCTTCCAGAACTGCAGCAAAATCCATTAGTACAACGAGTCATAGATATATTTGATGCAGATGGAAATGGTGAAGTGGATTTCAAAGGTTAGAAAAATTAGTCAATTTGGTTAATATTCGTAGAGTACAGGCAGTCCCCGGTTAACGGCGATCTGGTTTTACGGGGCTTGTCTAGCGACGAAAACCGGCAGTTTTCGGCGCCGATACATACCTAACAGAGATGTCGATAACCGAAAATTGGCGCATTTCGATGCCGATAAGCCCTGAAAAAGCGCCAGAGATCGCCAATTTTCGGTACGTGGCGATTTTTGGTTATCATCACACCCTTAGAACCGAACCCTTGCCGATAACCGAGGTCTGCCTGTGCCTCCTTTATTTATTTATACTTGATATATTAACTGGTGGTTCACTGTATTTTGCACCATGGAAGAAAGTATATTTATTCTACAAATATTGTAGGGTTGAAACATATAAAATTATAATTTATGAGATTGTAAAATAACCAGAAAAAGACAAAACTTAATTTTTTATAAGTAACTTACCAAGTACAGGTAGTCCCCGGTTATCGGCAATCCGGTTTTATGGTGCTTGTCTAACTATGAAAATTAGCAATTTTCAGCACCAAAAAATCGCGATTTCCACTTACAGGCACAGATAATTGGGTATTGGCAGCAATACATACCTAACAGAGGTGCTGATATTGAAAATCGCTGATGTTCGGTGCTTTTGGGCGGCGATCACGCCGTCAGAATGGAACCCCCGCCGATAACTGGGGAATGCCTGTAATTACGTTGCTATTAGTTTAACTTGCTTGGCAGCTAAAAGTTTCAAATTCACGGGTCGCGCTATTTTGTTTTGCTTAGGTGATTAGTCCCTCTCACTTTTGGGGAAAGAGAGGAACAACTAGCAAATGGGCTTCAATTTGTTTCTGCCAGCTGGTGGCTGTACACCAGTTGTTAGCAGCAGCTTATTGAATTTTGGAATTCATTTTTTCTTGTATTTCGTTGTTTGGTGAAGTATTCTGTCTTGGTAGCCGTTACGGCACATTTAGATAGTGTTAGGTCCTTTTAGAACTTTAATTGTGACATTAATTGATTTGACTTATCCTGATTATGACTTTAGCTGACTTGTTTTTATGTAATGTGAGACTCAAGTTCGCCCGGCCCACTGATTGAACCTGTTGCAGCCAAACGCCACTGGAAAGGCATTTCCTTGGACATTCATTGTCGTTCCTCTAGTTCGGAGAATTCTCCAAAGCGGCAATGGCGCTTTGTAGATGAATCATGTCCTCTGAAAAGACTTGCTAATGGTGCTTCGCATTCTCCTCCATCACCTTACAAGAAATCGAAGGATACCTTGGATAGTCCTCGACCTTCATGTAGTAGTTTGGGACAGCACGGAGCATTTTTCTTCTGTTTCTCCGGCAGTGGAAAGTCAGAATGTGACTTCTAAGTGCTCATGTTCTCCCAAACGCTCAGCTTCACATAGTTTGTCTTCTCCTGAGCTTCCTCCACTGCCAGAGTCTGCCTTGGCTCCCGAGTGCCCTGTGGTGACAGAAATCCCTGTTGTTATCGAACACCAGATATCAACTGATCGTCTGAAGGCATATAAGCGCCCATTAGCACCTGGGTTTTCTTCAGTTTCCGAGCGCCCATCCTCTTCAGCACCATAGTGCGCCCAACTGCCCGTTGTTGACTGAACGCTCTGTGCCTCCCGGAGGCCCAGCTGTTACAAAGCGCCCATCGGTGTATGAGCGCTCGCGTTCAGCCAAGTGCCTTTCTACTGCTGCTGATGCTTCTCTTGCTTCTGTTCATGTTGGAACACAAACATTCATTGGTGATTCTCCTGCTTCTTAGTCTAACCTGCTTCAGCCTTCAGTTAGTACGTAGTTGCCTCCTACAGTGAACCCTATCCAGAGCAAGCTGGACAGCATTTTGAGCCTGCTGAAAAAGGCTCCTTTGGCTCCCCAGTCTACGGATTTGGCCTTGTCGCCTGTGTCTTCTGACGATGAAGATGATGTACTTGTACAGGACACTCATCCTTCCACTTAAACGTCGCTGCTAAGGTACCTGTTAGCTACCTTTACGAGTTTTTCTCCTGCAGCTCCCTCCTCGCCTGCTTCCGCTTTCTTGATGGAGGCGCAATTGTCGGACTCTCCTGAATGAAGAAAGCCTTGAGTGATATAGATGGATGGCTTTCGGAGAAGAGGGAGCAAAAACCAAGAGGAGACACCTTTCTTATGCCACAGGGGAAGCTCCTTCCCTGGGAGTATCTGCCTCCTCCCAGGGCGACTTCTCTGGGTTAATCGACCCTTCACGAAGATTTGCCTTTTCTTCAGTGAAGATCATGTTTAGTTCTTCGGAACTTTCTCACCTTCTCAAAAATCTTTTTAAAGTTTTTGAGGTGTTTATTTTATAGACTGGGCTGTGGGCTCTCTAGCCCGTAAGATTAAAGACTGCGCAACTGTACCTGAAGATAGTTCCTCTGACTGGTTGGGGGTGCTGTCATGCGTAGATAAAGGGATCAGAGATGGTTCTCAGGAGTTGGCTTCCCTTTATACTATGGGTGTTCTTAAAAAGAGGGAGCTGTGGTACACCTCTTAAGGGAGTAACTCCCTCTCAAAAGTCTGCACTTTTGTTTTCCCCTCTAGACCATCTTCATTTGTTTCCTCAGTCAGCTGTGCTGGAGATTTCATCTGACCTGCAGAAGAAGAGCACACAGGATCTTCTCTAGTAGTCTTCTAGACGTCCTAAGGAGATGTCAACTCTTCCCCCCAGGACTGTTTCCCCTTGGCAGTTGCGTCCCTTTCGGGTTAACAAACAAAGATCGTATTCAAGATCTCGTTCCGGTAACTGATTTGTATCAAGCCATTAAGAAGTTATCCACCCAAACGTCCTCTCATAAGTGAGAATGCACCCCTCCAAACACCAGTAGGAGCCAGACTCCTCTTCTGGGAGAGATGGAGAGAGAAGAGGGCTGGGCCTTGGGTCGTCAATGTTCTCAAGGAAGGTTACACCACTCCTTATCAAGAAAAGCCTTCTTTAGTCAGCTCGCCAGTAAATTGACGGCGTACTCCGAAGGCTCAAAGAGGTTTTCAGCCCTCTCAGAGGAAGTCTCATCCCTCTTCAGAAAGGGGGCAATAGAAAAAGTACAGAACGTGAATTCCCCAGGATTTTACAACCTTCTCAGGCCTGAGGAGGCTGGGGGCCTGTTTTAGATGTCAGTGCCCTGAACGTCTTCGTACAGAAGACAAAGTTCAGGATGGAGACAAACCGTACCGTCATGTCATCTATTCACCAGGGAGAGTGGGTGACATCAGTAGATATGTAAGACACATTTTCACATTCCAATACACCAGGAATCAAGGAAGTATCTAAGGTTTGTCTGCAGCACACTGGGTCCATTTTTGATGGCTGGTGTGATGTTGGGGGTAGAAGTGTAGGAAGCAATCCTTCCTATCTCATTTATATTTTTACTGCATTTTCTATTTTTTTTTTTACAACCCAAAAGATAAACACAAATAGCATAGGATAGGCCTATATACTTACCCTATGCAAGTAGTACAGGCAGTCCCCGGTTATCGGCAGCCTCGGTTACTGGCGATATGGTTTTACAGCGCTTGTCTAGCGACGAGGACAACCAGATTTTCGTCGTTGATAACAGGTTATCAGCGCTGATCACCTCTTATCGGCGGCACCGCTAACCAGGTATCAGTGCTATTATTGCTGATTTTCGGTTAGCGGCGATTTTCGGTTGTCGCTCACGCCTTCGGGAACGGAACCCCGCTGATAACCGGGGACTGCCTGTATAGGGTATGTACATACGTAAGTAGCATAGGGTATGTACATGAACAAGTAGTGCCAACAAACAGTAAAGGCAGGTTGTTGCGATGACCATGGAAATTTGAAATTGCGCTAGCTAAATTAGTACCAGATTAGTGATGAAACCAGATTAATAATTGTCAGATTAGTGATGGTCAACCTGTAATAGAAAACATTAGAATAACAAATTAATAATAAAATCAATAATACTACATAAAATACTAATTGTGTCAAATTTACTTTTATCTCCTCTCTAGTTCACTCTTTTCTTCTGATTCCCCTTTGCTTTATGGCTTTAACAGTTATACATTTTAGTGATTCTTTTGTTCCTACACATATACATACCCTTGGTCTTTACACGGGATTTACTTTCAGCACAAGCTGGAGCCAGCCATTTAACTTAAAACAAGGTGGATATTGATAGTTGGCTACTGATGGAAAGGGAGGAATCCTGGTATGCATTCACTTTACCTTTTGGCCCAGGAAGCGGCATGGGGGGTGGCTACAGGTGGGCCATTTATGTAAAGGCCCCAGGTTTGTATGTTAGGAAAAATACAAATTACCTAAAAAATTTGTCATTTGTTCCTACACATATACAAACGCCCGGTCTTTACATAGGAGAGACATACTCCTTGGTGGGAGGATTCTGAGCAAATCTCTGAACTGATTGGTAGTTCGCCTTACTTGGTGCCTCTTTCCTGTTCACGTAAGATCAAAGGAAGGAGACCCATGCCTCTGATCTGTTGAACATGTGCGATGTTCAGCTGCCAGACTTCTGGGCCTTCGAATAAATGGAGGGTAATGTCATTGATTTAAAGATAGGCTTGGATGGGTTGGATGAACCCATATTGTCAGGGGCAATAAAGCTGAAGATAACCAATGGGTCTATTCATTGTCAGTCCCTCTCTCCCCTTGTTATAGAGAGGGTAGGAGTCGCATCTATTAATCCAAATAGAGCTAGTTTATATACAGGATAATCAGTCATCTATAACACCTGTATGCACTCCCATCCGGTATGTGACAGTTTGCTATCCGACCCTTAGAAGGGTATAAAAGAGAAGGTAGAAGGGCAGTCCCACACACATCCCCCCCTTTTGCAGCCATACACCTTACGCAAGATGCTACTTGTCCTCTGAGCTTGGTGATCTACCTGACTGTTGAGCAGACACCACAGAACCCAAGGAAATAATTTTTGATGAATATATTTGAAGAGCATCATAAGCTCAGAACATCATAAACTGAGCCCATCGTAACTTGGGGACTGCCTGTATGTGTATATTTTTATGGTCTGTCATAGTATATATATATATATATATATATATATATATATATATATATATATATATATATATATATATATATTAAAAGCTTATATCGACAGTTGCTCAGATGCATAAGATAGCCTAGCCATGTGTGCTGCATTTTAATCATTTCCAACACTAAGAGCTTGAGAAAAAGTTGAATTTAAGCAATAATATTTTCATTTCCATATTTCTGTAATAGTAACAGTGATAATGAATTATATATAGGAGTTATCTTTTGTCAGTAATTATTAGTAGTGAGGAACTTACATCATTGACCTTGGTGTTTGTACTTGGTAGCTTAGTATAGGCAGGCAAGCCACTCTTAGAAATTTTTTCCTTCCATTATTTTATTTTTTTACCATATAAAAAGATTGACATAATGGTGTACAGTAATGTGTTTTGAATCATTTCGTACAATATTTAGTCGATCAAGCAGCTAATATGGTACAGTAAACCCCCGTATTCACAGGGGATGCGTACCACACCCCCTGCGAATAGCTAAAATCCCTCTAAAAACACTTAGAACTGCCTATTTGGATAGTTCAGACAAAAAAAAAAAAAAAAGAATCCTTATACCCTTGTATTTTAATAGTTTTATCACAAAAAGTGCATTTAGTCATGAAAATTATATGAAAGTACAGTAATTAGTGAATATTTCTCAGTGAAAAATACTACGAATAATGTGTATATATGTTCCATATAGAAATCCACAAATCGTGAGAACGTGAATACAGGGGTTTACTGTATTTAGGTTACTGATTTTATCACCGCATAGTGCTGAAGTATTTTCCCATTCCTGTGTTAATTTTTCAACCCTTTACAACAGAATTCATCCAGGGTATGTCACAGTTCAGTGTGAAGGGTGACAAAGAGAGCAAGATGAGATTTGCCTTCCGTATATATGACATGGATAATGATGGCTTCATTTCAAATGGGGAACTATTTCAGGTGAGTTGCAGTACCATATCATAATTTATATATGGCTCTTAAATTTCTTGGAATTTTGCTGGTGAAGTAAAATTGTTTTAATACTCTTTTGTAGTAAACTTGACATTTTATATTTATATGCTCTGTAGTTAATAAGGACTAGAAACTTCTTTAGATTATATGCCTTTCATAAATTTGTAGTATTGAAATTATTTTCCCAGTAAAATTTAGTGTAAGCATGCACTTTTCCAAAATTTAGCTTTTGCACTGAATGCTCAATTCCTTTCCTCCTAATGAAACATTGTGATGGTAAGGTACCTAGAAAGTCTTTTGAATAATTGGAATGAATGTGTGCTGGAGGATGTTGGTATGATTGTCGTATATAAAAGGTTAGAGTAGCCTGGATAAAAAATGGTCATCAGGAATAACAACCAAGTTGAAAAGTGACAGGGCTCCAGGTATTTCAGAAATAAGAGGCAATTTTATTTTCAAAGACTCAAAGACATGTTCATTAATCAATTGGTATGGTAGTAAAAGAAATTGGACCTTAAAGTGGGGAAAAAAACTTTACAATAATAATGTAGAAATATGAATTACATGTTGAAATTTTCAAGATCTGACATTGTCAGTCTGATGCTATGTCAAGGAAAGCAGTAACATAGACAATCTTTATAATGTAGGGAACATGTATAGGAAAGTGCCAAGAATTTCCTATTTGAGGTTATATTTACAGAGCTTGGAAAATAAATGGGAAGCATCAAAGAATATTGAGTGTGATAACAAATTAAAATGGATTAAACCCACTGTTGGAGTATGTTTTTCATTTAAAAATTAACACAATTTTTAAGTCCATCTTTGAATTACAGTAGTCGTAATTGATGGGTAACCCCTGTTAACTAGTTCTTAACAAAAATGTTAAATTATCTGATTGTCAACCATCAGTGTCAAGTTGAATTGTCAACCATCAGTGTCAAGTTGAAGTGTTATGACAAGATCACATGCAGATACTGTATTCCTATTAGTGATTATAAAACATCTCTAAAACCCCATTATAATAAATGGCAGAGTATATTGAATAATGAATCTAATAGCAACAAATTAAAACAGATCAAGACCAGTTTTGGGGTATGGAATTCATCATATCAAAAGGAATGACATAATTAATTTTATATACTGTAAATAACATACCAAGTAATTACATAGCTATAGTTTCCTCTTGCACGGCAGCTTAAATTGAAAAATTCGCGGGTAACGCTTCAAAGTTTAGCGCAGATAACTAGTCCCACCCACTCACAAGAATACCAGGAACAACTTAGCAGACAACCTCAGTCTGTTTCTGCCGCACTCCAGTAAACACCAAGTGTTGATGGCAGCTTTGTTCTTAAATTTGCTTGTTGGAAACTGGATCTCGATGAATTATTATCGCTGATTTTGGGTAGTCTTCAAGCCTACAGCTTTCAGGATCAGTATTTTATTGTTTTGTTATTAAGATCTGATTCAAGTTTATCATATTTCGCTAGGCTACAGTAGCAAATTCACAATCAAATGGGTTAACTACCAGTAGCTTAGTTTACTGCACTACCACCTTATCGGTTAATGTAATAAACGTAAACAAAGCATTCATTGCTGAAGCAATATATACGGTAACAAATTACTTTCTGCAAATCTCAATTAGTGTTTGTTATGACTTGCAACATGTCTGTATGATGATACTCTGTGTACTTCAACTATTCTTGGTAAAGGTTAACTTTCCTTTTCCGATTAGCGTACAGTAATAACATAAACATTGTATGCTACCTGCCCGACTGTTTGGTAGTAAATACATATCTAAAAGAAAGTCTGTTATAGGATGGCCCGAGGTAGAGGGTCAAGATACAGATAGCTAAACGTTGGCTTTAATGGTTATAGTGCTGTTACATCTTGCTACAATTGACTGTGCTTCCCCAATCCCAAACCACAACCCCCATGATGCACCAGCCATAAGCAGAGCTTTGACATGCGCGATATAATATGCAAGACTTAATACGTAACAATCTCAATGTTTGATAGGATTTGAGATATGTCTGTATGATGGTAGTCAGCATACTTTGAACTATGTTGGTAAAGATTAACTTTTCTTTTTCCAAGTAGTGTAAAAAAAACTTAATATTGCGTTCCCAACCTTGTTTACCAATTAGCATAATATAACATAAATATTGTGTTCTCTACTGATCGAATATTTTCGGTAATGGATACAGATCTGCAATCTTGAATTATGTTGGCTAGGATTTGAGATATGTTTGCATGATGGTGTTGTGTACTTCATAACATTTGACCATAAAGAATTAATTGAACATCCTATCATTACACTTTCCTTTGTAGAGAACTGAAAAGTGTAATCCTTTGTAGAGAACTGAAAAGTGTAAGGGCAGGAATGCAGTAGGAGAGGATTTTGCTTAATGTTTTGGTTACAATGAGCTATTGCAAGAGGACATTCTCGTCAGCCGAGAACTACACTTTGGTACATATACTAAACAAGATGACACAAATTGTGAAGAGTTCTACATTTTTTTTAGCTCATACTAAGAGCGCCCAGTAGCGCTTACCAGCTCCCAAGCTACTATCTTGCCTGGTACCAACTGCAGAGCACTGGGCACCCACTTTGGAGCATTTTGGCACACACTCTCAGGCGCTAGGCGCCAGTTAATGAGATCCTGGCACCAACTCTCGGGTGCTTGGCGCCAGTTAGATCGTGGTGCCAACTCTCTCCTACTGCTGGCCCTCCGCCTTTTTTTATCCACTTGCTCCTGCGCCTGGCTCTCTTGCTTCCTTCCCGTGCTATTGCCAGTCTTGTGTCAGGGTTAACAGATATTAACCTTGTAATGATAGTGAAGTGTTGTGCTGTGGAGGAGGTGGCCACTCGTCCCTCGATGCTCCTAGACAAAGGTCACTGTCAGACTTCCATGCACCAGGGAGGAGGCAAACTAGAAGTCCAAGTGAGGTCGGGAGGTTTACACACGGGTATTCGCACCCTCAGTCGAGCCTGTTGCCGGTCCCAGGCATCAACAGTCAGCCACTGGAAAGGCATCTTACTGGATGTGTAGTGAATGGGTAGCGATCCGGCCCCTCGGATCTCCTAAACCTAGTACCCGTCAGGCTCCCATGCACCAGGGAGGAGGCATACTGAAGTCCATGGGAGTCCGTAGGGGTTTGCCCCTGGGTAGTTGCCCTCAGTCGAGCCTTCTGTCCACAGGTGTCGAAGGACAGCCATTGAAAAAGCATCCATATAGATGTACTTTCTGAAGTTTTGCTAGCCTTCGGTTAACTCCTTTGCTGCAAACTGCCTCTCGAGTAGCAGACACTCCTGGCTATGCTGCCACGTCGCTACAGGTTAAATGGAGGTATATGGAATGCCAGTATTGACGCTAAGTGGAACATAAGCTCCCGAGCACCTAATAGCACCCGAGCTCCCTATAGCGCCAGAGCTCATCTTCAAATAAAGATTCCAGCAGCAGCTCTCATGCGTCTGGCACTGTACAAATTATTTATAACTAACTCTTTAGCTTGGCGCCTGCCTCTTCTAAGAACAGACTTGTTCTTTTTTGAGCGCAATTTCCAATTGAACGCGTAGCTCCAGTCTTCAAATGGCCGATGATAGTCTCTGATCATTGGATGTCCTTTTTCTGTATCAGACTCCCTCCTTTGAGTACCATACAACCGCTCTTAGGCGGTTTTGTCTCTTTTCAGCCTGTTCCACCTTCGCCTAGAGTTCCAGACAGGCCAAATTGCTCCCTTTTGTGTAATCAATTAGTGTCTTGAAGCACGGTCCTTTGCAGACTGACTTTTGTGTACAAATTTATGAGCTTGTTGAAGAAGGCTGTCACCTCTACAGGGAGTTGGGAGTCTGACTTAGGATTTTTAAGGGAGCGAGACAGTGTTTTTTTGTCCTTCCCTCCCTCTGATGCTTAAACGGAATTAGTCCTGCAGCAGAAGTTGCCACTCCTGGTTGAATTCAAGACCATTGTTACCCATGGCCAGTCTTTTGTGTATCTTATGGACTTTCCAAGTTCCTGTAAGCATGTCAGATATTGGTTTTTAACCAAGTACAGTTCCGCTTATGGTGCCAGTCTGTACGAGGTGTCATTGAGTCCACGCAAGGCATTATCGCACTTAGTTGTCTGGGAGTTCCTGGATATGTAGGACACTTCAGTTCGTGTCCACATACAGGCTCCGAAAGATATCTCAGACCCGTCCTACAAGACTGTTTCTTCAAGTGCAAGAATTCAGACTTTGATATCTATGGCATAAGACTTCATTTCTTCTCGATCCACGCTCACTCCTAGACTGCGGTATTCCTTTAGGCAAGATCACAGTCCTTACTTTTTACATCAGTTCTCACCACCAAGCAACAAGAGGGTTTTTCTATAAATGATAAATAGAATGTTTTTTTTCTAGTCCAACTGGAGTTTCTGGTGGTTGAACTGAGCCGTCAGAAACTCACTCTTAGTCTCGAGTGGACCTTGAATCCCCTGAACTGTCGGGTTATGTGCTTCTGTGGGGCAGGCCAGTCTTGACTGTCTGCATCCTTAAAGGAATCTTCTAGCCTGGGCAACAGACTCCTCTCTGCAAGATCGTTTCAACCTGGACCTCTAAGCTCTTCTACCATTTGCCATGGTCAAGAAAGGGCTGGACAAGTTTTCAGGTTCATAGCAACATAACACTTTCAGCCCCATTCTGGACCATGAATATTGGTTCCTGAACCAGATGTGGTTGTTGGTGGACTCTTCACGACTCCTTCCACAATCTATTGCTACTCAGACAACCTCACTTCAAAAGATACCACTAAAGGGTGGACGACTCTTTTCATGGACAGATTTAGACTCTCTGGGAGCTTGCCTGGAAGAAGTGAACTTTTCAAGCGACTGCGGAGACTGTTGCAAGAAGCAGACAGTATTCTTCTTGCCAAGTACTCCAATCTAAATAGGCAGTCTTCCGTCGACGGTGTAACAGCTATAACATCTCATCTGCGAATTCCTCCTTAGCTCTGATAGCGGAACTCCTCCTATACTGCGAATTCCTCCTTAGCTCTGATAGCGGAACTCCTCCTATACCTGAGGAGTTCCACCTTCAACGGGCATAAAGCAATGCTAGGCTTAGTATGTAAACACAAAGGTCTAGTTTTATCTTCTAACCAAGATCTTAGTGACCCATGAAGTCTTTCAAGACTTCAAAGGCAGAGAGGAGTCTGCTCCATATATTAAATTTGGACATAGCTCTCGAGTGGTTAACGGGCCCCTCTGTCGAGCCTCTCTGTTCCACAACAATTAATTTAACTAGAAAGCTCTGTTCCTTGTAGCCCTAGCAAATGCCTACAGACAAATAAAAGTAAGTATAGCTTAGTTTTACAGACCACTGAGCTGATTAACAGCTCTCCTAGAAGCTGGTTCCTTGTATTAGACTTATTTTTACAAAACCAGGTTACTTAGTGAGCTTATTGTGGAATCCGAACAGACTACATCACCAGAAATAAATTCAACTCTTCATCAGCCCGTAAGGGAGATTCTGCCCATCGGGGAGAGTTCTGCTCAGGGGGAGAGTCTGTGAACAAGATCTGGGCTTTGTCAGTTAAGTGATTGTTGGACGTCCCTGGCTCTGGGAGAGTGAGCGAAATGTCTAGTTTGAGCTTTCAGGTTTTACCTGAAAATGCTTTTAATCAGAAGGCCATCCATATCTACAGTGTCCAGACAAGATCCTGTCTCGCCCTCAGTTTATGAATGCATTGTCCTTCATCTCCAGTGAACTGTGTTGTTTGAGACGCACCCTCAGTTTCAGGAGAAAGATTTGCCTACCTGTTAAAGGAAAGTTAAGACACTAGAATTGCCTCAACCTCATTAGCATTCAGGCACTGTGTGCCCCTGATGCCCAGTCTGCAATCGACCTTCTGGAAGCGTAATTGATCTTCACTTCTCACTTTTCGAAGAAAGTTAAAACTGTGTTAGATTCTTGCAGTGCCTTGTGATCATTATTAGTAACCGGCATGGCATCGCAGAAGGAAGCATAGGATTGCCTCCTATCTATTCATCTTGTAGTAAGGTGCTGAAATTTGTAATAGCCAGGGGGTACAATATACTTGCAGCACACATCGCTGTCAGTGAATGGGTCATGGTCTTTATTTCAGTGTGAATGACAGTCTAATCCGGTTGTATTTATATTGGTGCTGCGCCCAGGGCAAGGGCACTTGTTAAAGTTTTGCTAGTCATTGGATAACTCCTTGAGCTGCATAACTTCCACTGATGCTTTGCTAGCCATCAGAGTACTCCTTGGCTACAAAGCTCCCACTTTAGTAGCAGACACTCCTGGCTACACTGCCACGTTGCTACAGGTTAAGTTGAGCACCAACCTGAGGCAGTATTCTGCTGCAGGCTCTCTTAACTTATAAGGAATAACAAGCATTGTTTCCATTGCTAGCAACTTTTTCTATTTCAAATTCATTAAATATCTTGATGTTTTGGAGTAGAGTATGTCCATGTATCCCACCTTCTGTCAATGTGGGAATCAGCTATGTAATTACTTGGTCAGTTACTTATATAAAAATATTTTTATAATAAAATAGTTCTATATATACTTACCAAGTATACTTGATCGGAGCCCTCCCGCCTCCCCCCTGATGGACATATGGCATAAACAGCTGAGGTTGTCTGCTATTCCTAGTATTTCCGTGAGTGGACGGGACCAGTCATCTGCACTAAACTTTGAAGTGTCACCCGCAAATTTTTTAATTTAAGCTGCCATGCAAGAGGAAACTATAGTTATGTAATTACTTGGTAAGTGTATATAAAACTTTATTTTATTATAAAAATGTCATTTTTGACTTATCTTAGAATTGGTCACTCTTGTTTGAGCCATGGATATTTGATGAATAGCCCACATGGTGCACTCCCTGTATATACGCAATGTAAAGAAACACCTACACTTAAAACATTTATTGTGTAAGTGTGCAAAATATAATCAACAGTGAATGCCTGAAGGTTTGGAAACAATGAAAATTTGTTAAATCTCCATTTTCAATTTACTCAAATATAAAATTTTTTAAAATTTGCAATTAATAAAATTTAACTTTATTATTATTACTGTATTAAAGACAGATCCTTCAACCCAGCCATGTGAGAGCTACTTTCAGTCCCAACAAGCAGCTGTGGCCTTTGCTTGTGTCTGTCACTATTAAAGGTTCCATCTTCTCCAATTTTGGGAGTGTAGTGTAGTGTACGAGGGAGATATTTGGAAGTCAGTCTCTACTAATGTCAGTTTGTAGATAGCATGGGGGCCATAGCTGATTCATGGTATCTTTTTGACATTCACTTGAATTTTTATTTTATATTTATCTTATTCTTTATTTTCACTTTTTCCTTCCTGCTCCCCCAGAGTAAAATTTGAAAAGTAGGTCGATATGGAAGGTAATGTTAGTGGCCTTCTCCTGCACTTTTCTGACACCAGCAACAAGTCTGGCTTGGGAAAGGTTGCAACTCAACTTCTCTAAAAATGCGACTAAGGGGTAATGGGTAGATAAAAGTTCTGGTGGTACTCATGATACTACAGGGTGCTTTTGCTTCTCACACTTCAAGATACCAATTATGTTTAGAAGAATGCATTGTACCTACACGAATGCAAACTCTCGGTCTTTACATATGGGATTAACATTCAGCGAGCTAGAAGTCCGGCCGTTAAACTTCTGCACGGTTGGTAGGGGCAGACGCACCACCCACCCAGTTGGCATACATTCAGATCTACACAGTTTTACTTTTGGCCGCAGTCTCAACGAGATGTGCATTCCTTTCTCTGTCCTGCCATTCGACTTTCTCTTCTGTGTTTGAATTTATAATACTGTATATTGTTTATATTTTTTTATTATACTTTGCATATATTGATATATTTAAACATTCTATTATGTTTTTCTATGTCTATAATAATATATTCACTTATTCTTGCTACAAAGTCTGTATAAGTTGGGAGATCTTCTCTCTATCATTTTACTTATTTTTTTGTGTTGCCTTTTCATGTTTACGCAGACCCAACACCTATCTCAATGGTGTTTGTTTTGTGTATTCTGTTTTCATGAACAAACAGTGTTTTTATTTTTGACAACACAATTTCTTGAAATGTTGTAATGCATTAGTCTTTCAGATGTTGTGTAGATTGAGAGGATAGAGACAAAGCAGGTTTTTCATGTTTCCAGGCAAGGGTTTCGTATTCAGTTCATATAAAGATACTTCTTGCTTAAACCTAGCAAGTTTTTCCTCTCTCCCTCAACACAGATGTTGATGTCGCAAGATCTTTGGCCATGCGTTTGGTCCTGATGTGCTCTCCAGGACCAGTGGGAGTTCCTGTCTATGGTTCCTGTCCTTCTTTCTTGCCCCGTCTCTTTGTGGGGGGGTGAGTCGAAGGCTTGTTCCCTTCCCCTCTGAATGTCGTTCTTGGCCTCATGAGCAGTGGAGGGTTTTGCCAAGAAGCATCAGAGGATGAAGAAGACGACATCTTGGAAGGGGTTTTCTCCTCCTTCAATGGCCGCTTCTCAGTCTCCATCTGGTTCTTTCTATGCATTCTTCCTCCAGTTGCTGCCTCTTCCTTGGAAGATTTTACCCCTTCCCATTTTTCCATAGTTTCGACTTAAGAGTTTTGGGTGAGGGGTTAGGAGATATTTCCTCTCTGGGTGGGGAGGTTTCCCACTTGTCAGGAAAGAGGCAATGTTATCTTTCAGTGGCCTATTATTCCATGTCCTGTTCATGGGAACAAGGATTACCAGGTTCCAACTGACCCAGCAGGCAGGTAAAATACAGTTCTGTTGACAGGCTTGCACTGTGAGTTCTGCAATAATTGACTTCTCAAAGAGATCATGATTGAAGGGAAGAACGTGACAGCAAGTTGACATTGGGGAGTGACTTCCAGGATAGTGGTAGGGGTTAGAATGGAGAGGAGGTAGAGCTGTGCCACCTGAAATTTTGCCCAAAGCTTCACCAAACTGTTGGGTATCCGCATCCATCAGGAGTTTTACCCATTTGGACAAGTCACTGTGGCCTTGCCTATGTAAAGTTACCAGACCTATATGGTCAGCATACCATAATTTCCAGTAAAACCAAAAAAGGCAACTTCCGAGTGCTTTGGTTGCCTTAGGAGCTAGAAGGATGACCATCTCCCTAGGAAGTTTCTGCATCCCACCTGAAAAACAGACCAATCGCCATTCCTTATTGGGGAAGTCAGTTCTGTCCAATATCCCTATGTTCCTCCCCAATTATTATCTTTCATTCATTAAAAAAGTTTACCATTTTGTTTCATTCATTAAAAAAGTATTTACAGTACTGGAATCAGGAACAGGTAGGTGTTCTTACCAGCCTGGAGTGGTCAAAGTTTGAATTGATCAAGTGTTGAGACCAGTCAGAACTACTGGAGCAGAGGGTACATCTCTCTGAGAGTCAAGGTCTGATTCTAATGAGGTTGTATGAGATCGATTCAACTTCTTCATGGCCTTAGCCTTTTTGTTAGCATGCTCCAAAGACCTACCTTTTCAGCAAGAGTACCTATCTCCACAGGTGGCTTCAAAGACTTTTTGTCTCTTCTGAGGGCTGAAAATGTCTTGGTAACAATGACCAATTTGGTATCAAAGACTGCCCTGAAGTTCTGACAGGAATTTTCAATAGCATCCTGAATATGGTGACACTATCAAGGACCTTGATATGTTGCAAGATCTCCTTAAGGAACTTCTTCCTAAGCTACAGCCTGGTATCCACATGAATCTCCATGCAAATGATTTGGGCTGGGGCAGCTGCATTGCTGCTACCCTGCAAATAGTGTTCCTTGGATGAAGGACTAGGAACCATAGGAGGGATATGAATGGAACAGGAATATCAAGTTGAGGACTGGAACCCCTGTTTGGGTCCTGAACATCACACTGTTGCATGGGAGAGCCTAGATCCCCCTTCCATGATCTAGGCCTCATGCAAGAAAAAAATGGAGGGTGGGGTAGGGAGGGGGTTCCCTATAAGGGGCCTCCTCAATATCAGATTTTTTTTATGGGAGAGCTTAGATCTCCTTAAGGGAGCTCCTTATTGTGTAAGTAAAAAGGGCAGTCCCCCTAGCCCCGCTGGGTTCAGTAAGGAGAGCTCAGTGGCTTGTTAACCAAGCAACTCAGCTCTCCTGTATTTTGGGCATCTCCCAATTAATGACACTACTCCACTGGAGAAGTCATACAAAGAGGTCATGGATTTAGATATCTGGGCATATTTGACAGAGCGTGGAATTTGCTCAGGGTGAGGCGGGAATATTCTGCTATAGTTTACTAGAAAGATGTGTTCTCTTCTCCCCACACCCCTACTGAATCCTTGAACCCATAGGCTTGCTTCCAGAAGCATGTTTCATACTTTGCTCATGTTCAGCAACCACCCAGATTCATCTTTATGCATGAAAGAGCTGTGTCTGTGGCAGGTGTTGTGTCAGCCCCACAGGCAAAAAGCAGATTACGCAGTTTGTAGTAGAACAAGTGACATTGGGTCTTGCTTAAATGGAATCCCTTGGGTGAGGAAAAAATAAAATACCGTAAGAAATAGTTGGCTGCAGGCCACGTAAATTCATCAGATTAGTAGAATGCACACTACCGTTACGGAGGAATATAAGAAATAGATCCATATGATTAATGAAGGATTGGGCACACTCATATAACCCATCAGTTTATTTTAGAAGGAAGCAGCCCTCCAGTGTACTTCCTGTGACAAGACTCTAACATTGGAGTACATTCTGGTGGTCTGCCCCCAGGTATTTTAACCAGAGAGACCCAGATATTTTAACCAAAGGGAAAGATATTTCCAAGGTAAATTCCTCTTGGATATTTTGGGAGATGAAGCAGATATTTCTTCTATCAACTCTTTTAAAGTGTATACAAATCTTTATTGACATTTAATTTTTTTCTTAATATATATATATCATACTGTACAGATTTTTAATGACTTTTTCATATTGTTATTTTATTTATTGTCACTTCACTTAATTTTATTTACTAATCATTTCCTTCGCTAATTCATTCACCTTAATATAATTTATTTACTCTTCATTACGCCACTGAATGCCTGGGCTTTTGCCCAAAATATCATAATCCATCCATCCTGTGATTGATGAGAACTAAATTAAAATCTCTCATGAAAAATGCCAATATTAAAATTAATAGGAATCCCCACTGTAATAAAAATTCAGTAAAAGTGCTTTCTTTGTACAGTATTGAGGTTTAAAAGTTACGAAAAGTACTCTTGAACTATAAGTGAAACAGCAAAGGATATGCACTCGGGGTGTGTTCTGGCAAAGCTGAGCTTTTATTTTAATGTGAAGCAGGAATTTTACTACAAAACATCATTCCATAGTGAAAATCTAGAAAGGAATCAAGAGATGATAAAACAATTGTGCATAATCTATTAATGTAAACTAGACAGATTTGCTCCATGGGCAAAACAAAATTTGTATTTTGATATGAAAGAGAGGAATATTAATAGAAACAATATTCTCTCGGAAATTTAACCCTTTCATACCAGCAGGTATCCTGTGATGAGCAAAAATGGCATAGAGGCAAAGCGGGTTGTCATATAGTAATCATTATTTCGTGCCATGATATTCAAACCAATTTGCAGAAAACATTCAAATTACTTGAATGGGTCTTAAATGGCTATATGGCAACATTCACAACTTACCTGGACTTGATATTTCATGGGGGAATGTACTATACCTCCTCATCCCAGTGCATGTCATGTATATTTGCCCGTAAATACAAGGATTGTTGCTGGTTTTAGTTCTTATATTTTACAGTAGTATGTCAGATGTAATAGTAATTTTGCAAAGTAAAGTGCAAAAAATATTAGAGCATATGTAACTCACTAATAAGCACTACATATCCCCATTCCAGTGCATCTTGTAAATATTTGTCTCCATGTATGTACTACAGGAATGTTGCTAATTTTAGTTCATATCTTTTTCGATACTATGTGGGCTGTAATTGTAATTTTGCAAAGTAAAAAAGAATACTAGAAAGAATACGTATAACTTGTTGAAATCAGTGTATTTTATGAGTGCCTTGGAAAAGAGGCTTTGCACATGGATGGTAAAAACTTTGCTGTGGAAGGTACAGAAAATTTTGTACAATTTTTTGTTCTAAACCAGGTGCATTTGTGTATATTTCTCTTCCCTGTGATTTTTTTTTTTTTTTATTGGCCAACCTTAAAGCTTGCCTGGTATTGTTAATTTACACAAGTACTGTTACCTGGCCTGTAAAGGTTGAGAAAGTTGCAATATCTCAGCAATAAAGTACTTCACAACGAAAATAATCTCGGAACCAGCAATAAAGTACTTCACAACGAAAATAATCTCTGAACCAAACAGTGGTGCATACATCTGTGGAAAAAGGTTGAACTGTAATCTTCCAGGCATAGTAGTTGCTGTAAGGCAAGGTAGAGCCTTACTGCCAGAAGTCTATTTATACTCCATCACTGCACCAACAGTGGCACTATACCAGCCTATGTAAGCTTTGAGAGACTTATTGATACTAGTTGTTCAGTCGCCCCCAGTAGGATCATAAGGGTAAGCAGTTCCTGTACAATCAAAAACTCTATATTAAAATTTTGCCTAGTTTCATGCAGCGACAGGTAAAGGAATGTCAGTGAATCTTGCTGTGTGAAGTCAAACATTGGTAGTGTTACAACTTAAGCCTTGGACTTTATGCTTTTATAATTAAAGAAAATAGTGATAAGGAATTATTTAGTTTATATTGTTTTATATGTTTGCATTTAGTTTGTCTGAAGTTACAATCAGGTTATCCCAAATTACCCGGTTCCTTTCTACCTTTAATCATTTGTTGGTTCTTGTTTCTTTTATTTACTTTTTTACCAATCTTGTAAACTGTCTCGTTGGTGCCATGAGGATGTGAACAAACATACAGAACACTTGGTACTGAACTTTGCCTGTTATTTTCTGTTGTACTGTATTTGCTTATACTAAAATCTTGTGTATCTTCTATGGTGTTTTTAGAACACTTACATGTGTGTATTCATAATATAAATATATCTTTCTATGCATTTATTAACTTTTGAAGATTTAAACAAGGCCTAAGTTCTCCTTTTTAATCCAGTGTTATTATTTTCAGAAAGATTTTTAATACTGTTTATGACTATGTGCATCGTTTTCTACCTTTGTATTGTATAAAATTTGTGGCTTTCTCTCTAACATCATCATACAGGCACCTTTGGACTATTAGGCAAACATTAATCCTCAACCATACTTCTCACATAATTTGTGGTGTGTATTATAACAATGAGAAAATGGTGCTTCAGAGAAATAATACAATTTTGCAAAATTTTATTACATATAAGGAAATCTCCCTTTTACTTCATAAATAATGAGCATTCGAAACACCAGAGTAACTTTTCTCTGTTGAATAGTTTTAGGATTTATAAAAAAAAAATTTATTCGTTGAAAGTCAGGTTGTTCTGTTTGATATTTATATGTTGCAAGTCTGGTGGTTTGATTCTTTTGTATGCTGGAGGTGGGTGAAAGCGAATTTAGCTTTGTAAGAAAGCAGTAAACATGGAAATAGATAGGCCCAGAAGAACTGAAATAATTATGATGATGCATGTAAATTATAATTAAAGAATTTCAAGAGAGAGTAAGAACTACATTTATACACACAATCCAGTCCTCAACACTGATGGTATGAAGTTGTGTAAAATGTAATCACAAGTATAAGTAATCACTTAACCACTGCAATGAGAACATTTAAGAGGGAGAAATATTTTCCCTTTCCAAATTTTTTCCTTAATGTAACTATTAGGGTGCTAGTGAAAAATACCCTATCTTCCCCACTGCTATAGTCAGTCTTATTTTTAAAGTGGAACCACAAAATTATCTCGCTTAGTATAAGCCTTGTAACATAAGGAAACTATATCTTAACTTTTTTTTTACAGGTATTAAAAATGATGGTTGGGAATAACTTGAAAGATACTCAGCTTCAGCAAATAGTTGACAAAACTATCCTCTTTGCTGACAAAGATGAAGATGGCAAAATCAGCTTTGATGAGTTTTGTGCAGTAGTTGGTAATACAGATGTCCACAAAAAGATGGTGGTTGATGTGTAGATCATGTATAATATGGTTGTTGAATTTGGGTGCCACTGGCCTAAGGTGCAACTTACTGTTATCTCTTCTTTAGATATGTCATTGTAATAGGTCATTTTTTAATGAAGGCATTTTGTCCTTCTGGTTTATTCTTCCCATTGGTAAGAATGGAGAAGCACATTTTGATACTCAAGTGAAGGTACATATTGTTTTTTATCATGGCTAAGTCTAAGCTGTATGATAAAATACATATTTTTATCCCCGCGATTCATATGCCCTTGTATATTTTGTATCAGAATAATAGTTCACTTATCGTGTAAAGAGAATTGTCTTTGTATTGCTTTTTTTTCTATGTCTCTATCTTGATGTAATCTCAGAGACCTTGGCTTCTCTGCTTCAAAGTAGGGTCAGGATTTCCAAGACTTGTTTTACAAGTGCTGGCCAGGAAGCCTTTTTTTTTTTTTTTTTTTTTTTTTTTCCGTGTGTGTGTGTCTATTTAACTGCAATTTTCTAACTTCACCAACTGACCAGGGCTTAAGTGGCACATTGAGAAATATTTAAGACTTGATATTCTCTCCATGTTTGAGCTTATGTATGAAGTGTTAATGCATTTGATCTCATGTTTTTAATCCCGCCCCCTCCCTGCATCACATCTGTATAGCATGAATATCATATTATTTCCAGAGATGACTCATCTATTGTAAGTCTCCAATAAGACTAATAAATTTCTTCACTTCATACATGCATCACTATAGTTTTGTTATATATTTGTAAACCAGCATGCTACTTCCATTAAGTAGCAGTGCTTGACTTTTTCTATTTATGTATTGTGCATAATGTGTAAGGGTTTTGAAAAAGGCTGATATCCTGCATGGGATTAGAAATAATTTTTATATATATTTAGGCCTTCATCTTAATTTTCTGGACGTAAGTAAAAAATTTCAATGTTGGTTGACCTATATTATTTTCATATCTGCCTGTGATGGCTTCTCAATCACTAAGCTTGTTGTACAGTGATTATAGGTCAACTCTTAAAAGTTTCAGTGTATAATTATATTGGATTGCTGTTATTGAAACTAGATATTTTGAATGTTCAATCAAGAAATTTTGTAGTTAACACCTCAGATTAAGGATAATTTCAACTTTGGTGACATGTCTTCGCTTTTCTACATAAAACTTTTGAAATTTAGCTAGAGTCTTGATTTTAGTACTTTTGAAAGAGATTGGTATACAGTATAGCCTAGAATAGTTTTCTTACTATCTGATGAGTGAGAAAGAGCTAAGATATATATATACACATATTTAATGTTTTACATATATGTATATATATGCATACATATATATAGGTATATATATATATTTATTATTACTATAAGTATAAACACAATAATTCTTGAAATTACCAAACTACCAGTGTACAGATATGTGGAGTTCAAACACTAAATTGATTATGAAATAGCATACATATACTGTATTATATGAACTTACAAAAGAGGCCAGATAGAATGAGCTGTTCATCACAATGGTGTGCAATATGTATGTGCTCAGGTGGAGGCCCTGTGCAGTGCTTCAGCTAGTCAAGGTGTTCAGTTGATAAAGGCCAGAAGTCCTGTACTACCGTTGCTACTGTTGCTAGGATGTTAAGATTAGGCAATCAGAAATATCCAACTTTTACACTTTACAAAGATGTCTGTTATTATTACACTTTGTAGGTTGTTGGTTCATTATTGCATAATTTAAGGAAATGAACAAAAGGTCAGTGGGTTTGTCTGTAGGAAGACCACATTTAAATGATTGGCAAAGTCTGTAAGGAAGGTATTTAATTAATGATAGCCTCCACTACCCTCCTAATAATGTACTGTTACATATTTCTTTGAGCGACTGTACTTATTGGAATTAACTTAGATTTGCATACATATTTGTGTAAAATTTGATATTTGATAAGATTATGTACAACAGAATTCAATAGATTCTTTGTATGAGAGAATTGGAAATTTTTAACTATGAAGACTGGGATGATATTATTTAAGACTTGTTTGACCAGCAGGTAATTTCAGAAGTTTCTAAATTTAATAATAGGCTTTTCTTATGATTCTATGTGAATTTTACCTTTATTTAGAAATGCAAACCTTTTAAGTGTTCAGTGTCCCATTGCAAGTAAGTGTCCATATTCTGTGACATTTGTAGATAGTTGTTGAGGGGTTGGCAGAAAGGCACATCCCTATTTTGGGCATCATTTTGATATCTTTGAAGTTTTATTTATTATCTTTAAATAAGACTTATAGTGTCAGGATATGAGGTCCATTAGAAATGTACCTTTTTGGACTACCCCGAATTTCTACATTTCCTTTATGCTCAGAATTACTACCTTGTTATTATATGACCCTTGTTGATTTCATAATATTTTAAATGAATTAATATATTTATTGGTATGTGAATGCAAGAATATTCTTATTTTGTGGATGCATAAATAAAGTTTTCCTACCTTAAATTTTATTTAATTGTAGCAACCATTATTGAAATATATGACCATAATTGTAACCTTTATTGAAATGTGACCATATACAATGTAGTATAGAAAATGTCATCGAAATGTAGTAAACAGTTCTTTAACGTCGTTTAAAGATCATTTTATGAATATATTATTTTTTTATGACCCTGGTAAAAAATTTACACTGCAGTCAAGGACTAAAGGGAAAGTATGAACATTCCAAGAAATCATCACTGCAAAGTTGTCATCAGTATCCAAAAGGAGAAAAATTTTCCCAGTAGCTGCACTTTTTCTTTAGCATTACATTCAACAATACACAATGAACACTGTAATGTCAAAAGCTGTTAATTGCTACACTGAATGATAAGACTGAAATTTTATGAAAAGCACAAAAGTTTGAATGGAACATCACAGACAATCAATATACTGAGGATCATTTTCCAATTTTAATTCCACTTCTATGGGATAATCCCACAAAGTATTCAAAATAGAGAACAATAATTGGCAATGTATTTTCTTTGATATACAAAAAGCCAAAGTTACCACATGGAGGTGCTGAACATTATGGATACTAAAATAATGTCATTTGCCAAATTGACTGAAAACTAACAGATCGTACCTTTCAAGTATGGACTGATGATGTTTATTCAGAGACTATCAAAGAGTTCACCAGAGAAGTGTTCTTAGCAGCACCCTCATAACACCAGCAATAAATGACATCAGTAGTCAACAACCAATCGGGAAAAAAAATTTACATTATGCTACATGCTACACAGTGCTAAACACAAGACATACTGAACGTATTATCAATAACGCTCTTGAAAATAAACACCTGAACCTTATCAGTAGGTTAATAATTCTTCACAGAAAAGACCACAGCAGTTGTGATTTATAAAAATGTAATACCGAGTAGAGATCAACACAACCACAAGTTAAACAGCATAATTGTAGGCTCAAGTTTTGATGCACACCTGGACTAAGCCCATACATCTTATACATAAGTAAACTGCAAAAATCCATTAATTTGATCAAGAAATCTCCCACAAACTGGGAAGCTGACAGACCAATCCTGACCTTGCTGTACCAAGCCACTGTTATGTCTATTGTGGACTATGGATGTCATATAGTTCAGTCTGAGAAAACTTGGAAAAGTCTGGGTCCAATTTATAGCAGATTCAGAATATAGGGTACCACAAACTTTAAAAATGGTGAACCATCTTGAGTAGTTCTTCAGTGTCTTGTTAGTAATAATGGCAAGCATTGTGCAAATACAAACAAATGACTCGCCAACAAAAACGCATTTTGATCAAAGAAATGTTTACTTTATAAATGATTGCTTGGCACCATTTCAAGTTAAGTGGCATTATATATTTTCCTCCACTGGCTACCTCCTTGGACTTTGCATGAAATATGAATATATACACAATTCAAATATTTGGCAAAAAACCGTAGAAATACCCCAAAATATAAAAATGTGCAAATAAAGATATAAAATGTAAAGATTCACACTACTAAATTATATACACTGATGGGTCCAAATCTCCACTGGACATGGGATTTGCAGCCATATCACCCAACAAAACATACCAATTTTCCTTACCCAACAATGCTTCCGTTTTCACAGCAGAATTAGTGCTAAAGGATCAGCCATGAAAATTATTAAGATATACCATTACATAAATCTTTAAATTTTGGCAACTAGAAGTGCTATAGAAATCCTTTAGAACTAGTATAAGCAGAAAAATACCTTTGCAACAAATAAAACTTTCACTTCACAAATTATACAAGATGGTAAAAATGTTGTAATATGTTAAGATGTTAAAGAAAATGAAGCAGCCTCAGTTGCTACTGCTATGACAAGATCATAAGTAGATAGTCGTAGTAGTGATTATGTAACTTTTCCCCATTACAACCAACAAATGGCAGAATATACGAAACACTGAACCTGACAATAACAAAATTGAAATAAATAAAAACCACCAAATGACCCAATCCCTGTAATGCTGACAGTTAAACATTTTGTGTGAAAGTAAAAATCATAATCAACAACTAATGTCAAGATTTGGAAACAAGTCTGAAAGAAATTTTGTCAGAATCTCCATGTTTCAATAAACCCAACAAAAAACTTTCAAAAAGGCTGTAACTTATAAAATAAAATCTAAATTTTATCATTAATAAAGAAACCCTTCAGGCTAGCTCTCTGAAAGAGTGATCTGGTTAAACTTCTTTATTATTGTAATAATATGTATCAAACATTTTAGACTAAAATTACTAGCTGGACAGTCAAGTCCACGAAAACTAAACTGCAATGTGTGTTCATAATAAAATCACAGATATCACATGGAAGATGTCTTCTTTAAAATATTCTGTTATAACATTACATGTTCCAGGCAATAATCTTTTAACCATTTTTAATATATATAACCAGCCGAGTTATGATTACGTACAATATACTAAATTTACAAAATACAGTCAATTTTTGCTACAACCATCGATACTACTTGGTAACGTCAAGGCACACACCCCCATGTGGAATTCAAAATGCAAAGAAATTTGATATTTAATTGATAACATCTCACGTTTAAATAAAAATGATACAAACACTTAGTTGTCTAACATTCACAGGGTTATGTCAACAGTTGATTTAACATATCTCTATGCTCAATTACTATAAAAGGGCATATCTTTGTTAATTCATAGTCTAGTGGCCGTCATCCAATAATAATGTCTGCACAAAATTCATCAAATAATATCAGCAAAAATTCCTCTGTGGTCTGAAAAATTATCAGAACTAACTGACGAAGAGCAAATACCTTTTTAAAACTTTCGTTCTCTCAAAAATAACAAAATTATGAAAATCATAAATTTTACGATCTCTATCAAAACACTAAAACTAATGTATAATCGGGTGATGCACGTGTGAAGAGAGGCCCTTTGGTGTGCCCTTTTGGTTTTCTCATGGTGAAATATTAAGCTTAATCACAAACCAAACCACAATCATTTTCACTTTAGTCTTTCGTAATTTGTTAATGTGGCTTGACACTAGTTGATGGTGTCTTTTACTTCCAGCTAACACCAAAATAAATTCCTTTTAACTGAAGTACGATTTTCTTCCTTCTGCTTGAGACGACTGGAGTACTTTCAGGGTTTTTTTTTTTTCCAGGAATTCTTTCTGCCCTCTGTCTGCCTGCCCCCTCTGCTCTAATGCTCTTTTCTACCCTTACCCTTTATATATAGTTATACCAATTCTCAATTCCCTTCCTCACTTGTGTTACCACAAGTAGACAAAAGATCTATTTACAGAAAACATTACATAATCTTAGTCAACTCGAGCAGTGTGGAAATATCTTGAATAACCAGATTGTGTAAAACCTCTAACCTCTACAAAAATCGTACGTGCATATATGCGAGTGGATTGCTGTAGATCTGTATTAGAAATTCCATAACATAAAAGTACAGAAAGAATCTCTGTACTGCAAATATTATCACTAAACACTTCTTTATGATGGTATACAGTAGTAACTGCACTTGTCCTTTTGAGTCCCTACTTGCAAAAGCAACCGGAAATATGCCAGCAGAAAACTTGCAGTAGTATGCCTTCTAGTCCTTCAATTGATGCATCCATCCTCACAATGAATGTCCAATCAAAGTCTGGTACTTCTATCATCGATACATTTCCTAAAGCCTACTTTCAGTCCCTTTGTTCGAGATTCATTCCACTCCATTTTGTGTGGTCATCCCTTCTTCACTAGGTCGGTAAAATGTGCTGAGAGACTTGCTGCTGCTACTGTCAAACCTAGGAATGATCTGGCTGAAGTCTTAGTCCTTGTTGACATGCTTCCTGGATCTTCATCAGCTTCGCTTCGTCCATGGCTATCCTGTTACAGATGACTTTGTATCCTAGTCATTCCTCTTTGCTGTGTCTGATGCAATACCTGAAGGTTGGATAGCGAGTCCTGCTTCCCTAACTTTCTGCAATAGATTTTAAGTCCTCAAAGTATTCTTCCCACACTGATGCATGAGTTAAAACCTAGTCCACAAAATGGTCAGTGCTCTTGACAGCTAGCATCTTCCTCATCACCCTGTTGAAAATTGTTGCCAGTTCATTAATCTAAAAGGTACACTCTTGAACTGGTAACATTTGCTTGATGCTGTGAAATCTGTCTTCTTTGATGCTTCTGCCAACACCCCTTTCTCAAGTCCATGCAGGTGAAAAATCTGTCATTATGAAGTTTTACCCTCACAGTCTCAAGACATTTCTTTGGTTTATTAAGTTGACAGTAATCCATGCACAATCTGTTTAATCTACCTTCTCTTTCACCATTATTACTGGTGAGTAGTATGCAGACTGACTATTTGATAATTCCCATTTTGAATATCACTTTTCCCAGGATCAGTTCCCTAATAGCATTTGAATGAGGTGTTCTACCAATGAAGCCCTTCCTGATTGCTGGTTAAGATCTCTTGGTATTCCCCCAGCCACCACAATACCTGCTGCTTCTGCCGTTTGCTTACATCACCACTAATGTTGGCATAGCAGCTCATCTCTTACTCCTTTCGTGGTCAAAGTTCCAAACAACCCTCATCTGAAATTACTTGGTCCTCTTCAGCTTCCTCCTCATTGACAGTCACACTAAGCTATCTGTCTTCTTCAGTGACAGCTGCTGCAGCTTCTTTCACTTCCCTCTCATTGCAACCAATCAGGATGTTTGCTGGCAGTCTTCAAATCTCCACCAACTTTACTCTTGTAGTCCATGCGATTAACCATCTCCTTGGCTTTTTATGGCCCTTTCCACTGCAGCATCAGCTTGTTTGCCCTCTCCTACTCTGAACTGACAGTCTTGGGTCCCCCTGACGTAGTGATGCTTCTGGCATCCCTGTTTTGCATATGGAATCTCTCTTGCTAATCAACAGGCCTCTTCCAGGCAATTCCTCAGCTCCACCATGTACTGGCAGGGGATTGTACAATTCATCCTCACAGTCTTAAGAATCTACAATGGTCTTCTCATAGTCCTTTCACACAGTAGCTTTAGCAGTGAAAATCAGTGCTCGAATGTGGTACTCTCGATATGCAAACAGGATCACTGGCAGATTCTGATCCCAGTCCTTCTGTCTCTTGACACATTCTCAGCATAGATTTCAGCACATCACTGATCCTTCCACTCCCAGTCCTTCTGTCTCTTGACACATTCTCAGTATAGATTTCAGCACATCACTGATCCTTCCACTCAACATTTAAGAGTTGTAAACAGTTGCTTGGTGCTCACCAGATGGCTCAGGAGTAAAATGGGTACCTCACTTGCTGAGCATTTCCTTGAGGATTCCCACCCAGCTGAACACCTCACATGCTGTAGTACCTCTGTTATTGCTCTATCTGTATCTTAGGGAATGCTACTGCCTCTGAGTATCTTGTAGCAAAGTCGACCACCACTGGGACGTATCTGTTGCTCTCCTCCAACACTAGTAATACTGGGCCAATCAGGTTTACAGGTACTCTCTTAAACTCAATACAGTCTTTTTGAAAATGTTGCAGGATTTGCAAAATCTGGTGACATCTGCAACCACTCTTGGCCAATGAAAACTGCTGGTTATATGGTCAACAATCTTCTTAGCCCCATGATAACTTCCAACAATCAACTCATGGGCCAGCTTCATCACTTAGGCTTGATATATCTTCGGCACCATAATTTGTTTCACTTCTCCAGCCATGTGTTTGTTTCGCTCTTGCCTATGACTCAGCTAAACTGGGATCCTCCCGCTGGGTTTCTTTCAGTTCCTCCGTTCCTATATGTTGCGTGTGAGAAGTTACTGCCAGTGGTTTGATGCTGGGCTTCTCCCACTTAACTTTGGCTCCGGTTACAACCAAATCATTTCCTACATCCCTATCCTCTGGCTCATCATTTAGTTGTCTGTCCCTGTGGCTTTCTCGACCACGAGTGTGCAAATTCTCACATTCTCCCACCAACAAAAACAGTGTAATGACTTTGCACATGAAAATGATAACTAAACAACTAAACTGCTGAATACATAACTATGATGGGAGGAAGCAAGAAGTCAATTATTTTTTGAGGTTAACACACCACCTGTGCATTTTGTTCTTGCAAGCAGTGGCAGCCCCTCTTGTTGGATGTGCTCCTGTATCAGATACACAGTCTACCTGGTGAGGTATCCCTGCATCAGGAACATTAGGTTGTGAACCAGATGGTTCACTTTCCTCACCCTCTTGAGATGAATCTGCATCAAACTGATTGTGTGTGGGTGAGAGAAAGCTCCATAGAAAAAAAGGATTGATGGGATGATGTGCTACAATACCATCGCCCCATTTGAGTTTTAAGCTTCTAACATTGTGGTCATGTCCTACTACAAGTTCTAAAACTCGACCCAGTAACCTGTAAGGCCTAGTTTTATTGAGCATTTTTACAAGGACTATATGCCCAGCACTGATTTTGTTTCCCCAGTTATGTTGATGTAAGTCTTTACATTGTTCTCCTAGACTAAGGAGACAGATTCATACCATAATTCTCTAAAATGATCAAACATTTCACCTCTGGAGGATAATTTTGCAATGAAGAATCTCTAGAAGGTGGGGGGGTGTCAATTCCATAAGTAATTATCATCTGGTTCTCTTTAACAGCAAATGGGAATTGGCATTGTGTCTAAGAAAACAATTGGGAGTAACAGCCTCTAGGTTGTTTTCAGATGAGCCATAAGTCAAAGGCCTAGAATTAATAGCGGACTGAATGTTGCCAATGACTGTTAACAGCTTGAAATATGAGTGTTTGGATCTGCCAACTGTTTTATAGACAACTTTTCACAGTCCTAATAAGTCTCTCCCAATCACTAATCCGAGCTTGTTCTAACACTTGACAGCCAAAGCCTCTCCCCATCACTAACCAGAGCTTGTTCTAACACTTGACAGCCAGTCTCAAAGGACCTAGTATTATCACCGTAGATGTGGGAGGCCATGCAACTTATCATCGTTGTTCACAATGACATTCTGAGATGCCTCACCAACACACCCAACTGCCACTCTGCCACACTGGATAATTTAAAAATCATTGTTAGGCAAACAATTGCCAGTCTGATCACCCAACTGGGAAATGGCAGCAATTCACCTACATGATGCATCCTAAGTAGTGAGGCAAGAAGAAGATCTAAAATGTGGGAAAGATGGGTTAATGAAGCATATGTGACATCACCTTCCTAGGGTGGCCTGAGTAAATGTGGAAACTTATCTCTATTTTTGCAATATTAAAGCATCTATTTTGCCATGTATTAAAGTGTCATCTGCAAAACCTGTTATTATTATATCACTGTTGTTGCTGTTGTATGACTATGTTTATTATTATGATTATTATTATTATTATTATTATTGAGATTTGCTTTTTTCACTTTTTATATTTAGCCCTCCAGACCTGATTTCAATAACCACCTAAGGTCCCTAGCTGGAATTCAACTGTATGCAATCTGTTTCTAACTGTTATCATTTTAATATTTTTACTATTATTCTCAATATACTGTATATTAGTACAGTACTGTCATTGACATTATTATAATTACTATTTTTCCTACTACTTCAGCAATAGTTATCATCTTTGTCATTTTATCTCGTGTATCTAAATTGTGTGTATTGTACTGTCTCCCTTTCGTATATCCCATGTGCATACATACGTGGCCCTGAGCCGAAATAAAGGTTATTCTTATTATTATTACTATTTTTGGTCTATCACATTGGACTAGGTGGTTTTTACAGTTGGGGGTTCCAGGTAGCATCCTGCCTCTTTAGGAGTCCATCACTTTTCTCACTATGTGTCCTATTTCTAACAGCACACTCTTCTGCACGAGTCCTAGAGCTACTTCGGCTTCAAGTTTTTCCAGGTTCCGTTTCAGGGATCTTGGGATCTTGCCTAGTGTTCCTATGATTATGGGTACAATTTCCATTGGCATATACCATATCCTTCTTATTTCTATTTTCAGGTCTTGATGCTTATCAATTTTTTCTCGTTCTTTCTCATCTACTCTGGTGTCCCATGGTATTGCAACATCAGTGAGTGATACTTTCTTCTTGAATGATCGATTATGAAATTTAGGTCTTGAAGACCAAGCGCCGGAACCCATCAGGATTATTCAGCACCGTAATGAAGGTGAAATATATAAATTAATGATATGATTGATAATGAATAGGTGAATGATGACATACTAATAAAATTTAGTGTTAAAAAACGAACGTAAAAATGAAAATGATACTGGATAGAACCAGCAAAAAATAAATATATATTAAACTTTTATATTCAAAATATATACTTAGTACTGTATAAAAAATAAATATGACTAAAATCTTTATTAAATATACTAAGATCACATCTTATTAAAATAACCAGATTCTTTCAGATAACCCACGAGGTTATCTACCTCAACGTGAGGACTTTGTCAATTAGTGTCAAGTCCGGTGTATTGGCACGTATCACCCTATCCGTTCTGATACCATAGTCCCAGAGGATCTTTGCCTGATCATTTTCTATCACTCCCTCAGGTTGGTGTTCATACCACTTATTACTGCAAGCTAGCTGGTGTTTCTTGCACAGGCTCCAGTGGAGGGCTTTTGCTACTAAATCATGCCTCTTTTTGTACCAGTTTAGTGCAAGCGCCGGACATTCACTTGCTATGTGGTTTATGGTCTCGTCTTTCATATTGTACTTCCAGCATGTGGGTGAGATGTTATTTCCATCTATTGCTCTTTGGACATATCTGGTTCTTAGGGTCTGATCTTGTGCTGCTGTTGGCATTCCTTCTGTTTCCTTCTTGATTTCTCCTCTCTGCAGCCATTGCCATGTTTCATCACTGGCCAGTTCTTTTGTCTGTCTCATGTACTGTCCGTGCATTGGTTTGTTGTGCCATTCCTCTGTTCTGTATTTCATTCTTCTGTCTCTGTATATTTCTGGGTCTTTGTCTACTTTTATCAGTCCTTCTTCCCATGCACTCCTTAGCCACTTGTCTTCACTGGTTTTCAGATATTGCCCCAGTGCTCTGCTTTCAGTGTTGATGCAGTCCTCTATGCTTAGTAGACCTCTCCCCCCTTCCTTTCATGTTATGTATAGTCTGTCTGTATTTGTTCTTGGGTGCAGTGCTTTGTGTATTGTCATGTGTTTTCTAGTTTTCTGGTTTATGCTGTGGAGTTCAGCCTTCATCCATTCCACTACTCTTGCTCTGTATCTGATTACTGGTACTGCCCATGTGTTTATGGCTTTCGTCATGTTTCCGCCATTGAGTTTTGACCTCAGTATCGCCTTAAGTCTCTGCATATACTTTCCTGATCTTGTCCTTTATCTCTTGGTGTTTTATATCCTCTCCTTCTAGAGCTAGCAGGTCCAGATACCAAACAGCATGTGGGCACTTGGGAGCCATCAGGGTCATTCTGAGATTCAGGGTGATCGCTGCCCTGTTGATCACCCTGTGAATCAAACAAAAGCGCAGGGAAGGTGTATACTTCCAGGTTGTCCCATGGGTGTTGGGAGACATCCTCTGTAACGGCCCATGGATCTGGCACAACGAAGCAAAACACTTGAAGTTTTCTGTTGTGCTGAGTGGCAAACAGGTCGATAGATAGAAGACCCCAGAGACTGAATAGCCTTTCCATGATGTCTGTGTGAAGGGACCACTCTGTCCCTATCACTTAACCCTGGTGACTGAACCTGTCTGGCACTAAATTCCTCTTGCCTGGAATGTAGCTGGTTGACAGCTCTACTGTGCGCTACTGCCCACTCGTGCACCTGCACTGTCAATAGGTACAGCAGAAGAGACATTTGGCCCCCTTGCTTGTTGACATATGCCACTACTGTAGTGTTAACTGCACACTCTTCTTGGCAGGGGCAGAAGAATGCTGGGTGTTCCCCTGAGGACCCTTCAAAGCCTGGGACTTCTTAGGACCTGTAGAGGAAGTGCTAGCCTGATCCGAGGGTCGGGCCGCAGTGGCACGCGATGAACCAGAAGTCCTGGCCACAAGCCAGTTGTTAGACTCAACTTGCAGCTTGTCCACCACATCTACCTGCTCTCAAAAGAAGAGAGAAGCAGATTCCAGCAATGGTCCATTCCTCAGAGCCAATGCCGACTCAGGGGCAACAAACTTGGAGATCCAATTCAGGACAGCGTCCCTCCTCATCAACACCAAGTTCGCCCACAGGTTTGCCGTCTGGTGGGCCAGGTAGGTAATAGCCCTACCTCCAGGCTGGCACAGTCTCCTGAAGGTGGAATCCTCCCCTGGGGTTATGGAATCCTAGGAAGAGGCGACCTTGGACACTGCGAAAGACCACAGGTCCAGCCAACAGACTGCCTGGAATGCTGCCATGGCAGTAAATGATGGCACAAAAATTTTTTAATAAATTTATGGGAGATGGTGAGGACTAACCACAAAATGATATAAACCAAGAACTTACTGTAGTAGATAATTTTTTTATCATAAATGTATTTGTATGTAATCAAAAAACACTAACATGACAGAACAAACCTAGCATTCTGCTTGGAGGTACATGTCCCATCGTTCTAAACTACCCGCGTATTTTAGATGCTCTGCAGGTATACAGTACTAGTACTATCCTAAAATATGTACCTGTACAGTCAATATCATTTCAGAATCATCTTACAACACAAGAAAATATCAATATAAGTAAAATGTATGCCCAGTGTATTACAGCATGCACAGAACGACACGAAAAGTTACGTAGGCCATAGAAAACATGCATATCTGAATGATAGGGGATACTTAAGAGTAACAGTTGCAGGCTGGTATACTTAATTTTGCAACATGACTTTGAAATGATATTAGGGTGTTCTGGGATGATAGTTTGAGGTATATTTTTCTTTGAACTGTCAATTTTAGTGATGAACTGTTAAAATAGGCAGTTATTAAGCACTATAGGATGTATATAGCCTGCTTAAGAGTAACAGTAGTAGGAGTGTACTGTAATGTAAGGTTACTTTGGGTGTTTTGGGATGATGGTTTGAGGTGTATTTTTGTTTGAAATTACACATTTAGTATGATAATTTATGGTATAATTTTGTTTGAACTATCAAATTAAGCAGTGAAATGTTAATATAGGCAGTTATAAGTATTTTAGTTTAAGGGTACAAGGTATTTGGCAGTTATAAGCATTTTTTGAGGGGATTTTTGCATTTCTGCAGATTTTGCACTTCTGCAGTAGATTCTGGAACCTATCCCCTCATAAAAAAATATGGGGAGCACTGTGCACAAGTAGAGAGGTAGACACTGTACTAGTCTTGGAAGATAACTTCCCAGAACTAGTCTTGGGTACTCGTTGATGCTCCCGAGTCACAGGGTCTCTGCGATACCCGTGGCACGGCCCCAGTGTCCAAAGACTTGGGACAGCCAGCGAGAGATCCGTCTCCCTCATGGGCACTGCTTTGGAAGACCCATAGCAGGACTCCTTCCGAGCAGTAGAAGCTACCTTCTTCTTCCTCCACTTACAAGCATCGGAGTAAGCAGAGGAGACAGCAGACAATGAAAACACTTTCTGACTCCTCTTCTTCAACTTCTTCTTGGGCACCTTCTTCAGCAGAGCGTGGAGGACCTGATCCCCGATGGAGGTGGGAAGCAGAAGCAGCAACACTAGCAGAGTGGTCTACCACGTGGCAGACCACAACAAGGGCATCAGGTGATGTCTTGTCTCCTATGGCAGGGGTCATCAACAGAGGTGCATGAGTGGTGAGACTCATGGACACCAAGGCCATAGCAGACATGGTAACAGTTGAGGTGGTCACTGTCACAGCAGTGTGAGTCTGGGGGCAACACAGGAGGATGGAAAGCCCTCAGGTGGCTCAAAAAGCCCTGCATCAAGGGGAACTCCCAGGAAGCCCACAGAGTGCCAAGTCTCCAGAAGTTCCTCCTCCTCCACACCTGAAAAGCAAGTCAAGTCAGGGTTGGCAGTCTCCTTTCCTTGAAAGGGATTCCTCCCCCTGAGAGAATGGAGGCCACTGAACAGAGGTCGTCCTGGTCACCAGCTCCTTAACACCAACTCCAGCCTAACAAAGCAAGTGAAGGCATCGAAGGGGAGATCGCTCCCATAGGGGTGACAGCAAAGCGTGGAAGTTCCACAGAGGAAGGTAGAACCAAAAAGGGTTGCCAACCAATGGTGTAGTCAGGGGCATTAGCACCAGACAACACCTTGGAGGCCTTCTTGTATTTCCTCCTTTGCGAGGACTTCACCTATTGCACAGGCGACCAGTCACAACACTTGTCACACACACAATCAGCACTACAGTCATGCCCTCTGCAAGTAGCATAGAGGACATGAGGGTCAACATCCAATCATGAGCAGTAGTGATTGCAGGTCTTAGAGGCAGCACCAGGCAGGCACACTGGGTACTGCCCTTCTGCTCAGGCTTAAATGATTCATTGGTTTGCATATTACTTTATATAAAAACACACAAATAATCATAACAGATATAGACAAATAAGCACAGAACAATCCCACCAGGATAATTGAAGGAAACAAAGCGAAATGGCAAGCAGAGCAGAAAGCAGACAGACAGCTCTTCATAGCACAGCAGCCAAAAGCAAAGTGAATGCTTACCAATTGGGTGGGCAGGACTCCCACCAGTCAGACAGTAGTTAAGTACCTAACCACCACATTTAAAAGATAATCGGCTGTTTCCAGCTGCTCTGAGGCATATGCCTTATGTAAAGACCAACAGTTTATATATTGCATAGGAACATTTTAATTTTTCTGGAACTTGTTTACGTTTCGATATATACTACTTTGTCCTTCACAGGAATGACTTTCTTTTCAACATTAACACTACCTAAGGGATTTGACATTTGACTTAGTATCTGAATGATGACTATAGTGATCAAACAGCTCTACAATAGAGGGGTTGTTGTTTATTTTAAGAATTATCCTTCTCCTAACTGAAGGGAATAATTTAGCAAAAATGATGTGACTTAGTAATTTACAACCTGAAGAATCAACACCTAACAGCTCTACATTATGATGTTTCATCTCATGCACATTGGCTCTACATTCATTAATGTAAGTACGAACACCCTCGAATGATACATCAAATTTTGGCGAGTTCAATTAGTGGTTTGAAACTTTCATCTATAAGGAATGTCTAAAAATTACTCTTTCAGCAAAGTGAGGAATACTGTATAATTATCATCACAGATGGAAAGGTGAGAAATAACTGAATGATAACCAGATAGAAAACTTTGCAAATATAAAAGTTTGTTGGAATCAGTTAATGTACCACAAGCATCAACACTGTTGTTAAATTATAACAAAAAGTTTACCATGTCAAGATTTAGTGAACACAACATTTCCATGTCAAGAACAGTGAACCCAATGATCCCCCTGTGAAGAATGGGCAACCCTTTCCAGTCCGAACTCCAATTCCACATGAGGGCTAGTACTGAACACAGCAAAACAATGGTTCATCTACACTGTTTTGACATGTTTAGTACTAGCCCCTGCAGGTCAAATGTATTTTGCCTTGTTTAGTACTAGCCCCTGGGAATCAAATGTCTGGTACCAAAGTGTTCACATCTAGAACAACAAACCCTGCTATAAGTGGGTTCGCTAATCTTGACATGATCCCAAAAAGTTTTTGAACTCTAATTTCTTAGCTGATTTGCCATCAAATTCCTTGCACATCAGTTCAGGTAACTTAACAGCCATTACAGGCTTGCTTGGGCTAACATTTGTTTGAGATCGTGTTTATAAACTGTTGAATTGTTATAAACTGTTGAATTGTTGGTCTAGCTCAGTTAATCTATCTAGAACTAGATCATGAAAGTCCACCTGGTCCACCTGGTGAGTTATTTCACTTAATTTACTAGGATCTTCATCATCATAACTTACAAATACATCCAAAATTTGTTCATCTACTACCTTAATCTTCTGAAGATATTCTTGAATTGATTGATTACAGCCCAAAAAACTGATTTTCAATTCTTCTGAAAGGGCATCAAGTTTCCCCAAGGCAACAGTTATGCAGGACTTGTAACCTGGATGCTTTTGATAAAAGCAGCAAGATCAGACAATGTAGTTATTTTTCACAAAAAACTTTAAAAGTTGCTCATGAAGGAGGTGATGTTTATTGCTGGTCAATCATTATTAACCTCATATTTACCCAACATAGTTGGTGACCCTTTGGGAAGGCAGGGTTTTGGAAACGATGGGAGAAAGACTGGACTGCTATCTTGCTATGGAACAGTTCTGCGCATTCGCAAGCAATTAGGAAGCCATATGTTTAAGAAGGGATTTGGCTTAGGAAACCTATTATAAAAGTTAATATACTAACCTAATGTACCCTAAACCAACCTAAGCTAGCAGGCCACGTTGCTTAGTTGGGGGCTCTGCCCCAGGCCCCCAAATGATCAGAACTCCACTTTTAAACAAGAGCTCCTCTATAACACTGCACAAGCGTCATAGCATTCCAGGATGCCCAATGCTCAACTTCTGAGGTTAATTACACATTGATTACAGTTGACCGACAAAAAATAACAGTAAATTCTTAATAAGCAACCAAAATACTATAGGAAAAATCAATTTCCAAAGTAATACTCGATGCAGAGCTCTTGCTTTGTTCTATCAAACTTACTCTCAAAAGGCATTAATAAAAGATATATGACACATGAGAAACTTCAACCCATGCAAAAAAAAAATGACAAAATTAATACTTACGAAGGGCAAAACAAACATAACTTATACTAAACATGAAACTGATTGAATAGGTTAGGCTAAGCTAATTAAATAGGGTGAATGTGGAATGAACTGGCTAGGCTAGGATAATTGAATAGGGTGAATGCTGAATGAGTAACTAGGCTAGGCTAATTGAAATGTCGAAGGTAGAACTAAGCATTAGCTCCCTATTGGGTATTTCCTTTAAAATTAACTTTTCCTACAGGCCTACTATTTTGGTTGCTCTTCAAGAATTTACTGTTAGTTTTTGTCAATCGACTGTAATTAACCTCAGAAATGATTATGTTTTTGTCTGCTGGCCGCCCTGGAATGCTAATGTGCAGTGTTATAAGGGGAACTCTTGGTAAAAAGTAATTTCCTTTACCAGGGGGTTTGGGAGGCTCTGCCACTCGGCTAAGTAACACGGCACACTAGGTTAGGTTAGGTTAAGGTACATTAGGTTAGCATGGTTCCTTTTATAACAATAGATTTCCCTAGCCAATCCCTTCTTGAACACATGGTTCCCTAATGACTTTCATATTTGAGGAACCATTCCATACAGTCCGTGCAGAGCTGTTTCTTAGAAATACCACGTCGAATGCTGAAAATATAGCTACGTTAATTGAAATGATGAAGAACGTGAGAACTCAAACTGGTAATTCTATATATTAGCTCCACCCCTGTTTTTACGTTTTCAACTGGTTTTTTCTACACCTTTAGGGGTTCTGATACTGGCGGTGCATCTATTTGTTGTCGGCCAAATGGAATGTCCCTTCGCCGTGTTTAGTACTGGCCCGGGAGGAGGCGCTGGGTACCCATACGTTAACAAGTTATCGCACTTGCCGGACGGGATATGAACCTTCCAAACAGACGTACCTGTGCTCTGCCTCGTATAGATTGCGTATGGAAACCGCTTGTTGGATGGACTTCACGGGTTAATTACAGGTTAATTACACTCGAACGCCAAAAATTAAAGGTAAACTCATAATTAGCAGCCAAAAAACTGTAGGAAATGTTAAGTTAGAAGGCAGCAGCCGCCGCCGAGCTACTATATAGTTCTACCCGCAAAAGTACCAAATTCTCGAAAGATAATATATAATAATTACTATTTGTTTGAGCTGAGGTTAAGAGACATTAACTTTGCAACGGGAAAAGGCAGGCTAACGGGGTAACTGAAGAATTAGAGATTCTCGGGAACATGTACTCAAGCTATACTCTGAAAATAGGAAAGGATAAGTACCTTGTATTTGTGGTCTCCAATCCAGTAATTTATAATTTATCCAGCTGGTATCAAGTTAGGTAACTTGTCCTTGAGGTGAGTTGCCATGTGAAGATTTCCATAGAGTTTCTCTCAGGAATCAAGGGAGAAAATATGATGAAACACGTTGTGGCAGGATAGTGCTGACAGTTGTAGCAAGAGGCTGTAAGTCGCAACAAGGATTTGGGATTCAGGGGCGCGAGCTACATCGTCGTCCATCTGTTTTTTTTTTTACTGGGAGCTTTTTCTTTACTACGGCTCCTCTTGAAATTCCCGTCGCGGTAAGGACACAATGTTATTACAGAATACTGGAACAACAACTTAGAGAAAAGGATTAATAAGCGGAAAATAAAAGGAATTAATTTATAATGTTAGCAAGCAGAAGAGGCCCGAGCTATATCGTCGTTCATCTGTTTTTTTTTACTGGAAGCCTTTTCTTTACTACGGCCCCTCTTGAAATTCACGTCGCAGTAAGGACACAATGGCATTACAGAATATTGGAACAACTAAGAGACAAGCGTTAATATGTGCAAAATAAAAGGAATTCATTTATAATGTTAGCAAACATAAAATATTAATGAGAATAAATGATAAAATAATCTTTAAGGGAATGAGGCAAGAAACTTAAATTTTCACAGTGAGATGATAGGAAGGGATGTGAGATAGGCTGCCTTCTATTGGTCTGTTTTGCTATTTTCCCCCTTACACGCTTTCTGTAGATGCTCTCATCTCATACTTGTACATTGGAGCTAACTTTCTGTGACACCACTAGGCGATAGTTTGCGATTTTGACTTGGGCAGTCGGGAAACATCTTAAAAAACGATGTAAAACCTCTGAGAAAATCGTATTAACGTGTTTTTAAACATAAAAAAAAAACATTTTTATTAACATGTTGCAAATACTGTTTAAAAAATGGGCAGCTAAATAAAATTAACTCTTCATAACTGTCCCAGAATACTAAAAATTATTGTCCACTCTTGAACTTCGACAAAGAAAACTGTACTACAGGCAGACATATAAAAAAAGATAATGATAATTTCATAAATTATCCTTTGATAGTGCCCTGGTTTGTGACACGAAACAGCTACCTTCACTTTTGTCAGTCCGCTTCTGCCAAGCCATCCTTGTCAAAACATAATTATAATTTTTTTTATATAAATCCCCTTTTAATGCAGCTTTGTTTGCTGAAGTTCAAGCTTATACATTATCTTTGTATTATTATGGTCCGATTATCAAATATTGTTAATTTTATTTAGCTTCTTATTCTTTTCTCAAATGAATGTTAGTAAGATGTAGGTGAAACTTTGTCAATTTCGTCTATGTTTAAAACCAAGTTAATGATAATTTTCTCATAGGTTTTTCTTAATCTGCTTCAAAATGTTTCCAGACCACCTGCATCAGTTAGAATTACATAACTTCTGCCTAGTGTTATCACAGGGAGTAGGCTCAATCTGTTCAAGAGAGCTGCAAACAACCACATTTAGCGTAGCTAAGGCGCAGGAGACGGACTGACAGAAGACACCCTGTCACAATCCTTCCCATCATCTCACAAAGGAAGGAGAACCCAGAGTTTTATTTAGATTAATTAATTTAGTGGCGACTGAGAAAGGAGTGGTTTCCATGAAGAAGGCCACATCCACAGTTATGTTTAGCCTAAAGTGACATTATCCTGTCCCTATAGCCAATAAATTTTACATATTATCTTTGATTGGTTGTTTTATTCACACCATCCTATAAAGCCAGAGGGCCACTCCTACCAGGAGGTTTCATATCACGTATTGTTACGTCATTGGTGACCATGCCAGGAGTAAGTTATGGCAGTGGTTTGGTGTGATTTTTTCCCCTTAGTGTAAGCCTATGAGATGGGTAGCCTTCACTACAGCATGGCGACTGAGATTCAAAACCTCTTTGAAATGGCCCATGGCAATGGGCTGGAGGGAATCTAGGCAAGAGATTTTGACTGAACACCAACATTCAGCCTGTGCAGTGACAGAAACAAAGGAAGCAGCAGAAAAAGCACTGGAGGAATTTTATTATTTCTATAATAATTTTATATTTTTCCCATTTTTATATTTCTCATTTATGTTATCATCATCTAAATCTTCAATATTATAATTTTGTCATGATTTTTCATGGGGGACGTGCCATGGTGGCCCCCACCCCTGGATCCGCTGGTGTGGGGCACTGATGAATCCCACAAAGGATTTCAATCAGCCTTCTGTCTAGAGCGTGGTCAGAGCTTAGCGTTTTGGGTCTAAGATTCCACCAAACTGTCTGCTGAGTACCTGACCCAAATTTATTCCACCTCCCTGCAAGCATTTGCTAACTTATCTGAGTCCAGCATCTTTCAATAAAAGTCTTTTCACTCTCTTCTTACTTTTACTAATCTCTAGTCCCCATTTCATTCCTTCTATTGCCTACTTGCTTTTGTCCATAATTTCCTTTCTCCCCGTTATATCTTTCTTCAAATTGCTGTACTTCTTGAACAGCCGGAAGAAAATCTGTTAGGGCGAATCGTTACCGTAGAGTTATTCAACTGAACAACCTTTGTGAAACTCCCCCATTCATTTTCGAAACGAAACTTTCGTGGCGTTTTCAAATATTCAAGGTAATAATGGCTTTACATACGTACATATTACATTCTCATTAAGTTATCTACTTGGGTGTTACATGTACAACTGTTTATGAATTATGAATAAATGCGTTTGTTCGTGATTTGCAAAACGAAAACAATAATAGATCTTGCCAATATAAGAGTAATAAAAGTATACGACCGGAGCAGTATAGCCTACGTGTTATGCAGAAACCCCAGGTATGGTAATTTCAGGACCCACTAAGTCTTAGTGGGTCTTGGGTAATTCAACTGATGCTTTGTCTTTTATTAGAAAACGTCAATGCCAGACGGTCAATGGGTCATAGCAGAATAGTGTCTAATCGTGAGAAAATTGTTTTGGTGCAACAAAAATCTTGGTGATTCGCAGGCGTGCAGGTCGTTATAGTGTTTCAAGCAAATCAACAACACCAGTGCTGAAACCTATCGAAAACTTTGTTAAAAAAAAACAGGAAGTATATTTGACAACACTAGCTGAATCGTGATTTAAAATTTATATATATATATATATATATATATATATATATATATATATATATATATATATATATATATATATATATATATATATATATATATATATATATATATACTGTGTATATATATACACTACATATATACATGTATAATGTGTGTGTATAGTGAAGTAAAGAACGGATATTTCATGGTCTATTCTACTTTATAATTCATTATTAGCTGCATGTCACCATTTGCATGTGATCCTGATAAAACCTTATGTGTAACTAAGATTACTATAGACAAGCTAAGTGTTGGCGTTATAAACACACACATAATGACCGCGCAACTGACCTAATATTCTACCATGGCTCTCACAAACCCAGAAATGACCGTAACGAAACAGTGTGAGAGGCTTCAGAGGAAAGTGGTACCCTTGTCAATTCGAGCTAAATCTAGATGAGCATGGTAAAGGAAATGAATTAAGCATGCTTAGGCCTAAATAGTATGATTTTAATTTGGTAGGAGTGAATAAAAAAAATATTCAATGGAAATAAAGATAAGTATTAAATGTTATCTAATATGAGAAGGCACAGCGGTGCGAGAGAACTTTAATTAACGCAGCTACTTGAAAACACTCACTCAACCTTCAGGTAGGCTAAGTCGGGATGCAGCGGAACCAACCAGTTCATGCAGTACAGATTAAGAAAATCAATTACTATATCTAAAAGTAATAATCGGTTGGATTGCATAAATAGAATCCGATGACAGCTCAAATAAACAAAGCTAAATCGAATGAAGCGACAGAAAAAAAAAAAACAGTCAAATTGCCCGAGATTCCACTTGAACTTTGAAACTGAACATAATCAAGGTGTTTGCTAACGCAAGCCACGTTCCAATCTTCAGGAACTAATTTTGTTTAGTACATTCTGTAATAATTTCCGTTCCGTTGGTTTTAAGAAGCATCAACGTTCCTCAAAAATTAACTTGTCTTTTATATTTCATCATTCTTCTTAAATAATAAAATGGGAAGTAAGAAGAGCAAGCATAACTCTGCTTTATACAAATACATAAATCTGCGCACTCCTAAAACTGACAAACATCGTTAGGTACTGGAGTTCCTTCAAGCACCTTCTAAACTGACTACCTGCAACGCATGCTTGAATAGATAAGCTATAAGGAAAGCATATCACAGGAAATATGCTCGAGGAGACACACCGCTGTAGGCCTATAAAACTTTTAGAAGCTGGAGGCGAAAGAAATATGAGCGCAAATTGTGGAAAATCCGGATAATGTGCAATGAAAAGAAATACCCACAGGGGCGACTGAAAAATCTCTATGAGCTCTGATCTTTCAAATATTTAGGAACAAGGTATCTACCACGGGTACTCTGAGATGGAATTTAGCGAAAGATTAAAAAAAGGCAGCTAAAACGATGGGCGGGCTGAAAAAATTTGGAAGTCAATTAGCCTTCATTTGCATACGCAAGTAAGATGAATAGATTAGTCTAGTAAGCCTGTGTGGCTTTCGGGGCATGACTCACAGTATGCCAGTGAAATTATACGTAAAAGATTTTTCTGATTTGAGAAAAAGCTTTAAGATGAATAGGTGTGAGACGCCAGGATAAATGAGAAATGATGCCGTAACGGAAAATTACGGTGTTCTATTCATAGACAAGATAACGTCGAAAATGAGATGGAGATGACTTGGACGCGTTCCTCATACCATCTCGGAAAGATCAGGACGGGATAATGTCATCTTAGGAACCATAGGAGTTGGAAGATAACTGAAGATTTGTGGAAGATAAAGCACAGGAAGACGTGTGGCTGATTTTCCTGGGCTTTTTGCGTTTGCGAACGGCGACGATGACGAGTAGCCTCGATTTCAACTGTTTCATAGCTGAAGGTCGCCAACCCTTCGTCAATAAGCAAAAAAGAAAAAGTTAATCAATCGAGTGTTCTCCTGCAGCATAAACTCTTTACTACAAGTGAAAACGAAACATGAAAACGAAGATAAAGCCCATAATTGAAAGCGGAACTCGAAAGCAAAGTGAAGGGAACTATAAAAATAAAGTCAGAACGGTAAGAGGAATATGACCGCGAGGATTCTAAATAAACGAAGTGGGCCGCCACCACGTGGTTTACCTTGCACTACTATCCCTGCCTACAGGGGGTCGCTTGCCAATAATACAGTACTGCAAAGACCCTGGGCTTACCGCATTCACGTCTATGCTATGCTAGACTACTTCAAGTCCACCAGTCAGTGCCAGCTTTGAAATGATGACTCAGCCGCGCTCAAATTAGCATCAACAGATTCCATTTTGTCTGGCATCAAGTTTTAATTATAGGCAAATAAATAGGTTGGATTTACATCGAGAAATACATTCATGGCAAAAGTTTCCACACAGTATTGCATCAGTTTTGGTTGTCTACACCAAAGTGAACATAGACTCTAGGGAAACATGAACCGCGAAAGACTACAAAGTCAAGCAACGGGTCACTCACCCATACAGGGCTGAAATAGAATTGAAGTGGCTGGACAGCAAGACAAAAAGATTCAGAAAATTAATGAGAAGTTCAGGGCCCTCGTTCTACACATTTTATAGAATGTGAGATAAAAATCTGTCAATTTATATATTAATAAATTTTTGTGTTCATTCATCAACTGTCATAGACATAGCGCTTCTATCAAGTTGGTAAATTCACGAGTACGCATTCTTACGGAAGCAGCCAAAATTGCAACTGGCAGATTTCCACAGAATCGAACGCTCTTTGATGAAAAAGGAGAGGAGGTCTGCTCAGTTAGAAAGGATTCGAACGCCGACATTAAAAACATGTACAGTACAGCTTTCCATTCATAAATTCTTCTTGGCAGTCGCCGCTTGACTTACGTCACAAATATTTCAGCTTCGAGTTTAATCGGAACATTAGGCTTTCAATTAAAATGTGTCACAAAAGAAAAATTAACTACCTGTATTTTCAGTGTCACGAAATACACCGATAACTTTTCATAATCTTTTCTTACCCTTATGGAATCATATTAATTTTATTATTTAAAGAGATCAACAAAGTATGTCTATCCAAATCGAGCTCGATTAAAGATAGATGAGACTAGGGAAGGAAACGCGAACACGATAAATGCCTTCCACCTCAAGGTCCAAAGAAAAACGCAAATAATAAATAAATATATCCTTTCTTGTAGTCACATTGCTTGAAAGCTTAACGATTGGTCTTGACAAGTAGGGTCAATGAATTTTTCATAAAAAATAAAAGGTTGTCACGGCTGCATATAGGTAAGGCAATTTTAGTATTCAACCAGACGTGGACTACATCATATCTTTAAATGAGAGTACCGAAGGATCTTCAATAATTTACTAAGACTCGAAAACATCTTGTTCGTTATATCGTTTCAAGCTAAAATGAGTGGTTTTGCTTTGTCTATCCAGAGTGACTAAGCTTTCATATGCATACACTGCACTTTATGTAGTCCTTGTCAAACAGAAACCCTAAGTAATTATACTTTTGCTGTGACATCTTACCATTGATATAACAGGATTTTCAAGTGATGATTATGTCCGGCTGGTGTCAGAGTTAATTCATGAATGGTTAACAATATTCTTGCTAACGATCTAACCAAAGAAAACTAACCAGTGGGTCTCTTACAATGTGAAAATGCTGCCTATTAACAGCGTATACCTTCGTGTGCTGGCGATCTTCGAGTTTTACAGCGCTGCACTGTGTGCAACGCTGCCTGGCGCTGTGTTGACAGACGACGATAATGTGTCGTTTACTTTGCTGCTTTTCTTTGCTTCTTCGTTTGTTGATGGACTCCAATTTTCATCATCTGGGACTGGGTCAGTGTGTCTACGAAGTCCGTGAACACCTTATGTTCCTGAGACTGTATTTCAAGTCGTCACGGGTTACTATATTTTGAATAGCATATACGGATACTGTGTATTTGATGAGCTTTTTTTTTTACGATTTATGTAGCCAGTTGCTTTGGAATGAATTACCAGGTTATGATTTAGGAGCGTTGATGATGGTATGAATACTCTGTAAACGGTATGCCTGCAGTACCTCAAGTGTGAAAGAGTTGTTTTTGTGTGTTACAAGTAACAACATAACCAAGACATAAGAAACCCGACTTCATATCTATATCCTTTAATATTTATTAAGACATCCACCAGGGTTGTTTAGAAATGACATATTATGCGCTGGATCAAGAAAAATTCAGCAATAAAAAAAACTACAAGTGTAGTGTGATCAGGTATTTTTGTTTTCAGTTAAGTAGCCTTGCCTACACATGGTATTGTAAAAACTGAACCAGATTTCAAAGAAAAATGTTTCCCTGACTGCACATTGATGCTCTATGTCCGGGCTTACCACACCTATAACTTATAATTTCTTTAGACCTTTGTTACAATATTTCGCCATATGTGGCCCTCCACAACTGAAGCAAAATCCTTTAAACGAACGACTATTGTTCTGTTCACTATTTTCATGTTTGACAGTGGCCTGACCGTAAGGTCTTACCGCTTTTGCTGCATCCTCACCCTTACTTGGTATTAGCACTCTTGCCCGATATCAGTCATATTCATATCAAGAACACCATCAATCTGTTGTAATTCACAAAATATTTTGTCAGGAAACCATTAACAAACGATAAAACAACCAACTTTTCCAGGCTAGTACCTGAGAAACCAGCTAATGCACCAACCTCCTCTGCTCATTAGCATAAACGTCTAAACGTTCACCAGCCCACCTTTTGTGATAATTCAGCAAAAGCTATGAGCGCACTATCAGTTAACGCCGCTAACAGCTTTCGCTCAATAGCATCTGCACCAGACTACTCTGCATCAGTTGACTCTAAATACAAAGCCAAGGCGTCGCCCTCTGGGTATAAAGGCAAAAAACTTGCTACATCCGAAATTTTCTGCAGCTGGGCTAACAATTTCACTTTCTCCAGCCATGCTACTACATCTCCCTCATCGGTAAACGGTTTTAACATTTCACTTGTCACCTTGGACGCCGTAATAATACCTAGATAGCTTGTAATCTCTTACCTTATTGCGATGGAAGAACGGCTACGCAGCTAACTTCAAATCTAGCCTAATTAGAGAAGCCGACACGATACCCTGAGAGCGCGCTCACAACCTACCTTACCCAACGATTCCAAAATTCCAGCAGACCTGAATGAAAAAGGTTAACTGAATTACAAAAATATGCAGAGAATAAATAATTTACTGTAAAGCAATTCAGTAAAAAGTTTTATACATATTATTATGCAACAAATATTCGGCGTGTCACAACTGTAATGTTACAAAGGCTCTCAGTGTTTACAAATGCCACTTAGAAGACTGCAACATGCCTGAATTCAGCTGAAATACGAAAATGCGGGGAATTTGTCCAATTCATCTAACAGCAGCAGGTGCTGTGATTTGGTGTCATGCGCCTAAGGGAAAGTTGTCAAATGGTACTTTTACAGGTAGTTGTCCGAAAGATTTTGAGAGTTGCAATCCATTTTGAAACGAATACTGCACGGAACCGATAATAAACGTTAGAGGAATAAACCAATTTTTTATTTGAAAATACTCCCAGTATTTTGTATTTTTGCTTTTTTTTGTCTATGTAAAACTAAAAATAATGATTTTATTCATAACCCCAAATATGTTCCTTGTGTAGTCTAAAAATAAAAGCTGGTAAAAATAAGTCTAAAATATAATTAGATGCTTATAGCGTCAAGCGTGGGCTTGAAAATCCATCTATAAGAAATCGCCCATAAGGGCAAGAGGCAGCACTCACCCTTTTGTCTCTTCAACCATCGATCGTTAACATGCATTAGGCCATTGTTTCTGGAAGTAAGACTACACAATAACTTGGAGTAACCGAGAAAACTGTCTATCTGTGGACAAGCAGGGTACGAGAAAAAAGAAAAGTAAATTTCCATAGAGATGGACGTCCTAGATGCACCACTGTTCAGCAAGATTAACAGATGACTAAAAGGCTGCTCGCAGAAATCTCTTGACAAATGCCGTTGCAATTATTAGAGAAAATGTCTACTTCCTGTTAATGCTAGAGCATCCACAGCAGGTTACACGAGGGCACAATAGACATCATAACATCGCTGCAAAGAAACCACAGCTGACGGAGGAGCATTGTCAAGGTGCCCTGCAATTCGTTTTGCAATATAGCTCAATGGAGGAGGAATTTTGACAGAAAATCTTCGTTTGAATGAGAAAACCTTTTCTTCCGATAAGAACGGTATTATCCAATACTGGCGTGCTGCAAATATAAGATAAGTTTAAATTCATTATAAATAAAGGATTAGTTAATTTCGTAAAGCTGAAAACAGTAACTAAAAATTCAATTATTTCATAACAACAGTCAAGCAAGATTTTTGTGAAAATCAGCTTTGCATTCCAGTTGCTTTGAGACTTGAAGCTCTTGCACTATTGCTCTGATGTAATTATAGCAACATAAGAAACTATAACAGCCTATAGATTTATAGAAAAACTTGCATTTTCATACTTCTCAATAAGTTTCACAAATGCTGTAGGCATATAGACTAATGCATATAGCCTATACAAAGTTTACCATTGAAATACAAACTATCAATGGAAAAGGAAGTGCAGATGAAACTTAAGGATTTTGTATGCGGTTGATGCTTTTCATATAAGAAAAGTCGATGTTTTTAAACAGCTCCCAGTACGTTGAAATGATGGAGGACATTTTGGTTCCATCCGCAAGGAGAGCGCAACACGAGTCAGGGCCAGCATTTGTGGCATCGTGCAATTCTCCAGTCCATAATGGCAACATATGCCAAAATAGCCTGCAGTATCCCGTAATCTGAGCCCAGCTTAAATCCTCTAGAGTAACATGAAACAGAAATGCAATGCTGGGCAAATCAAAACTAAAGATACCTTGATTAGGCATGCAAATCTAATATGGAAATGACTCACTCCTCAACGCCATGGAATTAGTATGTGAGAAAAACTTGCAGGGCTGCAAGACAAGACGGTTGGTTACAAGAAGGTTCGAGAGAGAGAGAGAGAGCTAACTGACCTACATTTGTAAACAGTATTTACTTTCTTTTGCTCAGAAATGTACTGATTTTCAAATCTTATGATTGTTTTGATTATAACCTTGAAATTAATGCAGTTCTTTTAGTTTAATTAGCAAATAGCCTTCATAAATAGGCATCTTCTAACATTCAATAGTACTAAAATCTATTTGAATACTCTGCACTCAAAACCCTTATCAAGGCTCCCTTGCAAAGGGCATGTCAAGTTTAAAAGAGCATTGCAGGTATTTAACTGCTTCCTACATGCATATTGACTATCAGCTAATAATCCTTTATATTCCACATGCTTATATTGTGGCTTAAAAATAAGTTTTTCAGCAACTTTGGAGAGCACATGTGGGCTTGGCCTGTAGTTACCGCAGTCTGCAGATATGCCACTCTTTGGAACAGGCGCTGTAATACTAAGCTTGCGCTCATCCGCAAAGATACCACGTCGACATAAAAATCATTTGCCCTAAATTTGATGACCTTTCTAGGGATATATCTTATTAAAATTGCCCTCAGCACATCATTTAACTTCTTCTTGGAATCAGGATCTGATATAGCATCTGAAATATTAAGTGCCTGACAAGCTTCAATCATGTGATCCCAACTGGCTCTAGATTTCAGACACCATTTTCCTAATGGTGTCTTTAGGAATATTCTGATTGACAGAACAAGTCAAAAAGCGTGCTGAACAATTGTCGAATTACCGAAAAAAAAACAGCAAAAAGATGCACAACAAAGTTCAGAGGAAAAAATCTAATTATCGATAAAATAAAATTATTAATCATTGTTACTATTACTAAGTAGGATTAACCTAAACCCACTGTGCCCAATTTCTAGATAATTAGGAGACTCTGAAAGGCCATGTGAACATGCAATAACGCTGTGTCTGAATTATGTCCATCCGTAAATGCAGATAGGCCTATGTAGATTCAAGGATATTAGCCAAGCCAAGGTTAAGTAAAAAAAAAAGAAGAAGAGTCGCCAAGTTGAGGATTGTGGGTATGTCCAGCAAGAGGCCACGAGAAAAGATAGGACGAAAATGGAGCAGTCCTGCCTGCCCCTCCCCCTTTATTTTGACTAATGGGGGGAGCTGAATTAGCGCATTGCTCAAGAAGCCCCCTACAGTCATTATGACGTCAGTCACTGATGGTTGTATGAATGACATAATGGACGTGAACCGTAGTTCTGGGGACATTATGGGCAGGACCGGTGATGCATTGATTGCCACTACTTATCTCCATGCGAGCGCATCCAGTTCCATAATTTCAGAGTTAAGAGGTCTGTTACAATGCATTAAAAGTTGGGAGAGCATTTTGAGAAGAGTGTGTTTCCTCATTATTATTATTATTATTATTATTATTATTATTATTATTATTATTATTATTAGTATCTATCTTTAGTGGTCGCTTCATTAAAAAGCGTTTGTTTTTATTGTATACTCCTGTCCAAAGTGCAATGCCACCTCCTACTTCTTTAATGACATTCGCTTGTTTATGAAGCCTTATTGAGGAGAGGGATTGCTTCCAAAGATGGTGAGAGTAACTTCCACACGTTTCGTTGTTTTCATTTCATTACTTTTGTATATTCTGGTATTTTGAAAAGTCACTCGGCGATTGTCGTGAAAACAATTTGCCGCCATTACCTTATCTCGTACTTTCCAGCAGAACTGTTCTCTGTTCTCCTTAAAATAGCTTCCAAATCTCCCATTTCCCTGATGTAAGATAAAAACAATTTTTGGCAATGCTTTCACAAATCAAAAACAGAGGGAGTTCACTAACCTGATTCTTTTGTTTGCTCCAAACTTTCTTTCATTTTGAAATATACGTGCTGCGTTGGAGAGAGAGTTTTGTTTGCAAAACTTTGACTAACTTCAATTTTTTGCTATTTTCCCAAGGGACTTGATGGAATCTTCCTTTCTTTTCATTCTAACTGAAAGTCAGTGGCGTCGCTAGGAGGGGGGTGACCCTCCAGTCAGATACATGACCACCCCCCAGTTGAAATTCCCTTTCTAATGACAGCATTTCGGTTCTTCTTACCTTTACAACTTATATAGAGCTGAGAAATGAATGGATACAGTTATAGGTTTTTAACACAAATGAAGCGTTTGTTCATGATATTTTGATCCAACTTAATGTTATCAACTTTTGTATGAAGGGATTGAAACTATAGTTACAGTTTTGAATAAGTGCATGCAATTTGCTACTGATGCTTAGAGTTAATTTCCAGAGAGAGGAGATGAAGAAGAGGAAATGGGATAGGTTGAAATTTTGAAGAGATTTTGGAGGGTCATAAGTCTTTTGTGTTACTGATGATATGCACTATTTTGATATATTTACATGACAAGGATATTATACTATAGTTGAAAATTAAAACTTGATAACAGAAATTAGGCTAGTGTTGAATATAAGACTGTGAGGAAATTTACATTACAGTATTTGGTACATTTGCATATAGTAAGAGTCAAAAATTAAGTGAAAATTGAGCTCCATAATTTCAAATACAGGTTTACTAATCACTAATACTATTATTTTCCTTCACTCACATGGGGATATACCTTGGAAAATAGTAGATTTTACATAATTACAGAATTGGTACATTAGTTTTGTGTGATTTTCTTTAGCCCCCCTCAAAATATCTCGGCCCCACCTGGGCCGCCCCACTGATGGAATGCCAGCTACTCCACTGCTGAAAGTTCCACTATAAACAACTCCCGTGGACATTTGATCAGTGCAAAGACATCATCTACACATCTATTCCACTGGGTCAAGGATGTGAGCGTCAAAGAGCAAGCAGTAAAATACTAGTTAACCAAACGACAAAATATCAAGACGGGCCCGGCGGGCCACTGCACTGGGACAGGGGGCCAGTATCTAAAAGTCGCGCCTCCCAGTCTCCCTCTCAGATTAGTGCTAAAATGCTAATAACGAAACCGGGATTTAATATTTAGAAGAAATAAGCTTCGCCATTCTGTGTAACCTCTGAGTCCGGGATTAAGAACAACAATCGAAGTTGTCATTCTTTAAGATGCAATCTTCCAAATTGCTTCCCCCCTTCCCTCCCCCCCCCCAGCAAACTATTCATGTACAGTACTTATTCGTGTGGGCCAGCTGAGCATGAGGCGCGCAATCTGCAATTGCTGGGCAAGCGAAGAGGATGGGGTTAGGGAGGGGGATGGGGACGGTTACTGTTGACGGGTTAAGATGAAGAAGGGGAGGACAGAACAAATGATTGGGGGTGGGGGGGGGAAAGGGGAAGGAAGGGCCGGGTGGTTGGCTGCCTTTCACGCACCCCTTCTCTCTCTTCCCCTCCCTCTGATGTCTGGCAGAAGTAGGAGCCGTGCACGTGTCGTAACGAGGTCTGAGACCCAGCAGGTTGGAAAAGGGTCTGCCGAGAGAGAGAGAGAGAGAGAGAGAGAGAGAGAGAGAGAACTGGGTCTCTTGTGGTGGCCGCACCTACTGTTGCGAGCAGTGGCGCTGCTTCTCCCAGAGCCACACAGTGATGGGGAGTAATTGGGACCATTTCAAGTGGGTCGTAATGGCAAAGAGGCATGACCGACGAGTTGTTTTGCAATTTGCCAATTCTTACGCCTTCCACGGGCTTTTCGTAAGGCAATTGTCATTCCACTGTGTTTACAGATCTCTTGTCGCACTAGAAGGGTCGGTGGTCAAAAATTGATGGCAATGCGAGATTTTCCGTTGATGTTATTAATTATATAGGGTACCTTTCCTTGATAGTATCTGCATAAAACTTAAGAGTTACCCTCGGATATATTTAGCGACTTTTCATCCTTGCAAAGGAAAAGCTTCAAATTCCTCTGTACCGCAGATCATATTAATCCTTACAGAGAAGCCAAATTTGATTGCATTTTATTTAGGACAGAAACTTGCAGCCTAAGTCAGACCCCTCTGTACAATAATCAGCATCAAAACTACAGTGGAAACATGATTGCTATTTAACACAGATGATGCCATTCTTATAAGCCCTGGAGGACTGTACTTTTGTCTGTGAAAGAGGCTTAAACACACTGACATTACATGCCAAAAGTGTTGAAAAGAGGACTCATACCGCTTATTGATCGAGTTTAAACAAAGACGCTTTATCCCCGAGAAATCGATAGAATGCATTGTCGAGGCAATCTGGGTTTTTTTTCAGGGGAAATTTGTGCTACTCGGTAAGGCTCATTCACTGAATTGCCAGAAAGCGTGGGTCATGCCGTTTGCCATTAATACACCAAAACACAGATTCCTTGTCTTTGCTTTATTTTCCTATTTTCCTTTACTCCTCGAAATGGGTACATGCCAGCAAGCAAGCACACACCCACACAAACACTCACACACGCGCACACACATATATATTATATATATATATTGTTACATAATGGTGGTGCACTTTACATCTTGTTTACTACTAGAGCTGGTGATGAAGTGTCTAAAGAGAGAGTTTACCTCTTACTTACACTCCAGATTCTTTGGAAGTGCATCTGCTAGGCCCGAGTTCGAGTCTCCAGCCAGCCAATGAAAAATTAGAGGAATTTATTTCTGGTGATAGAAACTCATTTCTCGGTATAATGTGATTTGGATTCTACAGTAAGCTGTAGGTCCCGTTGCTAGGTAACCAATTGGTTCTTAGCCACGTAAAATAAGTCTAATCCTTTAGGCCAGCCCTAGGAGAGCTGTTAGTCAGCTCAGTGGTCTGGTTAAACTAAGGTATACTTAACTTTTTTTGGAAGTGCACAGGCCGCATCACCCTCTCACTCGTGTGTCAGTTGGGATCAAACAATTAGTAATCATTTTGATTCTCCTGATATGGGCTCTACGTTATTTACTAGGTCACAACAGACCTGTTAAATCTATACCAACTCTCTTGGAAAAGACTCCTGTAGGCTGTCCACAAAGTTTCTGTACGACCACTGGCTATTTCCATTCAATAATACTAGTCACAGTAGGTCTAATGCATATTAGAAGATAAACCATGGACTTTCAGTGATACCACTTAGGTTTTGCACTTTACATAAAAAATAGCACTGGAAAGTGTTGACAAACAAAAAGAACAACAAAAGGTCTGCAAAAGAAACTGCGCAGAAAATCAGAGGCAAGCAACACCACTATAAATGAACAGCAGTAAAAGGATACCAGTGCAAACCTACTGTAGTAATTAAGCACAAAACAAAAATTAATCAGTACCATAAATAAATCAAACACACTAACCGCAGGTAATGACTGGAATGAAATTCACTCAAGTTTCCTGTAGAATGAATGCGAATTCAGCTTACTAAAGTCTCCCGTAAGTAAAATATAAAAAAAAAAATCAAAGCAGGAATAATATAAATAACAAATAATAAAATTGAATTAGACAAATAAATCATTGCAAAAAAAAAAAGTCTAAAATTACAAAATAGAAATAATGATATTAAAAATAAAGAAAGCTCCCAAGTCGATAATCGAGGGTCTCTCTCTCTCTATTTCGTGCACGTAGTCCTTACTCAGCCTTGGCTATAAGAAGCTTTAGTTTTTTACGATGAATACTACAGATTTTCATATATATATTAAATATATATATATATGTGTTTGTGTGTTTGATTGAATCGAAAGAAAGAATAAAGAGGATTATCAATAAGTAGATTTCGATGTTAATCCGTTGACCGTTCTGTGACCTCCCAACCTTTTTGTATTCCCTTAGGACTTGTACCCACCATATATATAGGCCCTTGTCTCTGTATCTCTTTAGTTGCTGCGACCACGTCTTGGTAAAAAGACGAAAGTACTTAGCATATCCAGTGTTTCAATATTCCTTCGTGGCTGTAACTTTACTCATATATATATATATATATATATATATATATATATATATATATATATATATATATATATATGTCTGTGTGTGTGTTTGTATATGAATGTATATATAAATAATGATATATATATATATATATATATATATATATATATATATATATATATACATATATATATATATATATATATATATATAGAGAGAGAGAGAGAGAGAGAGAGAGAGAGAGAGAGAGAGAGAGAGAGAGAGAGAGAGAGAGAGAGAGAGAACAGAGTAAAAAGACGTGATAAAACTGTAATCATTGTTACCTCTCTTATTATCATATAAGCCTACAGGCACTGCCAAGCTTTTGCAATTTCAAATCCACCGTGTTTCTCATCTGGGTTAAAAATCAATAAAACTTATGGAAAATGGAATGAAATTGTAGGGAAGTCTTAATGATTAATCAGATTCAAAACATAAGACAACTGAATTCGCCGAAACACTTCAAATGTATAGACGCAGCGAGGTAAAGTAATTTATACACCGAGTAAGAGAAAATAAATAAATATGAAAAAATGACCTACGAGCAAAACCTCAGTAAAAGATAAACTGAACAGAATTATTAAATGAGATTTATTGAGTAAATAAAGTGAGCGGAAATGCAGGAAAATATACACAACAAATTTCAAATAGTGTGCTAGAAATTATAACGTTCAAGTCTGTGGTTAAAAGGCACAGTATATTTTTTGGCAAGTTAAGAGCACAGAATAGAAATTAAAAGAGCATCAGTTGCGAAAGGAGTTATTGAGTGTTGTTATCTTTTATTTCTGCATTCGTTTTTTATTTATTCACTCTGCCATTTTCTTTGATGATTCTGTTCAGTCTGAAATCTGGTTTTATTCTAGTTATTGTTTTTATTCCGTTTTATATGTCTAGATCCTCTTTTTTTTGGGGGGGGGTTTCATGCTCCTTATCTATTATAAACTTCTATTTTAATAATAATAATAATAATATCCTTTACTTCAGCAAAGGGCCGTATATGCGGAATATACAAATACAATACACCCATTTTCTAAAATAATACTCGACAGTATCCACACAGTTGCTGAAGAAGAAGAAAAAACAGAATCCATAATACCGGTAATGACAGTAATTAAACGGAGAATAATAGTAAAAAAAAATATTAAAAATAATAACAATTATATCTTTTTTGTGTCGAAGTATAATATATGATATTATCGTTTATTTTTGTATTGTTTCCCCTAGCACTGTTTTATGTTGTAGTGCCAAAATGTTATAAAAAAGGAAAATGAAATAGATTGTAATATTCTCTTACGTAAGAAAATCCCGACAAAGACGTAGGTTAGTTTTCAGAAATGTGTATGATTTAAAGTGCTAGTGAAGTTGTATCAGTTCATAATTTGTTCAGAATCACATCAATAATGATTTTCTCGAGGTTTTATGCAATCAAGATACTTACAGAAATTCCGAGTTCGTTAAAATAATGTAGTTTCTGCCGAGTGGTATCGCAGTGTGTGTGTGTGTGTGTGTGTGTGTGTGTGTGTATATATATATATATATATATATATATATATATATATATATATATATATATATATATATATATATATATATATATATATATATATATATATATATATGATCAGAGAGACCCCTATGAAAGCAGACCAATAGAAGGCAACCTATCTCAAAATTACCATCATCTCATGTATAAAGAAGGAACTCAGACCTTTGTTTGAAGAGATTTGTTTTAGCAGAGAGAGAGAGAGAGAAGAGTAGGCTATAAACATAGTCTTCGCCAGATCCATCCAGTAAAAATTGAAAACACCTTATGAAGAATATTGTTCATAAATTTTATATGGTTTTGGTCACTCACAGCCACGAGCTAAATCTTTACATTAAATTTTGACATGTTTATGCATTTTCAAGTGTTGGTCAATTATGGTTGTTTTATGTACTTTTCTATCGAATTAAACGTGAATAAATCAAGCTGAACCGAAACCCTTGTTCTAGAGTGTAACTCTAATCGTTGTCACGATATATACATAGGTATATACACAGTATGTGTGTCGTCTCGAACTGTCAACCTACTCGCCCAGTTCTCCTCGCTGCTGGGAGAAAGGGAGCTGGGGGTTTGGTAACATGTACACATTCGCTACCGGGGTCTAAGCGATGTCAGGCAGGGCAGCCGATCGAGGCTACGGCCTACCCCACCTCCAAATCAAAGTCCTTCAAAAGAAGGCATCGTGCTTACCCCATATAATAATGGGAAAAATGCACGTTCAAGACGAAGAAGAAGATATACAGTATGTGTGTGTGTGTGTGTGTGTGTGTAGTCACTTATTATATTAAACTGTTGGACAAAAAAACTTGAGACCTGTTAGTTTTCTTGTCGCCGATTTTGATATTAATTACCTGGTACCATCGTTCAGTCAGCTCGTTGTTTTGTCTTATGTGTTTTACTGTGCATTTTGTCTAATTCGTTTTTTTCTTTATCTTTCCAACTAGGATCGCAGTTTGGCTAGTAATACGATAAGGAAATCAAACATTTTAGAAACCTTTAGATATAGTTTTTCGGGACATTAGAATACTTCAGGACCACCTCAGGATAGGAATGAGAGTTCTGTGAAAATCTTTTTATTCGCGAAGTGACCACATCACTGGGATAGATACTAAACAAGCGCTTTTTTTATTGAAAAAATATATATTCCCCAAACTTCATCGTGGTTATGCAACGTTGGAATGAATTACTGATTGTGAAATATGATTTATGACACTGGTAAACACTACTGCACGACCTACAAATCAAAAAATTTTAAATATGACCTGACGTGAAGCAATTCTCTCCTGATTGTGCCTTCGCTGTTCGTTACCTAAAATTCACAGTACTCGTTCACAATAGGTGCCGAGCCAAGAATCATTGAGCTTTCTCGCTGAAACAGTTACACAACACAAATCAATATATATCGCTGAAACCCCTTACGTATTGTCTGTAACAAGGAGAAGCAGTACTCCCAACTGCTGCTCATCACTGAACACAGACTCAAAGAGAAATAATCTTATTGTGAATGGGTTCTTTATCACCTTGTGGTAATATAAAGCCTCTCCTGGTGTTAAGTTTGTACACCTGGATTATTATTATTATTATTATTATTATTATTATTATTATTATTATTATTATTATTATTATTATTAAAATAGTTTAACCAGACCACTGAGCTGACTATCAGCTCTCACAGGGCTGGTCCGAAGGATTTGAATGAAATGCTAGGTCTAGGCCAGAGACCAAGCACTGGGACTAAATAGGTCATTCGGCGTGGTGATGGATGAGTGAAAATGAAATTAAGAACTGCACAAAGGCATACTCTCTCATACTGGAACACACTCACACAATAATTACATTTACTCGTGTACACCTGGAGAGAGATTGTTGGAGAGAGAAAAAGAGTTTATGAAATATTCTCAGCACATTGGCTGAATAACCTCGTTCCCACGCATACGCCCTCCTCTAGTCCCAATACAGGATCGGTTCAAGATAAAATTGTGATGGACGGATGTGTAATCCTGACCCGATCATTTTGGGCACCGGGACATCAAGGGTTTTCAGTCTCCGAGTTATAATTACTAATTCTTGCCACTCCTCTATTTAGGACGGTTTGCATCAAAGATGAAGTTGCTTGTGTTTAAGCACACAAACACATGTTGAATTCCCTTACTGTAAGAATTATGATGAATTATGTCAGAGCTGAATTCACTGTCAAAGACATTTCCATATTCCACCTATCAGACGTATCTAGAATTCTGAGGCAAACCCTTATAAACACAGTTAGTACATGAAGTAGACAAGAACTCAGAGAGTCAAAGTATCTATTATCTGGCTACAAATTAATGTAATTCAACAAGCAAAGCTTTTCCACCTTACGTCCTTACCATAGAATTCATAGAAGAAGAGTTAATCTCCTTCTAGTGGGAGCAAATATTCTTTTCATTCATTTTTGACTGGCGAACATTAATACCCTCTGCTTGTTGTTTGTAATGGCAACCCATCTTCACCATAGCATGGCAACTACTTTGAGGTTAAAAAGTTAAGTCTAGCTTAGTTTTACCAGACCACTGAGCTGATTAACAGCTCTCCTACGGCTGGCCCGAAGGATTAGACTTATTTTACGTGGCTAAGAACCAATTGGTTACCTAGCAACGGGACCTACAGTTTATTGTGGAATCCGAACCACATTATAGCGAGAAATGAATTTCTATCACCAGAAATAAATTCCTCAAATTCTTCATTAGCCGGCCGGAGACTCGAACTCGGACCTAGCGAGTGCTAGCCGACAACTCTACCGACTCTCCCAACGAGGAACTTTTTGACTGGCGAACATTAATACCCTCTGCTTTGTTGTTTGTGATGGCAACCCATCCTCACCACAGTATGGCAACTGCTTTGAGGTAGCTGGCAAGAGAGAGAGAGAGAGAGAGAAGGAAACAGCAAGATAACTTAATGATTATTATTCACCAGTGATTTTAAAGGAAGCAAAATGCCAATATAATTATCCTTTGGGGCTGATCAGATATTTGCAGTGTGAATAAGTCTAAAAAATAAAAATTCTTCCCTTTCCACTCATCCAAAAATGATGTTAAAAGACCACAGAAATGAAGAGAGAAAATATCTTTTCCAAGAATAATTTCACACAAAATACCTCAGTTTCACTTCATCCTGAGTTCTCATTTATCCGACACAAATTAGCTACATGTCATAAACACAGTGACGTCACTGAATACACTGCTCATAAACTTTCATCAAGAACAGTTCTGAGCCATTCGTACTAGTTTTTTCAGCCTTGGGAACACCATAAATGACTAGTTCTCGGGTTCTCAGCAAATCCTTTGTGAAGAGGTTGCTACCTACCACAGTTGTCTAACAACTCGGCGCGAAATTCATCACCTGGATAAACTGACACAATGTGATTTATCTTATCATATCTAAAGTGCTCTGTCTGGATCACCCTTTTAGCTGGTGAGGTGTAAGTGCCATGACCTCTTGACCACAGAGCCATATATATATATATATATATATATATATATATATATATATATATATATATATATATATATATATATATATATATTGTCACACAATGTGTGGTGTGTATTTCAAATGTGGATGTGACCAGTTAACCAATTTCTTTGCATTTTGTAAATTGAAAATATACAACTTACTCACAGCACTCCTGGTCAGGTCAGCAATGTGACCTCGTTCTGATTACTCAGGATGCAGGTTCGATTCCCACTACCGGACGTCAGAAATACTTGGTGTTTCTTGCATTTGGATCTAAGGCTCTGTAGTGACACGATATTCAAAAGGTGTGAAGAATTCGAGAAGTTAAGAGGGCATTGTGGCTACTACAATTACATACGCCTTATGTTACTTCAGGCCAATTGTAGCTTGAGGAGTCTTTTCCTTAGAACGGCTCCTCTCTTGAATTGAAATTCTAAAATAAATTTTGTAGAGCTGGTGATGCTGCTCTATAGTCTTCGTTCTGTCTGTGTGAGAAGACTGGATTCTTGAGACTTGCCTTGTTTTCTTAATTAACATTCCCTCTCCAGCTCTCGAAAATTCTAGCATATATGCTGTCAATGTATAATTATGAGACTGACTTTTTCCTTTTTTACAGGTCCCCTAGTCCCGTTTCCTGTTGTAGTGCTAAGCAAAACAAAAAGTAAAGATTCAATAACGCTATCTTACGGTCGAGATCTCATACAAAATGTTAGTGTCAGAAACGTATGTTATTAAAGCGTTAGTGAAGTTGTATTAATTTTCAAGGTGTTTAATTAAAAACGCGATGATAATGTTTTTCTCAGAGGGCTTCATGTACTGTGTTTTTTCGAGATATTTCTAGACTTCCTGAGACGGTCAAAATTACGTAACTTCTGCCGAGTGGTATCACAAGGGGTAGGCTAGAATGTTTGAGTGAAGGCTGAATTTACCACATATTTTGGCCAAGGTATGAGATAGTTAGAATCAGCACCAGAGAGAGAGAGAGAGAGAGAGAGAGAGAGAGAGAGAGAGAGAGAGAGAGAGAGAGAGAGAGAGAGAGAAGGCAGCCTATTTTACAACTTCTGTCATCTCGTATGGAAAGAAGAAACTCAGGGCTTCTTTAGGAGAGATATTAATTTTGGCGACAGCTGAAAGAAGAATTATTTAAATAGAAAAAGAAGAAGAAGAAGAAGACCGTAAACATAACTCTGCCAGATCAGTCCAGTAAAAACTGAAAACATCGTGAAAAGAACTGTGAATAAATCTGATCTTTTTGTTTTAGTCACTTTTTTAGTCACCTTGTGAGGATAAAATTGATTGTTGTGTTTTATTGTGTTTATTTTCTTAGTGTTAGCCTACAAAGTGAGTAGCAGAAAAGTTAAATTGCCACCAGAGCTTCAAAAACTCGTCGAATTAGGTCAGGAGATGGCCTTGAAGATGAATTATAGTGGTTTGTGACTGATCAACAAAATATATCCCATGTAAAGTGACAGAGGGAAAGATAGGAAGCTGAAAGACAGCAGGAATATGTTCATCTGTAGTAAAACTCAAGGCAGAAGTTAATATTGCAAAGGGACAGTTAAGTACCACCCCTACAGCTACCATAAAACTTTACTTGCTTGGGTTTAAAGAAAATCTTGACTACGTTGACACTGTCACTGAAAGATCTGGGAAATCTGCAGAGAGCCAAGAGTGGTCTTGGGGATGAGTGGGCTTTTTGTCTAAGTCCATTACTAGCATGCAATGGTCTGCAAGTCTTGTCTAGTGTGCCTGCTGATAAAACCCTGCAGTATGATGGCCCAAAAAAGCCTTCTCAAAGAGATAAGAGATGTCAGAGGAAGGATAAACTGACTGCATGTCAGTTTATAACTAGGCTACAGAGAAATTTCAATAGATGGACTGAAACGGCAGAATGCAGCAAAGGTTTGATTTCCTGATTTACTCATCAGGGAACAGTTTGCCAGCATAAGTTTGACTAAGATGGCACTAATCTTCAGGGAAGGAGTAACAATAGAATTTGGTAAAATGGTATAGTTTGAGGAGCAGTTTTTGGAGGCTCACAAAACTAAGCTTAGTCTATTAGTGTAATGTCAGAAGCCAATGAAGACTTGCTGAGGGTGTGCAGAGACCCAAGGACTACAAGATGGTTCAGCAGAAGAACACTGACAAGAGTGAAGGTAGACGCATTGTGTTTGCAAAAAAAGTGATTGTATGGGCAAAATGGACTGTATGCTTAATGTTGTTACTGGGTCAAAAACCGCTAAAAGCCGTACATAAGAACACCACCACGCTGCCTTTGTGGTTTCTAAATTACCAGGAGATAATAATTATCTCTCAAGCCAACTCAGTACTAACAAGGATAACACATTAAATATTATTAATGAGCAGTACCACAATTAAGTACTTCCCTTACTGAGCAGTCCCTACAAAATCTTAGGAGTAGGCTACTCATGGGTTGATTTTCAGACCTTAGAAGACTCGATATATTTACCTCGTTTCTATAACTTACTCGTGTAATTTCAAAGTATGAACACAATAGAAAGTTTATCAGATCAAGATATACTCACCATTCGCTAAAATAGGATCACAGGAAAATGGAGGGATACTGAAATGCGTTTACTGATTTTAACTTAAAACTAATTTAATAACTAAAGGTTAAACATATCAAATGGGTAATTATATGAGAGATAAATGAAAACGAGTTACTCAAAACGGGGTTACAATTACAAAGCTCAAAGAATAAGGGTAATAGGCCTTTCTGAAGCACACACGTCACAACACGGCACCAAGTAGCAAGTCAACCCTCAAAAATATGAGCCAAGAAGCTGTTCGTTCCGTTCTGCACTGGGGAAAGGAGGCAAGTTATACAATTACTGCAGATACAGAACTGACTTACAAAGTTCACATTAACATAAGAAACATTAAGGTAATTCTCAAGTTCGTTAACAAAAATAAATCAAAAATGTAATATTCAGGAACCTCAGCATATTTGATAAATATGGGGGTATTAAATGGTGGTGTGTGGCAATACAAATTTGGTAATGTCATGCCCATACAGTACACGCAACTATGCACACACACACACACAATCTCAAATACAATGGCGGAAAGTGGCAAAGTGACAACCGTTGGGAGTCACTGAACTCTCATGCAGACGTCAGCGTCTTTTTCATAAACATTCCACAAAATTCCCCTCCAACTTTTCCCTTTAGCTTCTTCACTACTTAATACAGAGGTGATATAATCAGTATAATAAAAAAATCAAACAAAATGATGCAAGAGTGTCATTCTAGAATAGATGTGGTTCCTTTACCCTTATTATCATGGAATAGAGACGTACATATTTCTACAAAACTCATAAACATTCGGATTTCACATGAATAACTAACAGACACAAATAACATAGTTCTCGTCTGCTGGTTGCCTGACAGAGGGCAATTCACAGTAAAAATCAGATCAGTAAATTTCTTATGACAACATACGGTGCTAATAACTCTACAGTAAGAAATAGATCATATGGAAATATGTTAATACACAAAATATCATGAAAAGATTGTTGTGAGGGTAATTGTCCACATTCTGTGTCATAGGCCATGACGTCGAGCAGAGGTTGAACGTCCTTTAGGGGTAAGGATGAGCAGAAGCAGACTGACAAAAATTACCAGTCACAAACCAGGAAATTAATTAAGAGCCGTGTGCTTCTAAAGGGTAAGGACCAGCAGAAGTTTAAGCAAAAGGGCGCAGGTGTACAGTAGTGGAAGAAGAGATGGAAGTGACCACTATCATTTGTTAGGATGTCAACATATCTTAGTTGGAAGACTATGTCAAAGATGGTAGGCTGAGCTGGTGAACGAAGGTGAGCTATCTGTGGTGTTAGGGGCATGCAGATCTGTAGAACAGAGGGATAGAGTCGCCATAATTTACCAGTTGGTGAAAGGTATGTGGGCAAGGAGAAGATAACTGTACAATAAGGTAAAGGTTGCACAAATGTTGTTTTACATAAAAGTTTGGTAACTGAGGACTAAATAAAAGATAAGAAATGGGTTTGTGCATGCTTTGCATTGATAAGATTATCCGTAGATATCCAATTGCAAAAACTTATGTAAACACTCCATATTATGAAGAAGAGTTGTAAGCTATGTACCTTGATATCTATGACCTTATTCTTAGAAACATTCCAGGCATAAAGGACCCCAAACACATGATGAAAGTTGATGCCATTATGGTTAAGAAAACCGTAGGGACAGACTTCCAAAGGGACAAGCCAGAGGAAAGTGGTGCAGTGATGGATTTGGAGGTTAGTTCTGGGATGGCAGCGTTTGTGACTCAGGCCCTAGTCCAACTGGAGAAACACAGCATCAAGCCAATGGCAGTAGCTTTTAACCTTTTGCACGTATGAACATAGCTGCTGAAAGAAGCTCAGGACAAAGGGTGGAGGAATTTTAGTCTTCAGGTTATTAATGACATATTATATTGTGTATTCCAGGGCATGGTGGCTGGAGGTGTGCAGCAGTTCCTAGTACTGAAGATATACCATGCCAAAGTAATGAAGCTGGTCAATCAGCCCTTTGTCAGTGTTCATCTTGGAAGTAAGAAGACTGTCAACCACATAATTGGCAGCTTTCACTGGACATCACCAGGTTTTGCAGGTCTTGCGACATTTGCCAGAAGAGTGCACTGCACCAAGGGGCTGTACCAGCTTTATACCATTTGGAAAGCTGCCGTTAATTGAAGAGCTGTTCAAGAGGTTGGTTGTGACCTGATTGGATTTATATCACCAGATGCATCCTGCTGGTGGTAGACTTTGCCACAAAGAACCCAGAGGCAGTAGCATTCCTTAAAATAGAAACTGAGTGGGTAGCAAAGGAACTACACAAAGTTTCAGCAGGGAAAGATTCCCCAAGGAAATTCCCAGCAACTGAAGTACCTGCTTTACAAAACGAAGAGGGGGAGATGAGCCGTCTGGTGACCACTAAGTGGCTGTTTATGACTGTATTATCCAAGATGCAATGGGTAGTGTGAAAGTATCAACAATGTATTTAAATCTGTGCTGAAAAAGCAATGAACAAATGAATAGGAAAATCTCCTAAATGCCACAGGTTTGATGGATAGGTCAGGATATGTCCTTAAGGCAATCCCATGAACCCTCTTCCTCTGTTGTATACTAGCTAGACACCCAGGATGGCAGGATTACCTGCAATGACCTATACCAGTTCCTGTTAAACGAAGTCTCCTTTCTGTTGCACATCATACAGGAAGAGCCTGATGGGGGACACAACAGCAAAGGCATTCTGAAATGAATTCAAGTCCCTCATGACATTGTTGGACCTCAATGCCCACAGAAAACCCAAGAAAGTTGACCTGGTGAGATAAATGTGACTTTGCCATCTGCTGCTCAACAACCTGGCTGCCCTTCTCACTATTCAAGGAACACTGATGGATGCCAGTGTAGCACAGTATATACCACATCAAAATAACAGGCCCTCACTCCACACAGTAAAAAGAAACCATCAGCTCCTGGTTCTGCTATGGAGACTACAGGTGCCTCAGTCTGCAAGCGGATCCAAGCATCCAAACATGGCAGATATCACCTCCACCCTGCGCAGAGCAAGAGTCTTCCCCAAGTTTGACCTCATGAAGGGATACTTCCAGTTTCCACTACGACACGAGGACATCTCTACAGTCATCACACCTTTTGGAACCTACACGTTCAGCTACCCAACGTTCAGCCTCCAGAACTCTGGTGTCACGTTCAAAAGACTGTTGGACAGTGTCCTTGGCGACCTCCCTTTCTGCATCTGCTACGTCAGCATCTTCATTTTGTCTGATAATCAGGAAGCACATCAAGACCACAGTAGAAGTGTGCTGTCCTTACTCCAAGGTAATGCTTCAGTGGTGTGACCAAAAAATGCAACTCAGGGGCACTCTCCATCGAATTACTGGGTCAGTTCATGGGAAATGGTGATTTAATAGGTATGAAGAGTCCAGCGGTCCACACATGACCACTTATTCTATTTAACAAGGACTCGTGCTGGCATAAGGCTGAGTTAATCTAGACCAACCAACCTACAAGATGTCAACTTAAGCCATGACAAGAGCATCTCAACAGCTTTTCGTATTTTTCCTAATTTTGGGACTTACAAGTGGAACCCTCTTGCTTGGAGGGTTGTTTTAGGTTTGGATGTTTCTACGAAGTAAGGCATTAACTAGTTGCTGAATTGTTTAGGCAACTTTTCCTTAACATCTTCGAAGGCCTATAGTGACCTGCTGGTCACATATCAAATCACTATTTCTTCTAGATGTAATTTTGTATATTGTATTTGTCAATTGTTGTTTGTGCCGTTGTCTCCTAGATGTTTATCTGTTTTTATTGATAATCATCCATATAATTCTACCTTTTCCTGTGCTGATGTATATCTCTTCCGGTATTATAATTCTACTTAGATTATTAACTCGTTAATACTAGGTTTATTGTTGATGAAACCGAAACGACTTGACGGGATTTTTTGTTACTGTCGTCACTGTGTTAAATTGAATTCTAGCATTTTATTCTTATAGCTAATTTTCCTACTCTGATCGACACTACTGGTATTACCATCTTCAGTAATATCGGTAAGTCTTATTGGACTGCTATTACTGTTGTTATTACTTTATTTCTATTTTATTGTTATCGTTAATAATAATTAACTTCAGACAAATCCATCAATGTAGGAAATGTAATTACTATTTTTTTCCTATTTGTTACAATCGTATTAATCTTTTTACAGAGCCGAATATCTGCTCGGGGCAGAAATTTAAACCCCGTTGTTATTGATGATAATATCTCTCGTGAGTGGTTACCATAGTATTATTCTAAAATCCTATATGCTGCCGGCTACTCAATGAGATTCTTGTCTTTTTGTGGATATTTTCAGTTTCTTTCTAGAATTAGATCGATTTTCTTTGGAAACAACTGGATTCACTCAATAGAAAAGCCAAGTTTCGCATTATATTTAAAAAAAAAGTGCATTAAAGGAAGTTCTTGGTCCTTAGTTTATGAAAATCGAAATTATATTCAAATTAACGCAAGTTAGTAACAACTAACAGCCTTTCTTTATTTCAGAGCTGCTATTCTATTTTTGCTTTGATTTTTGTTTGTTTGTTTCGTGAAGAGTCGCTACCCTCCCATTTATATTGCATTTGCAACACTTCTGCGTGATAACACATTACGTAAAATATTGATTGAATTTAGATAAATTATATATTTAATGCTAAAATTGTCGTTTTGTACATTGAAACTCATAATATTAAAAAAACCCAATGAATGCCTATTCCCCCTGAGGAGCATCAGCTGTTACCCGACCGTGTAACGTCGTGACTAAAGCTTCTTCATACTTAGCTTTGTAAAGAAAGGTCGGACGCAGAGTTTTTCGGATCCCCATCAAGGTCTTCCTGAGATTGGTGCTTGTTATAAGAAAATGGTAATCTAATGTCAGTGACCTAATTCTAAGATACCAAGTAACCCATTAACAGTTCATTCCCCTTTGGCCAGATGAAAATAAACCCGAGCTTAGCTGGTCCCTCTCTCTTTATGCAGTTCCTACCACCGTGCATTTCTTTGCTTCAGCTCACATCCGTCGGCGGAGCATCTTTTTTGTCCTAGGATTCATTTTATCATGTATAAAGAAGTCATATTTATCCTTAGATTAACCATGCAAGATTAAAATAAACTCGGTACGTCTTCCAAGAATATGGCTCTCGCGCGCATTAGCCTCTGCTGTCCACACGCTTTGCTACAGGCTTTCTGATTGGCTTAATCTGTCAGTAGAGTCGTCTGGGTTGCCGCGCACACCAATGAGAGGCCAAGTTACACCACCACATCACCGCCCTGTTGCTAAGGGAACCACGCTAGCCCAACACATCACAAAATATAGCTGTTAGCTCTTTCTCAGGCTACAGCAATAGATCTTCGTGACATTATTTTATGCTAATGAATAGGGACCATAGGATAAAAAGCGTGAAAAGTTGATTATCCTGTTTTCAGTCTCTCGGGTGGCAGATTTTTCACTTGCTGGAACTATTAAATTCACGAACGTTTAGTAATTATTTATTCAGATATCAGTTCAGTAATTGGTCCCCTCTCTGAGGCAGAGCTGAAAAGACTTGCATTCTGCACAACGACTACCCGACTGGTATTAGAATGAACTTGCATTAAAGGAGGTTCAGTGTACTAAATATACTAAACGGAGCTTTAGAAAATGTGACAGCACGATGTGCGGCCATATGAGGTAGCAGAGCATTAAACCCCACAGATAAAACAAAGGCATGTGAAACGGACGTTTCAGATCTTGGCCGGGTAGCCATGTGAAACGATAAAATAGAAAATATTATTGCAACGGTAGATGTTGTAGAAGTGCAGAGAGTAGAGGTTAGTGAGGTAATGTCTCTGCTAAAAGAGAGAGAGAGAGAACGGGACGACGGTCTTCGTAGAAGATTTAGCTTTTTTGTCACATTTCAACTTGTTTCTTTATGTTTCGGTCATCATGACGCCTCGTAGCGGGCATGCGTTAAAGTTGTAAATGACAATATACTAAATAAAATACACAATTTACTAATAATTTATAAATATAACTGAAGAAACACATTAAATTTTGGCATAAATGGGTAAAATAAGTCAAATGCGAAGGCGAAAATTATGGGAATTGAACGAACAGTTGCATAAAGTTTTGTTAGGTTTGGTTACTGCTGGTGCACTCAACAAGCCTTAGTGAAGACCGCTGCTGCCATATTTGAAGAGTGCGCTCCTACTCTCCGCAGATCGATTTTGTCTATTATTTTGGTAATTGCACAGTGGGATCAGTATACTTGTGAAATATGTGATTGCGGACATTTGTACCACATGATAATAATATAATAAATACACAGGAAAGGCTAGATATACGTCAGCGAGTGATTAAACGTGTGCATTCAAATAAGAAATGGTGGACGGACTGGCGATTGTTCATGTTTGTGGCAAGGAGTGCCTCTTTTATGCTATTTAACGGAGAGTTACAGTGTCGAAGGGTATTTATTTACCACCCAGAGTGTGTATATCGAAGTGTGGCACACGAAATGCCCCGAACGGAGGAGAAATAAGAGTGTTATTAGTGTTTTGGGGCGAGTGTTTTGACCCTTGAGGGCGGGTCCATTTTGCCGCGCGGGGGAGGACACACTCTCGCCCAGACGGCCAAAACGTAAACAAACTTAGTGTGAGATCAATATATTCCCTACAAATATTAGGCACATGCTGCTTCACTTCAATGAAACCCATCAAGAAATCATCCTTTAAGGGACCATTTGACACTATATCGTCAAAACCCGATTGATTTAGGCCTCGGGAAAGTGTCGAAAAGGGAAGTGGTGGAGGTTCACCTCCTGTGTCAGTGGAAGAAGGAAGGAAGGAAGAGGCCGTAGAGGAGGAGCAGGAATCCGTGGCAACGGCGTAGGACTCTCTTTATCCTTATCTCACGATGATGCTAAGACTAGGTTGATGAGCGGGTGTGATCTTTTAACGCTTAGGAAAACGACAAAGGCTCCTGGAATGGTCTCGTTGGTGTCGTCGTCGCCGTCGCCGTCGCCGTCGTCGTCGTCGTCGTGTGAGTGTTTGAACAGCGACCAAATATGCAGGAGGATGAATCAGCTGATGGTGCACATTCACTGATCATACTTGCAAGGGGACCAAGGAAGAAGAGAAGTGTAGTTTTGTTAGCCCACCCGTGGATTGTGTGATTGGAAACGATTAAGGTGTCGAGTTCGACCATGGTGACCCTCTAGGCTAGCCAAGCACTCGTGAATCTCAAACATATCACAGGAGTAAGGCGAGACACTCTGAAGGTATCATTAGGAAGCTGTGACATTTCGAAGTTCCACACTGGAGTAAATCTGGGTCCGTGTGATACGCGTTGAGGAAACCAGAAGGGCTGTGATTGAGCGACTGTGATCCCTAGGAGACAGCTCGTGTTAAGGCGTAGCCTAGGTTAGGCTAATCAGTTTTGCTTTGATGGATTTTGGAAAAGGGATGACCAGTGGAAATAAGAGAAAGAAGTGTTAGTGATTGATGTGGTGTTGGTGGTGATTGGGAGGTGGACGTTCCAGGAACATCCTGGACAGTGAAAGGCAGCAGCCGAGAGAGCCTGGCAGGTGCGGGGATAGCCAGTTTAGGGGAGTGCGAGAACTCAGGTGGGGCCGGGCCGGGCCATGCAGGCGGGGGTGCCATGGTGCTGGTGAGTGGGGGAGGGGGGGACGGCTCGGGCGCCGCAGCAGCCAGTGGGCGAGTGGGAGGGGCGGCCGCGGCAGCCCAAGCCATGGACAAGTCCTGGGGGGTGACCGTGGCCCCCCCTAATCAGCACAAGCGGCATGACCCCTGGCACAAACATGAGCTGGCAGATAAAGAAAGAGCCAAGCAAATGCGTAAGTATTTTGTAATTGTGTAGATTTATAAGGCTGTATTTTTATTAGCATGCGAGATTGATTTTTCATTGTGAAATAGATTTACCCTAAGGCTGAGATGAGTATAGAAAGATATAGCATATCCTCACGATTAAAGGTATGAGTTTAATAGATAGCTTATACTGCGGGGTCACAGATTTCTATAGTTTTTAGAAAGCACAGTAACCTCTCAATGTATCAGACTATACTTTTCAGTTTCATTATTATAGCAGCTTGTGCTTAGGTTATTAGACATGAAGCATTTTGCAGTAACTTGTAAAATTCAATAATGTTTAGTGCTGTAAAGTTTAGAGAAGTTATATGTTATTACTGTTAGCTGTGGGATACTTGAATATTAAAAAATAGTAAAACTAAGCAATAGCTCCGCATGGGGTATTGCTTTAGAAATTGATTTTTCTTAAAGTATTTTGGTTGCTTATCAAGAATTTATTGTTATTTTTTTGTCGGTTGACTGTAATTAAACTGTAATTAACCTCAGAAGTTGTATGCTGGCCAACCTGGAATGCTGCCGCGCTTGTGTAGTGTTATAGGGGAGCTTTTGGTAAAAAGAGGAGTTTCCTTCACTGGGGGTTCCTGGGGGCTCTGCCCCCGGCTAAGCAACATGGCCTGCTAGGTTAGCTTACGTATAGTTCCTTTTATAATAGGTTTCCTGTGCCAATCCCTTCTTAAACATATGGCTCCCTAATGACTTGTGCATGTGCGGAACCATTCCACAACAACAACATGGCAGTCTGGTCTTTCTCCCAACGTTTTCCCCCCAGCCAAAACCCTTCGTTCCCAAAGGGTCTCCAGCCATGTTGGGTAGATATGAGGTTAATAATAATTGACCGACAAAATCACCACCACCTCCGTCATCAGCAAAACTAAAAGTATAGGAAAAATCAGTTTCCAAGGTCACAGTCTGTGCAGAGCTGTTGCTTAGATTTACCTAAAAAATACCGTAGGGTGTCTGTTATTATGAAACATCTTGCTAAACTGGTGTAGTTTGATTTACTACAGTTTTGGTTAAATAATTTTTTCAGTATTTTCAGTAAACTTTTGTCAAGTTTGTAAATTATAAAGGAGTTTGTTAGGGTCAGCATCATCATTCTTTTTGAGATGGTAATCTGTATATTGCATTTTTAAAGGCAAATTCAAACTATATGTTCCTTACTGTATGTATATTCAGGAAGTGACAAGTTACGCTTCTAGTTCAGACTATCACCTTGAGTTTGTCTAATTTATCCAGTACTGTATGATGTCAGTTACCGTACAGTTTTTTTTTTTTTTTTACATGGAAGCTATTGATATGATAGTGTACTGTAGTTTGTAATTGTAAATTTTTCTTACCAAAATGCTTCAGGAGATGATGTATCCCAGTTTACTGTAATGTATCACTTTGACAGGAACATTTTGGTACCTTTAACCATGAGTCAGATACATTTGATCATGTGTACCTTTGAAATATATGATTGTGGATGGTAATGTAGCCATTGACAGTAGCTATCATTTATGTTTCTGAGTGATAAAGTATAAATTGAGAATCAGAACTGCAATCACAAGAGGAAGGAAGTCCAGTATTGTTCAGTTGTTTACCTATTTATGTGTTTTGATTTGTATGGTGGGGAAACTGTTACAGTGTTTTAAACTGAAGTTTGGTACATCCTAAAATGTAGCTAGATTTTTTTATTTAATTCTAATTGCTGTTCATACCTTATTGCTTTTTTTGTAGTCCATTATTTTTATTGTAGCTCTTATTTTGTCCAGCTCCCAATTTAAATTAAATTTTAAGTAACCTGTCGATAATATTTTTTACTTTCTGGACTGTTGCAAGGCTGTTATACATACAGCATTACTGACACTAGTTTTTGGTGCTGCAATTTATCTGGATTTGCTTGTGTTGAGTTATTTTGAAACAGTCATGTGTGTTAGTATTGAATTACACCCAATAATATTAATTTCTTTTAATTCACTAACCAGATCGCAATAGCATCATTCATTTGTCAACTTATTTATTCCTTCGTCAGTACCCGAAACTAATTTATTCTAAATTTGCAGTTATGATAGTTCAGACCGGCATATTAAAACAGTGCATTCATTGTGTGATCAAGTTTTCATTCCTTTTTTTATTTATGCCAACCCTTTATTGTTATTCTTTCCTACTGGACCTATTCTTATGAATTCTATTGCAGAATAACTAGACAATTTTTTCTTCCCAATTTCTGAGCAGCAAAGTGGCATCTCTTTGGTAGTGGTGAACTCCTTTGATCTGTCTCCCTTACTTGAGTAGGGAAAGTAAGTCCTTCGCAAGCGTCATGTTTATACATTTCAAATTTTATATCTTTTTCAGGCAATGCTGCATTAAAGATGAAAGTGCACAATGGTTTTTATTTCTCTACATAACTGTTCAGTACTGTATTACTTGAAATTTCCTTTACTCTGAATATATATAATTATATATACATATATGTATATACTGTATACATATATATACATATATGCATATTGTATACACACATATATGCATTATATGTATATACATACATTTATACTGGTATATATATATACATACAGTATATATATAAATTGTTTTTTCTACATTAATATATATGCTACTGTTGATCTAAGTTGTGAATTACATAGGTATTGAGCACTGTAATTAGCCAAGTAGAGTACGAATCAGTGTCGCATGGAAACATTTGCCGAAAAACGAAACAGGTAGCACTCTAAGTGACAGCCTCTCCCAGAGAATGAGTGTATTTGGAAATGAGGAACACACACACACACACACACACCTGAATGGTGAATGAAGAAATACATGCCAATGGAGAGATGCTGTGTGAAAGGAATGCTACCATCTTACATCGATGGAGTGAGTATTTTGAACGTTTGTTGAGTACGGCGAACGCAAGAAGGGGCTAAGCTGAATGTGAAAGTGACTTAAGGAGGTCAGTTAAGTAATTTAAAGAATGTAAGACACCAGAAGTTGATGGTAGTACAGATTCGATGCTGCAGTACAGTGATGATAGCAGAGCTGAATGGATTGCCAAGGTGTGTAAGGTTTGAGTACACAAGGGAGAGGTTCCAGAGGAATGTATCAGGGAAGGTGTATGATAGGATTTTGATTGAGAGTCAAAGATGTGTTACATCTTTGGCTTTTTCGTGCCTGAATAGATGTAGTGGTGGAAGAAGGCAGTACTGTAGATGGAAGTGTAGGGTTAATGATGGTAGGTGTTTGTAGGTGATGCAGTATAAATTGGGGATAAAATAGTGTTGAGAGTTTGGAAGTTTTGTAAAAGGAGAAAGTTAGAAGCACTGATGAGCATGGCAGGTTATTTGGTTAAATGGAAACTATGAAGATACAGAATGAATGGTTGGAAGAATAAAATTGGCATAGTCTTACAGGCATTAGGAGCAATTACCATGGATGGTCTTAGGGTGTGGAAAGAAGTGAGTAATCATATAGGTAAGGCAAAGAAGGTAGCAGGGTGTTTTTTTGAAGATTGGGAAGAGTTTAGGAGTGTCTGTTAAATCAAATTTGTAATATATAAAGTTGTTGAGCCAAATCTCTTATATGGATGTAAAGTGTTGACCTTGAATGGAAATGAAGGAAAAAGGTTGAAGGTGTTGTGATGAGCTGTTTACATATTTAGTAAAAGAAGAATTAAAATACGAGAGTTGTAAAGATATGTAAAAATGGGGGAAAAAAACAGTGCAAGCTAAGGGACAGATCTGTTTCGAGATGATTAGTCACATAGAGTGGACAACAACAGATTGATGACAATTGTATAGTTTATATTTGATAGGAAGAAGTAGAAGAATGAAGGCTAGAGAGAGCTGAATATATATAAGATGGTAGGTTGAGTTCGCGGGCAGGGCTTTAAAATCCAGAAAGCACGAGAGGTGATTGGCCCATGCAAGGGATTTTAAATGTTTTCAGGAGTTATCTTTGTATGAGTATGAAGAAGCTAATGTTTGGAAGTTTTCTGCACTAAGTTTCTCCATGATTTTGCGGTTCAGAGTTTGCATGTGGCACATATTGCTTCTTTTTTTTTTTTTTTACAATTTAGGGGAAATATACAAAAGTATTTTTTACCGTACACCTTTGTACTTTTTAGAGGGTATTCCAGTAAAAGGTCAAGCCTTCTAGTTCTCAACAAGTCTCCAGGGATGTGGCTGCAAGCTCCTGACCCACATGATGTTGGTACTGTACTCGAAACAGTTGGGGTAACTGGTGGCATATATATATATATATACACACACATACAGGCAGTCCCCAGTTTATAAACAACGGGGGTTCCATTCCTACGCCGCGTAGTAAACAAAAAATCGTCAAAAATCCTAAGGAAACTGTACTTCTAATGCATTGGGTGTATGGAAATGTTGTAAACTGCATTTTTATTGAGTTTTTCATCAAAAAAACTCCAAATTTTGATTATTCTGCTGTTTTGGAGCCATATTTCTTCCGTTGGATCGGCATGTGATGTGTTGTAACCCCGGAACATGCGTCGTAAATCGGGAAATAATTTCTGGTGAATATATTTGAAAAGCGTCGTACCCTCAGAACGTCATAAGCCTGACCCGTCGACAGTCCCCGGTTATCAGCATTCCTGTTTTATGGCGCTTGTCTAGTGACGATAACTGGATTTTTGGTACCGATCTCCAGGGATCAGTGCTATTATTGCCAGTTTTTGGTTATGATCACGCCGTCAGGACCCGATAACCGGGCACTTCTTGTGTATATATATATATACAGGCAGTCTCTGGTTAACGGCGGGCTCGGTTTACAGCGATCTGGTTTTATGGCGCTTGTCTAGCGACAAAGATCGGCAATTTTCGGCACCGAAAATCACCGATTTCCACTGATCGGCACCGAAAATAGCCGATTTTCGCTTATTGGCGCCAATAATTGGGTATTGCCTCCAATACATACCTAACAGAGGCGCCGATAGCGAAAATAACCCCTGAAAATCGCCAGTTTTAGGTTAGCGGTGATTTCTGGTTATCATCACACCCTCAGAAACAGAACCCGCCGATAACCAGGAACTGCCTGTGTATATATATATATATATATATATATATATATATATATATATATATATATATATATATATATATATATATATAATATCTAATATATATATATATATATATTGTATAATGTCTAATCTGAATCCTCTGATACTGTACATATTTGCAACCATGCTATTAAATGTACAACTCAAATCAGTTATGATGACCTTGAGATCATTGGTTAACCAAACAATCCACAGGAACTACCAATTATATGTACAGTAATATTTATTAAATCATGCACATTAACACTTTTAAGTGGCAAAAGGAGCACAAATGTGTCTCGAGTTACTCAACTGCTATTGTTGTAATGAATGTTTCAAAGTCACAGTAGCTCTCAACAGTAACCTTCTGCACCCTACAACCTCATGACCCATATTGCACCTCTGTCGTTCCTGTCTTTTGCATTTTCTAGGTACTTATAGGGACATGGTCACTACAAACAGCCTCTTCCTTTATTTCTCAACTTCTCTCCCGACTATTTCACAACAAACATGATTTGCACAACTTCCTCAGCTTTACAACCACAAGACTGTTTCCAGCAAATCCATGTCTCAATTTCTGTCATAACTTTGCCATACATCTCCCAAGTATGTTTTAAAAGAAATGCCACGTTTCTTTAACTTTGGCAATCAAACGTATGCAAGATGCAGGTAGTCCCCGGTTTACGAAAGGGGTTCCGTTTTTCCGCCGCGTCATAAACCGAAAAATCGTCAAAAATCCTATGTAAACCTTACTTTTAATGCTTTGGGTGTATTGAAAACGGTGTAAATTGCATTTTTATCGAGCTTTTCATAAAAAAAAAAAAAAAAAACTCCAAATTTTGATTATTCTGCCGTTTTGCAGCCATATTTCTTCCGTCGGATCGGCGTACGGCGCGTCGTAACCCCGGAACATGCGTTGTAAACCGGGAAATAATTTCTCATGAATATATTTGACAAGCGCCGTAACCTCGGAACGTCGTAAGCCGGACCCGTCGTAAACCGGGGACTGCCTGTATTTTGAAAGAGTACAGCTTACCATTGGCATTTGGGATTGCAGGACTGCTGATGACATAATAATATATACAGTGAAAAATTAGAATTTGTTTTGGAAATCTTAAATTCAGTAATGAACAATTTCAGAGGTATCTCGGAGATGGGGTATGCAAAAAATGATGATTTGGAACAGCAGTTTTGTACCCATTAAGGGCCAATATCCACACTCGACAGTGAATCTGTATTCAGCAACCATGGAAAGAGAACATAAGCCAGCTTTGTAGGATGCAATGAGTGGATAGCTATAAAGAACTCTGCAGTATTTAGCAAACATTAAAAATAAATTTGAAATCCGAACTGTTAATCTTTATCCTCCCATTCGTCAGACTATTTTTGTCATCAATCTTAGTCATTCACTTCTCACCATGCAGATTTCTAAGAAGAAATGAGCTTAGATATAGAAGTTGAGGAGAAATTGTTCCCTTCATCACCTGTCTACTGTGTTCCCACTTCTGGTAAGCAGTTGGATCTGGGTATCCGATTGAGCTGAATTCCACTCTTGACCTATTAAATAGCCAAAAATCTTGAATGTCGTAGCATTTGACCTGTAGGGTAATGCTGCAAGTGGTTTCAAGTCACCCAGCTCATCACCCTATACAGTATTCATAATTTTTGGGTTCCAAATGTCCTCTTTATTTCACATAGAAAACAAAATGAAACATATTCAGGTTACCAAAGCAGTTTGAAACTGTGCTTATACTCATTTGGTGTCATAACAGTTTTTGATTGTATTTATATATACCTTCATTAATTTATGAGAGCTTCGGGCAGCACTAGCAGTGGATTGCATGGACAGTTAAGATTGGACAGTAACACAGACTGGATGGAGAATTGATGAAAGGCAACTTCTTTGGAAACAATCCTTATATCAGTGCCAAAGGCTAAACAGGGTTGAGATTGGCAAGGAGGCAGTAGATTATGATGAATTGAAAGCAAGCATGGGCTTCAAGAATGAGGACATCTTCATCTGCTCATCTACCAGTTTCTGTTTCTCGTCAAACGCGATAAAGAAAATTCTGTTGATAGAAGGTTCTGTGGTGCCAGTCCTTAAAGAGTTAGTATCACCTTTTTATATAGGTAATTGGCATCTTTGAACCATCCAAGGATGCTGTGAAAACACTAATTCTCTCTCTCTCTCTCTCTCTCTCTCTCTCTCTCTCTCTCTCTCTCTCTCTCTCTCTCTCTCTCTCTCTCTCTCTCTCTCAAGCCTGATCATCTGTGACAGCATGATCACAGGTATGCCTCCAGTTATGATGGGGCTATGTAACAATGACTCCTTCGTTACTTGAAAAAATCATGACTTGAAAGTAACCTAGCCTACACTAGGTTATACTGTATAGTATAATCTGTACATACACAGTAGCCTAGATTACACTACTGTATACAGTACAGTATACTCTATACATATACAGTATGATTATTAATATCAGTTAATTCTGGAAGTTTGTTGCAGATTGACTTGCAATAAATCAGTACAAACAGAGAAATTAAATAACAAACAAGAATCAGACATGTACTGTACAGGGGTACTCGCTAAGATTTGATCTGTCAAATTGCTAAGATTTGATCTGTCTGATGTCAGACTGTTGATGGCTATGTGCAACTAAGAATTGGAAGAGGAGGAGGATGATAAAGCAGTAGGATCATCAACTCTCTCCTCTTCAGCTGTTAGTTCAGGTGTTACAGGGGGTAGGATTTCGAGGAAAGAGCCGTCACAATAATTTTCATTTTCAGCTTCAAAGTGGTGGATTGCGTCTTCTTGGCCAAACCACCAGTAGGAGACTCACTTGGGCGTTTAGCAGACAAGCTGATATGACACAAATTTGCGTTTTAAACAGCTGGTATGACACAAATTTGCATTTTAAACAGCTGATATGACACAAATTTGCGTTTTAAACAGTTTACATAAAGTAATAGGCACAAAAATCACACTTACACTGTCTCCGCAGACAGCGAGCATGAGTGAGGTCGAGGTCAGGCGTGAGATACCTGCATCCCAGCCTCTTGGGCCAACCTGTCTTACATCGCACACTGCTGCCTGCGCCTGTCACTCGCGAAAGTCAAAAATTATATAAAAATATTGTCGTATAGGTATCGTTTCATAACTTTGAAACCATCGAAACTGGTAACCCCATCGCAACTCCGAAATATCATAAGATGAAAGATCGTAACTGGGGGCTACCATGTCCTGCTGGCAGTTGGGCTTTGCAGTTGCTATGAAACTTTGGTTCATAGTCTGAATGAGTGAGGTGTGAAGAAGTAACACAGCGTTATTCTCGCGTCGGTCACCCACTACCATGCGATAGCTGGGTTATTTTCACTGGGCGCGAATCATTTGCCTGTTTTATTCTGTTGTGTATAGCACTTGATGATAGTGCAGCATAGCCAGCCATAAATCAGTGGTTAGTGGCATTCATCATCATCTTTTAGAGCTGGATTTCCAGGCGATGTTAAGCTGTTCATTGACAAGCCCTTAGTATTATACTTGCCATTGCAGATCAGTTACTTCAGGATTTCTTAGGGGAATGTGGTGATAAAATTGTTGGCAATTTTAGCTTCTCCCAATTTTGTTAAAAAAAAAAAAAAAATTAGTCGCTCGGGATTCATAACATTTATGGAATGCTCTAAAAGATTGTCGAACCAGAACAAAGTCTTGGTTGCAATGGCTTGGGTAGAAATGCTTGCCTTTCCTGTATTCATGTCTTGAATCATGACAAGAAACCTCTCCACCATCTTCCAAGATGGTTACTCCTTTGTGATATTTTGAAAAAGCTAGATGACACAGTTCACCTCATCTCAAGTATGGCATCTGTATTTTTGGGGCCCATGGATACTTGATGAGTCCCAATGCTTTAGCATTATTATTGTCACTGGGTTATTCCTTACAATGCCTCAAATTATTCGGATGATACAGTATATGCTGCTTGTTGCTGTGTCTAGTTACAGTGCTCAGTATGTCCCTGTAGCCTAAAATTCATGACTTTATTTTTGGTTATCTTGACTTGTAGGTCTCTTATAATACTGTACTTGATACAAGGTGTGCTTCATGTAGAAATAGGTATGCTTTTGGGCAACAGTTGAAGTTTTTTTCTGTGAAAATGGAATACTGTATGCATCTATAGTTCATTTAAGCACCACAGAGAATTATCCTTTATACACTCAAATGTAACAACATTAAAGTTGAAATTAACAATTTCAGATTTATGTTAATGTTAAACTTTCCAGCATGTAGAAGAAATCTTCTTCTTCAAACAAAACATAATATAAATCCCCTTGGTATAAGCTGATAAGTTGCGTGATCATAATTAGGGCAGTTGTATTGACTAAACTATTATACTAGCATGTGTGGTATATGCATATAATTAAAGTTGACCAGTTACTTGTATTAAAGTCATCTAAGGTAACTGTTGCCCACAAAATTATTATAAGGGTAAAACTACTACTATATAACAATTCTATTCTCCATATCATTGGCCTGTGAATTTTGACCTGGCTTCTTTTTCGGATATTTGTGCCCTATACAGAAACAAAAAAATTTTGTACCATGATAGGAAATCTGTTAACGTGCTTAAGGAAACTAAAAATGTGAGTTACCCCAAGCAAAAAATCTGTTGACTTTAGGAATTTCATGTTTTTTTGTAAATTATCAAATCAGGATTCATTTGCCGAATTAGTAATGATAGTTGTGTTGTGATATGGAATACATTGTGAACACAACTTTTAAATTTTGTCGTATAACTATTATCCCGTGGGATTAAGACAATGGAAAGTTCTCAGAACCTAGCAACTATTGATGAATTACATACAAATCTACAATATCCAGATGTGCTATCTGATTTTATAGTGTGTAGGACTACTGTACTGTACACTCCATTAGCCAGAGAGTTATAATGTTTGAACCATATTTCTTTTTTAGCCCCTTTACTAATTCCAGTACTTTTGTGCTGTATAGTACTTAGCCCTAAAGGTAGCCCTTTATGATATTAGATCTCATTTTTTATCTGGTGAGTACAACCTGAATTTTCTAGAGGTGGTCATTATTGGTTTTCCGTACTTCTCTGAAATTCAAGGCTTTTCTCCAAGTTTATGGTACTGTACCCATTCACATGGGGCATGATATTTAGTTTTTTTAGGAATGTCAGCTTGTTTATTAATACTTAGGTTTGATAATAGGCACTGGTTTATGTACATGTATGCCTATGGTGTTCACAGCTCATTGGTTCATATCACCGGGGATCAACAACAAATTTTTGTCAAAACGTATTGTCTTTGGTTGAAAGTTCAATGGGGAGGATAACAGCTAAAAAAAGTGCTTTTTGAATAGTGGTCTTGCCACAGATGCACAACTAATCACTGATCAACCCTAAATGTTAGTTGGCTGTTTGTTACAGGGATTGCAAGCCTATCTTGCAATTGCATTGAAGCCATTCTATTGTTTTTAGAGTTTGATCTCTGAGATGAGAACTCCCAGGATCTGGTGGAGATGAAGCTTTACTCTAGGATGGAGACGAAAGAACAGTACTTGGAGTAGAATGATGTCGACAGTATTAAGAATATTTGGATGGTTATGGGGAGAGGGTAGTATAAGCAACACAGTATATGTTTTTCATGCAGGTTGGTGCACTTGTTTTGTTAGAGGCAAAATTATGGATAGTGAGTTGTTACCATACAGGTCATTCCATGGATATACTGTATGTTGATGAAATCTTTGCTTTTAAAGTCACGGATAACTGGAAAATGTCAGCATATTGGAGCCTGTGTCAGCTATCTTTAAACAGTTCCATGAAATTTGAACCTCCCTGACTTGACTTTTTTTATTTTATAGTCAAGAATCCTAACGTTATTAGAACTTTTATTTATGCAGGTGAATGTGAGAACAAACGTAACACTTGTAGAATGAATGCAAAAAAATCCTTGATCTTGAAGGGCTGTTAGTTCTGCACAGATGTTAGTGAGATGTTTTACCATGTTTTAATTAGGCCTTAGGCACAGGTCTGTGGTCGGTCTTTCATGGTTTTGCTTTTGAATAATAATAATAGTATGGTAGTACCCAAAATATGAGTATGATAGACACTTCAAATTCAAGCGATATAAAAAGCAAACAAAAATTTATATGAAACATACGATCATTTTTGAATGCTAATTCTTCCACTGCTTGATATGTGATGCTGTGATCTAGTTTTGCATATGACAGCCAAGTCTGGATCTTGCATAGATTTTGATCTCGTGTTCATTGATAAAAAGAAAACATGACTTTGTATTTACATTTGACAGGTAAAGGTTTCCTTCATATCAAATCTTAGACACTAAGGAAGCAGCTAAACAACATTTTTTTTTTATCAGCCTTGGCTTGTATTTCTTTGCCTTTTAAATGGTTTATAAGGTTGTTGGGAATATATATTTTTTTACTTCATTTACTGAACAGTAAGTAAAGTAATGGAGTGTTTGTGTATATATATTTATTATATATATATATATATATATATATATATATATATATATATATATATATATATATATATACACACTCATACACACTGATCGATATAAAGCCTATTGAGATATTTGGTACATATGTATTTGCTATATAAAATAAAAAGCAAATTATTTTTACCAAGTGTATTTTATCTAAGTCTAGGCTTTTCTGAACAGTAAGTAAGAAGTAATATAGTGAGTTTGGCTTGATGATTGTATCATCCAAATATGGCATGATCCGTTCTTTGATGTAACTGCTGTAGTATTTTATTAGCCATATTATTACTTGTATTTGTAGATGAGATTTCTTAATCTGTTGGAACGATGTAACTGTAGCAACTGTAATGTAAAACGAAGTTGTCTGAAAACTTTCAAAGGCGTTTTTTCAAAGTAAATTCTGTAAACTACCCATTTACTTATCAAAACAATGCTTATGCATATTGATATAGTAATTAAATATTGTAGTGTGAGTAAAGGTAAAAGAATGCAAGCCAAGTGAAATATTACAATTAAATATGGAACGGAACTTAAAAGATAATTGAAAACTTCCATGCACTGGTAGACACTAAGAAGCAATGTTCCCTACTTCATCCTTCAGTTTTCTTCTACTGAATTTCTCTAAGACTGCCTTATTACTCTAAAAAGCACTCTAACATAAACAGAAGCATAAAATTAAAGTGCATTTCAGTGAACAGTCAGATATGAGCATCCATTAAAAATACTGGTGGTTATATGCGTGTAGAATCTGATGAACAGACTTAGCCAGCATCTGAACTTAATCGCCCAACCGGCATATTTTGAGGAAAGGTAACGGTAAGGGGACATCTTAGTTTCAAGCATAGAAAATGAATCGATGGTCAGCCAAGTAAAACTATCCATTTTCTTGTAGATTCCTATGTGCACACATGTAATAGTCAACCCGTTTTTGCAAAAGATGAGTCAGGAGTTTGCCAGTTCATGTAAAATTCGAGTCCAGAGTCCAGATTTCTACTGCCCAAAGTTCAGCTAGCCATGATGCATCGTAACATTAGGTTACAGTTTGCACAGATGATGTTAACATGCGTGTTACTCTATTGTGCCACACCAAAAAGTATATACTATATACTCAAAGATTCAAAAATGCAATAATGAACAATATACATTAATCAAAGTGGTTGTATGTAAAGTTTTACTCTAACATACAATACTATGGTGTGAGACAGCAAATTATATACAGTATGTACTTTCAGATGATCAGGAAAAACTAAATAAAACAAAAGTAATGTGATAATCATTCAATACGTAAGAAATAGGCACTTGATTACCAGTGCTAAATGCCTAAGATTACCAGCGCTAAATGCCTAAGAACATTCCACAACAATATAGTCCTACCTAAGTGACAGCTAATAAAAGCTTTTAACATACGGTATTAAGGCAGTATATAGTGTGATAATGCGCTTTGAAATCTACAACAAATAAGAAACATATGACTAATAAACAAAATACAAGCACGAGTCATGTCGGTGTTACCTTGATAACCTTCCACTCGCAGTACGTTAGCATTTGTTTCTTCAAGTTGTTTCACCTTTCAAGCCTCGTCAGATCGGTTAGAAGGAAAGTATGGAAGAGCTTCGCCGTTAACTCCCTGGTGACAAGCAAGGGAGTTGTGTGCCTGCCTGCCTGCCGTTGTGACTGCTCTTGTCTGTTGGTGTTTTCTCTGTTCTCTGGCAGGTTTCGTTTTTTGGCCAGTTTCTGCAAATTTTCCCCCCCCCTTTTTTTTTATATGGGCTTTCTATTTCTAAGTCTTGCTTGCAGATCTAAAGTGTGTGTGTATTTATGTATGTATTTATGCATATATATGCACTCAAGAAGGGTATATAAAAGTTAGTAATATTTGAAAAATTATGATTAGGAGAAATATTTGATTAAACTGAATAATGCCATGCAATGCAAAGGGTCTCGGCCAGATTTCCCAAACCATTGTTGTCTCGTGTTCTCCCAAGCAGATCATCCCAGTTGATCCCCAACTCCGTAGTTTTCATCCGCTTAGGTGTAGGCCTCCCCGCTCTTCTAAGGGAGCCACGAAGCATTCATGTAACAGCTGTTACAAAGGGCAAGTTGGACATTCGCAGGAGTTCAGCCACACTGTTTTGCTCATTCGTAAACATCACTGAAATTTTTCTCTTCCATCTGTGATTCTTGCACTGCTAAGTAGTGTGCAACCCTGGCCAACTCGCATACTAGTCCGTCAGCTATCCTTGTTGAATGATAGAGGAAAGTTCAGTAGCAGAGAGAATCTGGTAGTTAGGGTTTGTTTAATGTCGAACTCCACTGCATAGCTCGTCTTATATTGCTTTAGCTGTGGGTGCTGTTTATTTTTTTCTTTGGAATCGTATTTGACCTAACAAGGGTAGGATGTAGTCTACATTAAAAATTTATGCTGAAAGAACGTTACATTAATATGCTTTTTTCACAGTTTACCTGTTTATATATCTCGATTAGTAAGGCAGGTAGTATTTGCCAGTATGTCACAGTATTCCTTTTTTCAGTGCAGTAGTTTTTTTTTTTATCATGAGCTCTGTAAGAGCATTAATGACTTTGTTAGTCATTGTAAACTACTGTAATATACTATTTTGTATTATGTATAGAAATAAAAAAAAGACGAAAGTGGTTGTAGTTATTTTCATATAATGTACATAGTTGACTTTTTTTGGCATTTGCTAAGTTTGACCCCATTATAATAGAACACTTGCTAAGTTTGACCCCATTATAATAGAACACTTGCTAAGTTTGACCCCATTATAATAGAACACTTGCTAAGTTTGACCCCATTATAATAGAATATGATCAGGATGAAGAAAAGTTGAATTACTTAAGGAGTTTATACTTTTTATTTTAGCAGTGGACTTGTTATTCGACCTTGATATAACAAAGTATTGAGGGCCACTTTAGTGCATTATGTAGCTCATGCAAAATGAGTTTTATACTTGACATAGCCACATGATGTAGGATATATGTAAATATTAAACATTTGAATCCTTCGTAACACATGCTCACAATCTTTAGGTTCTTGTTTGATTTTAGGAACTTAGAAAATACAAATGAGACAGGTGGTAACGGTCTTTCTTTAAATTTTTTCAGTGGATTATCAGTAGATATTTTTGTAAATTTTATGTGAATATATTTATATGCAGCAATCTTAATTTATCACCAGAATGAAATCAGGGTAATTGATGCTTATGCAATATTTCTTTGAAATTAACTTTAAAAATTGTTCATAGTTTAGCAGATCAGTTCTCGGAATGTCACCCGAAAGACTTCTGACTCCATCTTAGTTTTCTGAGTTGTTAATCATAGAGCAGTTAATTGTAACTTTCTTTCAAGCTTGGTCAAACTTCATTATTCCAAGCACATCATCATTATGGTTTGGTCATCTTGAAAAAACATTGTTACGTTTGTTGATGTTATTCAGGGGCTGTATTACTTGATGAGTTCTTACGTGAGGTCAGAAACCATCCTGATGTGTTGAAAGTGCAACTTGTTTGTTGATAGTTTTTAAATTCCATCATTCATAGTACACGATACATCAAGATTTATGTATAGTGACTAGCATTTTCAGATTTTAATATACTGTTACAGTAATTTATCCCGCTACCTGGTAAGAAAGCGATTTATATGTCCCATGTTCTTTCATATGTTTTAGAACATGAACCGTTCTACACTGAACATGAATTTTGACTTATGTATGGAACTAGAATTTTTGGAAAACCAAACAAGAAGGGTTCTGAGTTTATTTCTACATTGAACATGAATTTTGACTTACGTATGGAACTAGAATTTTTGGAAAACCAAACAAGAAGGGTTCCGAGTTTATATTTCAGTTGTTTACGTAATGGTATCATAGTTCAAGCTAGTTGTCAGTATAATTCCTGTGGCCAATTTTTATACATTTGATTGAGGGGACCAAAGAGTAGGTAGGCACAGAGACTTTATGAATAAGTATTTTCTGTCAGGATGACGTAGGTTGAAGCATAACTTAGTTTCTTAGTAGTTGTACTTTCGGGTTCCTTTTAGAATTACTGTACTGTACTGCAAAGTTCACTGGCGTAATGAGACCACTAAGTTGCTTCTCAAGATTTAAGTGGCCTTGAAGGATTTGTTACCAAGTGGTATGTTATAGATAGATTGTGTAGTAGTTGGACTTAGTAAGTGAGAAGAGAGAAAAGGGAACAGGTTAGAATTAAGAGGCAGAAAGTGATGTTGTGAGGTGCAAAGGAACTTTGTAAACAACCTTTATTGTCATTATAGTACACTGTGCAAGCAGTGTGTAAGCAGTATCCTCCTATGGTATAATATTGTGTCTCTGGTTTTGTATGACGGTGTTTGATAACCTCTTGCTGTCGGCCTGTCAGTTTGTTGAAGTTTATTAACATCATAACTTGGTGAATTAGTTATACAAGACAGAGTCCTCATATTTGGCATGCATGCTCTGCTAATGATGCTAATGCAAAGTGGGGTCAAGGGTGTATGTATTGAGAATTCAAAGATGTGAAAGGAATTTGCCATCAGTGTGCTTGCTAATTTACTAGTATTTTTTTTTTTTTTTTTTTTTTTTTTTTTTTCTAAGAACTAGAAATTAGAAAATAAAAGGACATATTTTCCCCATGGGAATTTTATTTTAGAAGACCTTTATATGGTTGTAGATATTATGTGGTTTATTCTTGAGTTTAGTAGCAGTAAATAAACTCAACAGCTGTATCTTTTTCTAGTACATGAAGTCAGGGTTACCTAGTCTTGCTAGGTGCGCTTGTCTTTTATTTCAGATGCACTGTACTGTACAAGTTATTTACTCCCTAGCTTCATGGATTTCATGAATTAGTTTCTAGCTTGGTATGAAACTTTAAGGATATATGGGAAATGTTAGTAATAGTTATCCATTACTGTAGATCATGTTTCGGACTCTTGAGTTTTTTGAAGCATAGTGTTTTGACTATATATTATAACTTATGTAAGAACCAGCTATCATACAGTAGTTATAATGATGTGTGGCCACATTCATTATGTCACTGTAATTGAAATTAAAGTTTCTTTAAAAAGTAACACTTGACGACCAGGGTTGAAAGTTGAATACAGTACTGCTGAAAAAAAATTTGTTCAGAACGTTACCATAATAATTTAGATTTTCTTGAGAATTCTAGTCTACGTGCACTTTGAAGGTGTTGATCTTGATGAGGGGAAACAGCACTGAATAGGGAAATTTTGAATATTCTTAACATAAGTGATAAATGTTGGTCAGTGAGATGTGGGTCAGTGTTATAGAATAAAATGGCTATACAGTAGCAAAAGGCTAGATACCAAAAGATTAGTCAATTTATTTTGGTAGTTGGATATAGCCAGAAAGAAGATGAAGCATTAAATGGTATTTATGAATAAACAGGGAGTAGTATGATTTAACAACTCTTAACCCTCTGAGTCAGCAGTTATAAAGTTTTTAATAGGACTCAAGAAATTTTAGACCTTATCCATTTTTTGCATGGAAAAATCAAGTGTGTGTTGCTTTTTGTCACATTAGGTGTGTGATTTTCAAAATTAGGAGTTTATGTTTGGTAGTAGTATTGGAAATTTACAAGAAATGAATACTGTACCGCTACCAATGGCCTTGTACAGGAATCCAATGCAGCTTCTACCTTAGTGGGGAAGGGGATTGAACGCATAGGTTGCTTTCACGTGAAACGTGATTTGATGTGGGGAGTGTATTAATCACTAGGGTTCCAAGTTGTGCACTGCAGCTCAGTATATTTGCATTTGAGTGACTGTGCTTTTACATCTCTGCAGAATGGGAAGTTGCTTGATATTATAACAGTCAAGTGACAAATGATAGTCATTTTCACTGCAGCCGGCAAAGTCTCCAACCTCTAATAGGTTGATGAGGACTTGTTATGGAGGTTAGATGAATTGCAGCTTCAACTCAGTTCGGTAGTCAATAGTTTATAGTAAATCATGCAACTCTGTCCAGATAGTGCCTTGGTGCATCCCCCTTCCATCCTACGCTCGTCACAGTCCTGTATTAGAACTTTTTCTAACCATTTATTGAAAACAGATTTTGATGAATGACTATACTGTATTATTGATGCTCAGTTACCTGCATGAAAACCTTTGTTTACCTCCATTATTCCTCTGCAGTTGTAAAGTACAAACATTTTAATGTGTTGCAAAATATCTTTTGCCAGTAGTATGCGCAATTTAAGCATAAACCACAGCAGGAGGGAAGGAACAAGAAGAAACATCAGGCACATCTTTAGGAACGTTTTTACATCAGGCTTTATGTTTGTTGTGTTAGACGCGATGCCACTCCTGTGTGGACTTTCTGCCTGAATTTTTTCCCTGCTCACATTTTCAACTCCCTGCTTTTCCATGTTTATATGCCATCTGACCTTTCTTTAGTTACATTTATCTTTATCTCCTTTCGAAGTAAGTGCTCCCCTCCCTCTTCATAGCTTATTTTGTTTGGCAGCTTATAGACATCAAGATTTCTAAGCACTTTCTTAATTTGTTTACACAAGTACGTACATGAGTATACGTGTTGAATTATGCATCAACTGACGAGATCTCAGTAAAAATTTCCCTCAAAGTTTCTAAAGCTGTAACTGAAATGAGAGATTCGTGTCCACGGAAGATTTGTAGAATGGTTTATTGTTGCATACAAAGCATGTTT
>NC_089772.1:7409124-7444124 GCF_040412425.1 Macrobrachium rosenbergii | reverse complement strand
TCTACAGCAATGGCCACTTGCACACACACACTTCCTTGATATTTAGGGCCTTCCTTTCTTGTACCTCTTTAGCAGCCTGCGCCCGGCAATTCCTAATTCTTCGTCTCCCGTTCCTTTCTGACACTTATAAAATCTAACATTCTCTTCATAAACCTGCTAACCTTCATTCTTCCTCAATCGCCAAATCATTTGAAAACATTCTTGTTTATTCTATCACCTATGCTAACCTCTCTACCACTCCACGTATAACCACATTTCTCATCCTTTCAGATCCCTCAGTGTATTTCCACTTTCTCTCTACAGACACTGGTGTTGGGTTTTCATCTTTTCAGCTTTAGTGTGGAAATAGATGTTGGTGATACTGCTGAGATCTGCTCGTCTGTAGCTTCTAACATCCTTCAGAATTCTTCTCTCTCTCAGTTAATGGATACGTTATCTATTTGGCTTCTATGAATGCCTTCTGGGGATGTTATGTGTGCTTACGGACTCCAGGTTATTTTGTTGGAACCCTAAACACCAGATTACTTGCAGCACAGAACTAATAAATTGCCCCTATTTTCGTTTTTAATCATTCCTAGACCTTCCCTGACCATCACATCCTCCATACCTTTATTGTCCCCAGCTCCTTTCGCATTCATATAAAAATTCTCAGAACTCCTTTTGATACTTCGTTTTTTTAAAATCTACAGTTCAATATAGAATTCATCTTCTGTTCTTGAGAAAGTTCATTCGTCGGTGCATAACGCCCAGTAACATAGATATTGCAATATTTTGATTTAAATTTTGGAGGCACCTTCTCTTTCTGAATAAATTACTTCTTCCAATCTTTTTTTTTTCTTTTCTACCTTTGCATCGTGACTCACAGACGCCTAAGATGTTCAGTTCAGATCTCATGAACTCATTTTCTACCTGGTTTTTCTTACAATGTGATTTAGGGGTCCTACGTTCCAAATTTAGGGGCTTGCTTGGGAATTAAGATATTTCTCATAAGCAAGAATTTTTCCAAATAAAATCTACTGCCATTTACTTCATGGACTCCATACCTACTTACAATTCTATCTTTCCGTCTCACAGCACAACCACTCTTTCAAATTCTCCAAACGCAGGCATACAAAGATTATATACCACTTCTCGTTCACTCTCATTCTTTTCTGTCTCTGAACAATGCACATGTACCATTTCAACCTTGCCCATTAAGTACAGGGACTAACAGAATCACCTACCCTGTTCCAACCAATCCCGTTTCCCTACTCTACAATTTGGAGCTCTCCAACGCACAAGCACCAATTATCCTCCTCTTTCCTTCTACTTCGTAGGAAATACCGGGAAAAAAGTTCATGAAGTCATGATTTCAGAAAAAGTTCAAATGGAAAGATTCTGCCTGAAGTGATTGCAATCCTTGTCCGGTGGAGTGAATATTTTTTAAAAATTGCTGAATGTGGAAGACACGACGGAGAAAGAGCGGAAGGTAGTCAAGCCGGAAGTGGAAGGAAGGAGTCAGTGCGTTTTACTTGTTCTGCCCACATCCATATATATATATATATATATATATATATATATATATATATATATATATATATATATATATATATATATATATATATATATATATATATATATATATATTCAAATGTCATTTATATCCAATTCGTTCTACCTCGGACAACCTGGCTGTCAGGAGAGGTAATAAGCTGATATCGACTCAGCCGTACAAATCACCGTCGAAAGTAGATATTTGTACTTAGCGTCGGGCATCAACGTGTTTCAAACGCACCAATCGGCTGTCATGGCGGAGGTGGGTTGATGCGGACGAACCACTTATCGAATATAATTCCTCTTCGGTATTATTTCCGAGGTAGAGAGAATTGGATATCAAACGATTTTTGTAGCTTAGGGGTTGTTCATACAAAATCACGGTGATGTGATAAAATAACAAACAGGAAAGAATAACAAACAAGTAAATAGAATTAACACCACTTCACAGAAACCTATATATAAAATAGACAGATTAGTTGACCCAGGGACCGCTGGGGAAGGAAGAGAATTCCAAATATGGAGCGTGACTTTCATGAAGAACTGGGCCATGGGGTGGTGCACGGAAACTCTTCTACCACGCAAGGCAAACTGTAAGCGGTTTTGCCCTCAGAGCAGTTCATCCTCAGATTGTGGGATATGCATGAAGGTACGGAAGAATTAAAACGTAAATGTCACGTAAATATTACTGGAAGAAGGAGAAAGGATAGCAAGTAAAAAATACACCCAAGTTTCTTCGGCGCAATCGAGTTTTCTGTAGAGGGTATAATCAAGGCCACCGAAAATAGATCTATCTCTCGGTGGTCTTGGAATAATGCTGTATGAGACGCGGCCCATGAAACTTTATCCACGGCCCGGTGGTGGCCTGTTCTATATCGTTGCCAGACGCACGATTATGGCTGACTTTAACCTTAAATAAAATAAAAACTACTGAGGCTACAGGGCTGCAGTTTGGTACGTTTGAAGATTGGAGGGTGGATGATCAACACACCAATTTGCAGCCCTCTAGCCTCAGTAGGTTTTAAGATCTGAGGGCGGACAGAAAAAGTGCGGACGGACCGACATTGCCGGTGCAATAGTTTTCTGTTACAGAAAACTAAAAAAAGGGGATAAAATTTCGTAAAAATATATGAATGGGGGAACCAAATTTGATAAAAATCGTGGAAGCGAAAATCATTACAAAATGATTAAGATTTTAGAAAAAGGCTGAAATCTGCGTTAGAAGGAAAGTGTAAATACAAAATCGAATATCTCAAAAAAAAAAAAAAAAAAAAAAAAAAAAAAAAATTATGACAAAGTAAAAATGAACAAGACAGTGATCGAAATTCCCTAAAAAAAAATCGGTGCAAAACTAAGGATGAAGAACAAATTGAATAAAATATCTCGAAAAAAAGAAGAAAATAATTGAAAAATATGAATAAAAAAACACAGCAATTAGCCTTTCGCTTTTCGTACCTTGGGAATCGAATCTCTGAATTCTTTATAAATCCTGATTTTGGGGCATAAAACCATTACCAGCATAAACATTTCATCTCCTGGAATCGAGGAACGTCTCGGATTTCGTCCTTATCGATCCCTTTCACAAACTAAAAGGTTAAATAAATAAATATATCCATTACTTGTTTTATATCTTTTTCTGTAGGCTTTTGTTACGAGTCGGTAGAGTTGCCAGCTAGCACTCTGCTAGGCCCGAGTTCGCGTCTCCGGCCGGCCAATGAAGAATTAGAGGAATTTATTTCTGGTGATAGAATTTAATTTCTCGGTATAATGCGGTTCGGATTCCACATGTAGGTCCCGTTGCTAGGTAACCAATTGGTTCTTAGCCACGTAAAATAAATCTAATCCTTCGGGCCAGCCCTAGGAGAGCTGTTAATCAGCTCAGTGGTCTGGTTAAACTAAGGTATACTTAACTTTGGCTCATTTTATAAATAAAACCCGCAAGGATTTCCGACTATTTAATGTTGACGTAAGAAATTTTCTGGGGCTATTAATCATTAGTAGATATCATTAAGTGTCTCCTGAATCCCAGGTTGTTATGAATCACCCGCCACGGTAGTTGGCGGTTTGTAAAACCCAGGCACCCGGAGTACACAAAAACCCCGATTTTGGCCCTTTATAACTCTGGAAATATTCAACCGATTGGCATGAAACTTTGGCTTTAGAGGTTTCCCACTAAGGTCTCTAATCGTGCCAAATTTCATCGGAATCCGTTCAGCCGTTCCGGAGATCCAGATATCGAATTTTGTGTTCAGGGGATGTGGTGGGGGAGGGACCTAACATATCTGTGGAGCAATAATGGTAAGAAATACAGCCATGACACAGTTCTGAAAGCTTGTATTCTGGAGGGGTACCTTTCGGGGTTTGTTTGATGAAATAACGAAATTTCAAAGTTACAGTGTGCCGTTTAAATTAGCCACCAAAATTCAAATTTCCTGATGCTCAGGTACGGACTGCTCGCAACATTAGAAGAGACGCCGTTTTCTTAATGTGTGTGAATAGCAAGTGGTGTTAGGAGAAGCTGGCTGACTTACTGCCAGTTATCTTAATTGAAAATTATCACACGTTGAATTTACCTTCACGATTTTAGTTTTCGCGATCGTTGACCTACCCTAGATAAAGAGTCTCAACAGTTAGCTTTCATCACAGTTCATCAGGTTGGGGAGTAATGCCCTATGCCCTGCCCTCCTTACCTCGTCTGTCTCTTGTGGCATCGGGCAAAAAGTAGGGAGGAACCAGCGAACCTCCAATACCGGTGGTTGAGCAAACTCACCGATATAGTGCCCAGTGTTGTGAAGCCTGACACGGAGCCACGATGCTAACAGTTACAAGAAAAATACGCAATGAGTATGTACTGATATATATATATATATATATATATATATATATATATATATATATATATATATATATATATATATATATATATATATATATGTCTGTATATACAAGCGAATATATGTACGTATATATATATTATGTACGTATATTATTCACTTGTATATACAGACACACACATGTCATGTATGCATGTTAATGCATAAACACACACACACACACACACACACACACACATATATATATATATATATATATATATATATATATATATAGTATTTATTCATAATGCTTCCCATTACTTATTTTATACAACACTGTTTACATAGGGTAAAATTTTATTCGCTCTGTTCATGATGTTTTACACAAAAACGATTAATACCATGTACGCGGCTGTTTTTTTTTTTTTTTTTTTTATATCGGGCATGGGCCTGGCTGCCATTCATTTGCTACCGCCCAACGAGACAACAGTTCAATTCACTACAAGCAAGTGTGGGCATAACAATTATTATGCCAAGGGGGATGGAGCCCGCAGAAGGACCAACGCAGCCGGGCGGTAACCGATCGTGCGGACGAGGCTTTCAATGCCGCCTTAAATGCCATTAATTATTGAGAATTCATTTGTAAAATATGGGGCCTGCGTACCAATGAGTTTTTTATAACCTGTATTTTAGTTCAATCACTAATTTACAAATTCCTTCGGTGGTTTACAATTTTCAATTAGAGAGACCCATTAACACAAATACCCTTTCATATGATCCATACGCATGAAGCATTCCATGTCTAACGGCAGCCGTGTTGAAATCCTCCAAACGTCTTTGATTACTGAGTTCGACTACTAAGTTCACTAAGTCAATAGTATCCGTAATAGTTACTGTCCTAAACAACCAGTCCTGAGAATCATTAGTCTTTACATTGGTTTCATGGGTAGAATAGAATATAACACAGCATTTAAGCCTAAGGCCAACAGCTGGGAGGTTTGAAAGGTGTCACAGGAGGAAAATCTCGCAGTCGCACTATGAAACAATTGACAGGAGAGGGTGGGAAGAAAGCTGTAAGAGAATACGAACGAAGGTACAGTAAAAGGAATGAAAGGGGTTGTAGCTAGGGGCCGAAGGGACGCTGAGAAGAACCTTAAGGAATTCCCACAGTGCACCGCGTGAGGAGCACTGACGGCGCTACCACCCTGCGGGGGTTTCATGGATAGTTGTGAAAATGAATGGTTATTAACCTGTACTCGTGGCGTATTAAATAGAATGGAAGATGAAATTTAGGCAATAAGCAAAGCGCTGGGTTCTATGAGGTTATTCAGAATCGAAGTGACCTATGAAACGGAAATCGTTAAAACGAATTAAATGTTTTTGGTAAGAGAAATTTTGCTTCTCAAAGCTTTATGTGGTCAATCAGATTTGTTTGCCAGACGACCTTCACTCCCACACACACACACCCCCTCATTAAAAACGTCGCGCAATACTTTAACAAGAATTAAACTTCAGTATTTCAGAATTTTTGGGTATAATCTATAACTTAAAATTCTTTTCACCTGCGTTAAATCCTATATTTAACCATGTACCTTAACTTCAATATCTCAGAATTTTTTTTATATAGAACTTAAAATTTCTTTTCACCTGCGTAAAATGCTACATTTAGCCACGTAGTTAAGACCTTTGTCCATGGAAGTATAGCTGACCATTACATTATCAAATTTTCAAACCAATGAATGGAAATAATGTCTCTGTACTAGCTCCATGAAACAAAATTTTCACTATACATAGGAACCACTCAAAATTTGTGTATTAATATTTAGAAAATGCACTCTTCTGAAAATCGCCAAAATCAAAATTAAGATAATCCACATACTATGATCAAAGTCGTATTCTTAAAAAGATACCTTTGATCTTTCAAGAATTCAGGTAAAAGTTAAAGAAACCGCTGAACTTTAAAATAAAGCAAAGAAGTTGTGTAATTTGAGCTCTCGTTAGGGAGGAAATGATGACATCATAAATCAGTTTTGGCACTAATCATTATCAAAAAGATTCAACAGCTCCTACCTCAGTATACTGTATTTAAAAATGTATATTGGTACATGCATTAAGTGTCTGATAACCTTTTAAACATGTGAAAAGATGAATAACATATATATACACTAATATATTTATTTCTTTGCAATCAATTTTTAAATCTTACGGTTTATACACAACTTTTTTAGGAGATAACCATGAGAATTTCTTCATTTAATTGTCGATCTATAAAGTTAAATGTTCATTGTGTGAGGAAGCTGTGTGAAATGTCAGACACAGTTTGCTTACAAGGGACATGGTTGTCTGTGCAACGACAGGATTTTTTAGGATCTATAGACAAGAATTTCTCGTTTTATAGGATATCATCAGTTGACCTAACCTTTTTGTGGGGTGACTTGTCCTTTCAGAAGAAGTCTAGCTGGGCATATTTCCCACACAGCAACAAATGATGATAGGTTAATTTGCACCGAGGCAAAAATTGATTCTCAGCATTTCCGTATCATCATCTGTTACCTTCCATTTGATAATGGGGGAAACGTGGAAGAGTATATAGATTATTTAGCTAAGATACACTGTCTGATGGAAGATCACATTAATAACTGAGTAATTACTATTGGTGACTTCAATGCCCATCCGCAATCAAGATTTGGTGAAGAAGAGCTTATTCAATTTTGCAATGAATATAACTATATTGCAGTTGATGCGCAGTTGCTGCCCCAGGACATTTTCGCTTGGATGAGTGATGCCACGGGGTAGGGGGGCGCGGGGGGCCTGGGGGCCACACTCGGTGCCTAGATCATGTTGTTTGCCCCTCGTCTCTGATGGGGAAGTTTCAGCGGATCCAAGTGAATTAGGACCTAATTGGATTCGACCATGATGCATTACGTGTTTCCATCGATTTGTCCTGTCAGACACCTGTGACAATTTTAGAACTGAATGATTCGATAAATTATGCTGTTCGTAAGATAAATGACTGTTATGTTAAAACGGAACTTTCATTAAAGCGTATTCCCTTACCATTTGAATCCTTTCCATGTCGAAATCTTGTGTGTCGAAATTTGGAAAACAGATTATTAATACGCGATCATTATATCATTACAGCCTTACTGGATTGGATTGGATATAGAATTTAGGCCAAAGGCCAAGAGCTGGGCCCAATGAGGTCATTCAACGCTGAAACGGAAATTGACAGTAAAAGGTCTGAAAGGTGTAACAGGAGGAAAACCTCGCAGTTGCACTATGAATCAATTGTTAGGAGAGGGTGGAAAGTAAGATGGAAGAAAGAAAATATAAAAGGAGGTACGGTAAAAGGAACGAAAGGGGTTGCAGCTAGGGGCCGAAGGCACGCTGCAAAGAACCTTATAAATAATGCCTACAGTGCAGCGCATGAGGTGCACTGACGGCACTAACCAGCCCCCCCGTCCCCACGGGACACAGCCTTATTGTCATCAGGTAGCGCATTGCGGTCGAAACCTAATTATGAGGAGATCCCTGGGTGGAATGGATTGGTAGCGGACCATCACTGAGAGGCGAGAGACAGTTATAAATGGGAAATGACGTATTCAAGACTACTTTTTAAAGTGGGTTTTGAAATGCTGTAATAGGCAAAGCGAAAACATTGTAAATAGGAAGGTTGCGAATAATTTAAAAAGGGGCAAGAATTTTTCGGAAGGAAATTAACAAGAAGAAAAATATTAAATCTAGGCTACCAGAATGTGCTGAGAAAGCCTCCGTGAGTAATGCTATTTGTTTTTATCTTCTATTATAAAAATAACAATATCTGTCTATATAATATACAATATTACATATAATCTCAGTAGCACTAATAACTAATACAAAGTTAAGCAAGTCATTTGGTAAATTTTTTATCATATGTGTACATACAGGAATTTTAATAACATTTAAGTATCACAATTATGTACAAATTTATCCAAACAAATGCTGATACAAAAAATGCTATTTGTGACATGTGGAGCAGACAATAAAAGGTGATATTAAATGATGATTAGCATCCTAAATCTACTCCTACCCAGGCAAGTGGTCATACCGAGGTCATAGTTGATGATGTAAAAAGGGCAATTAAAGAAATAAATGCAAATAGCAGTCCTGGCCATGTTGGGATAATGCTCACTTTTAGTTTTTGTGCGTAAAAGAAAACTATTGTGCCAGCTTTGTCTGTCCGTCCGCACTTTTTCTGTCCGCTCTCAGATCTTAAAAACTACTGAGGCTAGAGGGCTGCAAATTGGTATGTTGATCATCCACCCTCCAATCATCAAGCATACCAAATTGCAGCCCTCTAGCCTCACTAGTTTTTATTTTATTTAAGGTTAAAGATAGCTATAATTGAGCGTCTGGCAACAATATAAGACAGGCCACCACCTGCAGTGGCTAAAGTTTCATGGGCCGCGGCTCATACAGCATCATACCGAGACCACAGAAAGATGGATCTATTTTGGGTGGCCTTGATTATACGCTGTACAGAAAACTTGATTGCGCCGAAGAAATTTCGGCTAATTTTTTACTTGTTCAATTGTGATTTTGGTCACTCATTCCTCCCTGGAGAGTTGCTGAGAGTTATGACTGTTCCTGTCTTTAAGGATAAAAATGGGAATTATGGACCAATTTCTCTCTCAACGGCATGTTATTGGACAGTCATATAAATGTTCAGCTTTCTCGCCTACTTCAGATCATCAGTTTGCATATATTGCAAAACATGGAACTGACATGACCATAACTATTTCAAAAAACGCGACTATTGAATACAATAGACATAACACACCTGTATATTCTTGTTTTATGGACATGTCGAAGGCATTTGACAAGATATGTCATAAATATTTATTTGAAATAATGCTAAAAGGCGTATTCCAGCTTATATTGTTAGCATTTTACAATACTGGTATTCGACTCAAAAAATGAATGCAGAATGGGGTACTGTTATATCGGAAGAATTTAGTGTCATTTGTAGAGTAAAACAGAGCTCAGTGTTATCACCCCATCTTTTCAGCTTATTTATGCATGGTTTATCGGTAAAGCTGCTTATTTATGGACGGTTTATCGGAAAAGCTAAGTAAGTAAGTAGTCACAAAATTGGCTGCGTCCGGAGTAGAAAGATTGTCAACTATATAATCAATGCTGATGCTATTGTTGTGTTTTGTACATCGCTGAGCGGTTTGCAGTGCTTAAACACATAAATTCTGTGAAACTAAATGTAAATGCTCAAAAAACTGAATGTATGGTTTTCAGCAATTGTAAGAATTATGACCTGCCACAGAATCATGTTAACATTAATGGTACTGCAACTGATTAAGTAAAAGAAATGAAGTACTCAAGTTTCACCCTCACCTTCAATAACAATGATGACAATTATGTTGCAAACTTGTGGAGGGGTTTGTGCATTAGAGCAAATATATTACTGCAAAACTTCTCAGAATGCACAGCTGATGTGAGTTGCCTTCAATACAAGAGTTTTTGCACATCCTCTTATTGCCTATCACTTGTTTCTGAAGTAAGGATGCCAAACCTTGCCAAGGTAAGAGCGTTTTAATAACAGTATCAGAGGGTTGTTTAAGTTGACATCGCGATCTAGCGTTTCCCATTTTTGCGTTCAGCTTGGTATACCGAAGGCCAAGAGAAAGAGAAGGTCTGCTCACTTTCCCCCAAATCCCCCATGTAGGCGGAGCTTAGCCTACCTCGTTATTGCGTCAGCAGGTGAATTGCCGTAATGGCCAGTCACCTCTAAGATACATCAACGCCTACGTAGTTATCCCAGGTGGGAGGCGACTCCACCCAGTTGGGTAGACCTTGTCTCTCTTGGCCTGGGGTATACCAGCAGTGGTGAGCTTGTTATAATGAAGGCATTAAGTAACAAAATTGTAAAAACCTTACAAACATGCTGATTATCAGTGATAACTTTGTTTTTGGGATATGGAGTGGTTTAGCATATGCTCGATATTGCTAAACGCACATGCATCAAACCTGCAATTTTTTGGTCTACATTTTTAGTATTTTGTAGTTTAACCTCCATGTATAGAATTCACTCCAGAGTATTTAATGCGAAAAAGCCTTTATTATTATTATTATTATTATTATTATTATTATTATTATTATTATTATTATTATTATTATTATTATTATTATTATTATTATTATTGTATAGCAAATACGATCAAACACCCGACTGCCATGGATAGCTTTGGCGAACACTGACGTTCAATACAGCATCGCTTCACTAAACGAGTACCAACAATTGCATCCAACTCTTATGATAATATCTTCACAACCTCATCATGTTAATGCGCATTTCACATACTCAAAGCCTTGTTGATGGATACCATTGGAAACTCATGCCTTGATTGTGGATAGCATCCCAAACTCACGGCCTGTGTTCATGAACAGTTCCACAACGCACTGTTCAAGGAAGCATCACAGCTCCCGCTTATGTTACGACCAGCCCCACAAAGCACTGCCCTTATTCAAGGATAATATGAATGTCTCGGTGCCTTGTGATCATAAACAGCATCATATTGTGCTGATAGTATCGTTTGCTCACTGTGTTCATCACGGATAACATAACACGCATTTGAGAGACTTCATGAATGTCATCAGAAAACTATTGCCAGTGTTCACGAGTAACATTACAAACTCATTGCCAGTATTCAAGAGTAACTTCCAAACTCATTGCTTGTGCATGAGTATCAAACTTCATGCCTGTGTTCATGAGTGACAAACTCATTGTTTGTGTACACAGAGTAAAACGCATTGCTTGTGTTCAAGAGTAAAACTCATTGATTGTCCTCATAGAACAAACTCATTACTTATGTTCATAGAGTAACAAACTCAATGTCTGTGTACATGTATATATATATATATATATATATATATATATATATATATATATATATATATATATATATATATATATATATATATATATATAGAGAGAGAGAGAGAGAGAGAGAGAGAGAGAGAGAGAGAGAGAGATTTGCAAGAAAAGAAAAAAAAAGAATCAATGTAGCACTGATGTAATTCATCACATCTGTAAACAAAGTAACTTTAAAAAGAGCTGAAAAAAATCATTTTTTCAATACAATCTATAAATATGACGTGTCAGCTATTTGCGAATTGAATACTTCATAACTAAAGCGACCAGGATATTCAATGACTGACCCGTGATTACGCCACAGTCTCAGATAAAATAGGATTAACGATCCTGCCTGCCTTAGAGACCTAAAACAAATAAGATAAAAATGCGCAGAAATTTCTTCGGCGCAATCGAGTTGTCTGTACGGCCGCTGCAGCGTATAAGCAAGGCCACCGAAAATAGATCTATCTTTCGGTGGTCTCGGTATAATGCTGAATGAGCAGCGGCCCATCATGAAACTTTAACCACTGCCTGTCCTATATCGTTGACAGACGCACGATTATGGCTAACTTTAACCTTAAATAAAACAAAAACTACTGAGGCTAGAGGGCTGCAATTTGGTATGCTTGATGATTGGAGGGTGGATGATCAAAATACCAATTTGGAACCCTCTAGCCTCAGTAGTTTTTAAGATCTGCTGGTGGACGGAAAAAGTGCGGACAGAAAAAGTGCGGTATGACGGACAAATCCATCTCAATAGTTGTCTTTTACAAAAAACTAAAAATAGATAAATGAATTGCTGGCACTTGCAGAACTGGGAAGGAAGGAATTTAATAATGGTCAGACATCTTGTTTTATAACTCTATCAATACTTCATATAGATTTCGCTTGTAATTATTCAAATATACATCTAGTAATCTTTTACGCACCAAATACGAATAAACAATACCTATTCATTTTTAACTTCAATTATTTACTTATCAATGACCGAATGGTATCAGTCTTTTAGGATATTAATTTCTTTTATTTAATCATTTATTCGATGTTTTATTTTTTCTCTAATAACATTTCAAGAACCGAAGTCCTTCGCTGTTGTCATGCCAGTTTATTTCATCAATAAATCAATCGTTTAAGAATCACCGTGGCTTAAGTAAAGTTAAATAAAAAAATGTGGCATCTTTCTGTTATCCTTTTGAAACTCTGAGGTTATCATTTATTATCGCCTTGTTCCAGGTGCGATCACAATCTTCCTTGCCGTCGTTCCTTTAGGAAATAAAACGAAAACAAAATCTGGCATCTGCGGGTTGCGTCATCTGGATACGAAAGTTCAAGAAATGAATCTTTGATGAATCGCTCTCTTTTCTCTCTGCTAGCTGACCTATCTAGCTCTCTTTCTCTCTTTCTCTCTCCCCGTCTCGCTCTCTTCCTCTCTTTCTCCTCTGATACGCAGTCACCAAACAATACGCAATTACTTGGTATTTTCGAAGCCAGGCGCGTTTGAAGGGTAAACGGCCGCGATGTTGACTGGGTGATATGATCTGGGCCTTTCCGTCTCCGCGCCGAGGCGCCACCTCTAAGGCGCCCGATATCTCCACTTAAAAGTATAAGGTATATATATATATATATATATATATATATATATATATATATATATATATATATATATATATATATATATATGTGTGTGTGTGTGTGTGTGTGTGTATAATTTGTGTGTGTGTGTGAGGATTTGTGTTAGAGTCGAAACTAAACACTGACATTCTGAGTTTAGGTTTCTATTGTAATCCAAAGGCCGTTACTGTTTAGTAATTTACCCAAATCAAATAGATACTTGGATTTAGTATACCTCTGTAGATTCTTCGGTCCTCACCCTAAATCCAAAAGGTCACTCATAAAGTAATGTTGAATTTCTTACCGCTATAAGAAATTAAACAAGTCTGCACTGAGTAGGTAAGCCACTACTCTAACTTCTACGTTTGTTCTGTAACAGATTGTAAACACTGACCTCAACTGTTTAATTATAAGGAACTACAGCAGCATTTTTTTTATCTAATACACGAAGGCCGAGTTAAAGAACAGCTTTCAAAGATCATTTTGTAATCTCTCTTCTGGCACTACAATTAGTGGTTTTTGTACACTGTATGAAAGAAAGGGGATAGTAAGTAAAAAAAAAAAATTAACACACTGTGAGGTTTCCTCGATGCTTTGGGACACATCTCATATCTACAGTAGAAAACAGAAAATCAGTTCACTGAATAAAAAGCCATAACGCACGAGCCTTCAACGTGTTCGCTTCTCGTTCAGTAACATTTGAGTAACATTACCAAACGTTTACATATCACCTGGAACAAGATGCGTAACTTTGATGGGTAATCTGGACGTGATTTCAATCACTGTACAACAGGTTATAAAGTCTTCATCCACCTTCGACAACAAAACATGTTATGCAAGGACTCCAACTTATACCACATAATTTCATTTGAAATGACATTAAAACAAGGACTTTTTGGGGGCGATGAGGAGAGTTCAGAAACACTGTACAGTGGGTCAATCATTTTCTTTTAAATGAGAATTGTGATCTGCTTCAGTAACTTGAGAATAATCAGTCCGATGAACACTGTAAAGCGTCGATAAGCTGGCCTGTGTTGTTGGCACCCATAGCAGTGCCAGACTCACGATCATGGCTAACTTTAACCTTGAATAAATAAAAAAACTACTGAGGCTAGAGGGCTGCAATTTGGTATGTTTGATGATCAACATACCAATTTGCAGCCCTCTAGCCTCTATAGCTTTTAAGATCTGCGGGCGGACAGACAAATAGCCAACGCAGTAGTTTTCTTTTACAGAAAACTAAAACAGGTCATAGCCTTGTTTATTACATGCAGTCTTTTAAACTGTATAGTGTCAGTTCCTGTCATTAGACGTAAGAGCGACAATATCACACAATATAAACTAGAGTTCCCTCGATAACAATCGAAATTGACTTTCTTTTTGAAGTTCAGTTCCATTTCCAATGTTACCTGTGCTTTGTGAATGGAAAAATATACCAATTTACATAGTCGTAAAGCAAGATGGAAGTATCAGGCTTAATATTTTCCTTTATACTTAAATGATAATTATTTTCATTCGCATCTGAGGAAAACAAGGGGTTTCACGCGTGAGAGGGCATAATCCCGCCTGATGTGGCATCAACCTAGCCTTGACACCACAGTGGTCAAGGCCACGAGGCATGAGAGCTGATCTAGGGCTGAGTCACCTCGTTCGAAGCTCGAGACTTCCAGCTAAAAAAAGAAGTTAAGTATACCTTAGTTTAACCAGACCACTGAGCTGATTAACAGCTCTCCTAGGGATGGCCCGAAGGATTAGACTTATTTTACGTGGCTAAGAACCAATTGGTTACCAAGCAACAGGACCTACAGCTTATTGTGAGACTTCCAGCGCTGATATATGATATATATATATATATATATATATATATATATATATATATATATATATATATATATATATATATATATATATATACATACATATATATATATATATATGTATGTATATATATATGCCCTTTCCCCTGTCTTCCCCTAGGGGGCGTGTCTCAAGGGATAGCCATTCAGATTTTCTAGTCCCGATTTTAGGGGTGAGGATGCCTATCCTATGTCCAAATCCTCAGGATAACAAAGAGCATACGTACTCAGCTTAATTATCTGTCACTGAGCAATCTTTTTAATGTATAATAATTTTTTCCCATAAACCTTTTCACGTTTGGGAGGAATGGCACCAAAAGGTGTAGCCCTCTAATTTCTCAAGAAGCCCTCAGGGATGAAATTGCTACCCACACAACATTCTTTAGTGCTCTAGCAAATGCTGGCTCTCATCTACAGCTGGGTGAATTGATAAGCGGCAGGCTGGGCTCAAGCCTAGCAAATGTAAGCCAAGAGATGCACAACTAAACTACAGTGTCTATTGCCCCATCCCTAACTCACAGGAACAGTAAGGTGCCGGTTCAGTAAATTTGATCAAATGTGAGAGGGTCTGAACTCAGGACCAACATAAGAGCAGAAAGTTGCTGGTGATACCACTCAACCTTTCTCCCATTTGGAGTGGGTAGATTCTTCAGGTTCTCAGAAAGTCTGTAGGGATACAAGGTTGCTGGTCCCATGCCATTTACTTGATCCAGCTGACGATAATGTGCATTCGGAGCTGGGTCGACTTTTGGGCAGCAGGCTGGGATCTAACCACAGACCTAGCGCAAGGTGGCCTAATGATCTCAGTGCTGTACCACTGAGCTATGGTATTCGCAATACTAGACACACAGACCTATGCAAATCTGATAAAAGGACGATGCCAGGAAGTGCATGTAGGTTTTGTTTTAACTCACACACACACACACACACACACACACACACACACACATATATATATATATATATATATATATATATATATATATATATATATATATATACAGTATATATATGTATGCATATATATAATATACATACATATATAAAGAGAGAGAGAGAGAGAGAGAGAGAGAGAGAGAGAGAGAGAGAGAGAGAGAGAGAGAGAGAGAACGATGTAATTTCTAGTCATTTTACAAGATATATGGATTGTATTTTTAATAATCAAAATGACCTCCTATCTTCTCAAATTCATCGCAGAAGGCGTGAAATGGATAGATTATGGCTTTGTGCAAAAGTGAGTATGAAACAAAGTATCTTACTTCCAAGGTTGTTTAATATCATTATTTAAGGGTCATGTCAGTCAAAAGAAGGACACCAGAACAAAGTACAAACTTGAGGATAAGAATTTTAACTATAAATGTCTTTCTTGAAAAGAAATGAAAGAATTAGAAATGTGGATTTGAATATAAGTCGTGGAAGAGTCATTGTAGGCTACAGAATAGACCAAAATGTTTTGAGTTAACTTGACCACGTGGAAAATATCGCGGACGATAATTTGGAGAATTTTGTGTATAATACGGAAGTGTTACAAGGGAACAAAAAACATGAAGACCACGAAAGGGTTGGACAGATGGCGCGAAACATTCATAGGGAAAGAACGCCCCTCACATCCGAGAAGCCTCTGTAGGTGTGGGCGTCTGAAGCAGCTGATTTCACAGAAGTTTCCTGTACCGGAGATTCATCAGCTATTCAGCAGTTAAGAGTATGTACGTAGCACTGATCGATATGTTGTGGCTTTCGTTAGGCGCCACTCCTTGTTGTGAAAATGTCTTAATATATATATATATATATATATATATATATATATATATATATATATATATATATATATATATATATATATATATATATATATATATATATATATATATATATATATATGTATATATATATATATATATATATATATATATATATATATATATATATATATATATATATATATATATATATATATATACATATATATAGACATACGCAGTTAAATGCGCACGAGAACTCTTACCTTATCAACATTAGATCACAGCCTTCGAGTTGCCGAGAGCAACAGGGATTTAAATAACTTGCGTAAATGTCAGCCATCAGCAACTCTTCCCAAAAGTAGAACGAATATCCTCTCGCAGCCTCAGGAATTAAGTACAAAACATTACGCCCTTTTCCATGCCTGCTTTGTACCAGTTTATCTTGTGTGAAATGCTATTTATGATTAAAGATGTCTAACTTAGGAACTGATGTAAAATAATAATAATAATGATCAACTTTTGCCAAATGGATGTTACCTGCTTTCCATAACAAACATCAGTTTATCTTGCTGCTGGGAAGAAAGGGCGTTGGGTCGATTTATGTCAGGCAGGGCAGCCGATTAAAAAGATGTCTAACTTACCCCATACAAAAATGGGAATAAAAGCACGTTAAATGAAAAAGAAGAAGAAGAATAAAATAATAATAATAATAATAATAATAATAATAATAATAATAGAACGACGTAGACCCTCTTTCAAGAATGTTTTGTTGTGCGAATTGATTTTATATTGAGTTTTTAATAATAATAATAATAATAATAATAATAATAATAATAATAATAATAATAATAATAATAATGTAGAAATGGATGACAATTATGATTCTTTAATGTCTCATAAATAATGATATTTTTTATTACAAATATCTTATCAATAGCATAAAATATTTTATCAATATTGAAGGAAGTTTTTACCAATGAAATGAATTTTAACTTACAAAGAAACCCTGTTTAACAAGAAGGATGTTTGTACTGTTTAACATTTATGGAAATAGAAAATAAGAGAACTTTTAGACTGAAGCTTAACAACATTCAACTATGTATTTGAGAAGGTCAATAACAGAATACTAATTTTCTTAAAACATGAATTGAAGCAATATGAGAATAATGGAAATAATTCTAATCAACTTCTTATATCAATTCATCATCGAACATTTATAATAATAATATCTGAGTGAATCTTGTTTGTCCGCCCTGGGTGGGGGAGACATGACACATCCACCCTCCTTCTGCAAACCTGTTTGTCCACCCCGGGCGGGGGCGGGGTAGGTAGGGGAGTGGGAGGTAGGGGAGATATGACACATCCACCCTCCTCCTGCAAACCTGTTTGTCCACCCCAGGTGGGGGCGGGGTAGGTAGGGGATCGGGAGGGTAGGGGAGACATGAACCATCCACTCTCCTCCTGCAAACCTGTTTGTCCGCCCTGGGTGGGGGTGTGGTAGGTAGGGGATTGGGAGTTAGGGGAGGCAGGACACATTCATTCTTCTCCTGCAAACCTGTTTGTCTGCCCCAGATGGGGTGGGGTAGGTAGGGGATCGGGAGGGTAGGGGAGACATGACACGTCCACCCTCATCCTGCAAACCTGTTTGTCCACCCCGGGTGGGGTTGGGGTAGGTAGGGGATCAGGAGGGTAGGGGAGACGTGACACATCCACCTCCTCCTGCAAACCTGTTTGTCCGCCCCTGGCAGGGGAGGGGTAGGTAGGGGATCAGGAAGGTAGGGGAGACATGACACACCCACATTCCTCCTGCAAACATGCTTGTCCGCCCCTGGTGGGGGCGTGGTCGGTAGGGAATCGGGAGGGTCGGGGAGACATGACGGGCAGCGCCGGGTTCCAGCGCATCAAGCTCGTACTAAATATTTAATATAAATTTTGAAGGTTAAAAAAGAATATGGTTGATGCAACTGCAGCCCTTATCAGAGAGGAACCACATAAAAACAAATACTATACGAAAACTGATCAGTGAGTAAAACGTTTCGAGGGTAAGACAGCGTCTCTCAAAGCGACTTTCTTACTAACAGTAAGATACAGTGAAGGTTTTTTCCCTCAATTCGAAGGCCGATGGCACAAGCAACCTGATTTCCTTTCCGATGTGTTAAATTTATGACTGTTTCTAGTTTTCCAATATACAGTCTTGTTGGTAAACAATTCCTGTAAAAAAAATATACACAAAAATTCACACAAACCTTCATTTTACATGAATTTCTTCCATATATTGTTTATAATTTAGTCAAATTTCTATCTTGTTCTCGTAATGTTATTCTTGAATATTAACCTGTGGAATCAGAGCGTTCTCACAATTCACGAAATACAAAACTCCTCTTGGAAATAAAGCGGATGTTTACGAGGGAATGACGAGGATCTTCACTGACTCTTGTTTAGGAAAACGAAGAAACGAACCTTAGAAATAAACCTATTGCACGGTCAATACGAGTTTTTAATAGCAACGGCAACCTTTCAAATATTTAATGTTTATTTATTCGCTTTATCGTTGTTTGAAAGAAATCTTTTTCGCACAGCGAATTCTGTCACTCTATTTTTCAAATTCTCTCTCTCTCTCTCTCTCTCTCTCTCTCTCTCTCTCTCTCTCTCTCTCTCTCTCTCTCTCCGGAGAAGTTCTGTAACGGGTCGTTCACACTACGTAAATGGTTTTCTTTATGAATTAAGAGATGAGATTAAGGAGGCTTTTGTAGAGAGAGAGAGAGAGAGAGAGAGAGAGAGAGAGAGAGAATAAAACTGTACGATAAAACGTGAAAGATTTTTTTAACACATTTGTGCAGAGTTTTAAATCCCAACCTTCGGTATTATTGAGAGAGAGAGAGAGAGAGAGAGAGAGAGAGAGAGAGAGAGAGAGAGAGAGAGAGAGAGAGTAAAACTGAAAGATTCGCTTCCTGAATAAAATTGGACAAATTTCAATAGGCATTCTTCAGTAAGCATTCTTCCAAGAGGCTTGGAAATAATGGTTAACTTGAGTTTGTGTGCATGTGAGAGAGAGAGAGAGAGAGAGAGAGAGAGAACAACTCAGATCACGAGTTGCGGAAAGAGCCATTAGAATTCCTTTACTTCCCTTAAAGGTGACAAACCTCGGCTCCTTCGGTGGTACGTTTCCTCTCAAAACGTTTTCAACTCGGAACTCTTGTCAGGAAAGTTGCCGCGCCAATTTTCTGTGAGCAATGGAGTCGGTTCGACTCTGCAACATCCTTAAACTCTGATTCCAACTGAAAGACACAAACACCACCAAATAGGAACTTGAATCAACGTGACATTTTGCCTCGATCTAAGAAGTGCGCGATGCGAAGAGGGTTGATTTAGGAGGACGTTTTAAGAAGTAACATCTTTACTTTTTCTCAGGCAGCGTCTTCAGCCGTGACCTTAAGTTTCACGAAAAACTACGCCAATAAGTCATGAAATTGGATCTGAAATCACAACTGGCAGCGCTAAATGTGAAACAAAAACAAAAGAATGAACAAGCTGCGTTTCGGTCTTGAAAAATTTCGATCGTACTTGGTTCCTCGGGTGGGGGGTGGGATTGGAGGGGGTTTGGGGGCGGACACAAGCCACTTGTCAGAGGGTGGGTTGGCGGGGGGATTCATAAAAGCAAAATTAGTCATGTGGCTGATGACTGAATGAAGCCGTACCATCGGTGTGACTCCATTTTCAATTTCATTGCGTAAGGGAGTATTATACCCTTCTGTTATGCTTTTTTATTTGAAAAGAACACTGAAATTAATGTTTTTTTTATAATTATTACGGTCTAATGAATTTTTGATAAAATATAGATTGAATAAACTGTTGTAATAACGATAAAATCAAAACTTTATTGGTACTGATTTTTCCATACAAATAATGCCTTAGTGTGATTCGATATTAGTAATGAACTCTTGGTATTGATGCTTCCATACAAATAATGCCTTAGTGTGATTCGATATTAGTAATGAACTACTGGCATTGATGTTTCCATACAAATAATGCCTTAGTGTGATTCGATATTAGTAATCAACTATTGGTATTGATGTTTCCATACCAAAAATGTCTTAGTGTTATTCGATATTAGTAATGAACGCAGTGACAACAATCTCTATAAAAATCATGAAGAAAGCATCTTTACAATTATACAGGACAATTTTGTGTTCCAAGATTTTGCTCTTTAAAAGGTACAACTTGAATGGCGCACATCATAAACCGCTTAATTCTTTCCTTAAAATGCTTGGGTGTTCTGCTTGTAAAATGTCCGCGCCTCTGAGAAAGGAATAAGCTGATGAGATAAACGCGTCAAAGTTACCATTGTATACACTTCATGAAAAATGGCTAATTTCAGAAAAGCTTAGGCTCTGCATACTGGACTGTGCAGCTCATGTAGACCATTATTTTACTGAACTTATGTAAAAAGCGTAGTTTCTTTTAGGAAAAGACGCTGGATACTCTTTGAAATTAATATCAGTGGAATGACATTATAAGCAAAGACACCGCCGGCGTTATGACGGCCTGAGCCCAGTTCCACCAATTCAGTACTGAGAATATCTACTGAAATGAAAATACGGAGATATTTCTCTCATTATACTCAAGGAATGACACCGGAAAGGTGATATCTAAAACAGAGCTCGTGGTCTCTATATAGAGAACTCTGCTTTCGTGAGCGAGCGTAAGTTTGATCCCACAAAGCGGGACTCGTCATACTTGATGAGTAGATAACTGGCATATGACCTTTGCAACTGGTTCGTCAGATTCATCGAGAGAGAGAGAGAGAGAGAGAGAGAGAGAGAGAGAGAGAGAGAGCATGTCATGAATAACTTATGAATGGTTTCGAGGGTTACCCAGCCAAGGTCCTTCCTTTTTGATGATATGCTTCTTGATGGAGCAGTGACCTCTCACGCCTAGTTTTTCCTCTCCTCCTTCTTCCTCCTTCTCCACCTAACTGCGACCCACAGTAGCCGTCAGACGACTAGGTACGTGACTCACTGCTTACGTCAACAAAGGAACCTGGATGATTAGAGCAAGCGCCCATCTGCCCCTCCTCGTCCGGTTCGAGATTCGCAAACGGGTCGTCCTGTTGCGAGCTGGACGCGATACCAACCAAGCTACGAGGGACATTCAGTCCGACAGACAGACAGAGACGGGCCCAGAAAAGAAGACTTCAACCTTTAACAAAAGACCCAGGAATGGAGAATGGGAGCAAGAGTATTGGAGAAGGAATTAAAAGTAGCAATGATGGAACGGTAGTTTCCATAAGAATCTGCTCCCGCAATTGTTTCTTTCGATTTAGCACAGATTTAGTAATGTAAGAAGCACAAGTATCACTGTAGCAGTAGCAGCATAGTAATACCACTGGTTGACCCAGCAGGCATCCTGCAGTAATCCTAGGACGCACACCTCGCTTGCGAAGTGACTCAGTACATCGAGTCGTTTCTTGTTCTAATGACTCACTGAAGGATGACTTTGCATTATATCTTCACGTCTTCGATGTCGATGACCTCCCCGGCAGTAGTGACCGTGATTTATAAACAAGCCAACTAACATCTTTGCAGGGATGAGTCAGTGTGCAACAAAATTTCCTAGGCCACGCTATAGGTATACTGCAGAGGCGAGCGGATGAGATGGCTAGATAAAGCGGGTTCTTCGTAAGAAATCTTCTTCTATCGCCAGTAAGGCAAAGAATCCCGCATTTGCCAGAGACGAATAGATGGGAGATATCTGCGAGGACGGCTGCTAAATAGAGGGAAAATGAGGATGTGGCACCACGAGAAAATCTGAATTGACGGGAACCAGAGGTCATCGACGTCAAAGACGTAACGATGTAACGCAGAAGTCATACTTCAGTGAATCATTAGAACAAGAAAGGACATGACGAAATGAGTCATTTCACGAGCGAAGGCAACGTTCTAGAAGCTCCAAAGGACTGCTGAGGCAACTCATGGTACTCTACAGTAGTTACTTGTGCGTCCGCCGTTGTCCAGCATGAGAAACAACCAAAAGAAACCTTTGCGGGAACAGTTCCTTAATGAAATCAAACATTCCTGATATTGCTACTTTTGCTAATGTTGCTCTTAATCCTCACTCCAATGCTGCTGTTGCCGTTGCTCAATGAGTTGCCAAAATCATTGACGATTGATATCAGTTCCACGATCATGACAACTTCTGCTAAAAAGCCTCCGCTGCTAATTCTGACATCGCTACTTTTTCCGTTCCTGATGCATTTACTGAGGTTCCTGCTACATTTTCGTAATATCATTATTACTCCTATACTATGCTTATATCAACAACAGCATCACCGTTAACAGCTACTGGCTATTTGTAGCGTTTCCGAGGAAGAATAGTCATCCATCACATTTTCCTTGAGTGACTCAAGCAGTAAGCAAGCGACATTCCACATCATTTACTGCGCAGAAGACTGTGTCTTGCGTATTACAATAACGGTCACAGGTTTTACGTCTTAATTTTCGTTGCTCTGAAAACTCTTTAGGAAGAGTTCTGACACGCAAATAAAAAAAAAATTAGGACAAAACACGCACACATATTCAGAACCATTAAGCGGCAAAGGCAGTTCGTATACAGGAAACACTGGATTGCATCATATTTTTTTCTAGAATTACTAGATGCAAGGTGATGAAATAACGGCTGTACATAATATTACTAATAATATATATATATATATATATATATATATATATATATATATATATATATATATATATATATATATATATATACACACATATATATGTACGCCCCTTTAACTTGGAGAAGGTAACTGCAGATGGTGTAAGCTTTCTGGTTTTTAGCAAATAGGTCCTGGATGAGGCTGGTGGCCCCAAAGCACTACACCCTGGGTGTTCAAGGAACAAAACCCGGTGACCCACCTATGTCCTGATCAGGCCCAGAATTTATACAGTATAGCTGATCGAATGACGAGTGATATAGATAGGTATTACACTGCCATCAGGTCTGTCTCTCTCTCTCTCTCTCTCTCTCTCAAATATATATCAGTATACACACACACACACACACACACACATATATATATATATATATATATATATAACACACATACATACACATATATACATATGTACATATATTAACATATATATATATATATATATATATATATATATATATATATATATATATATATATATATATATATAAATATGTATATTTTTTATATGTATATATGTGTGCATGTATGCATGTATATCCCAAGGAGATAACTGGTATTTTTCGTAACAAATGTATTCATGGTTAAAAGAAGTATATAATTTTGGTTGTAATGGAGAATTTATATAATCAACTAAGTAATTGTTTTCGCTATTATCTCTTGCTGGGATTTTGCTTTAATACTCAGGATTCTCCAACCCAAAACAATCGATTTCGTGTCATATTTAAGTCAAATATTTGACGCATTTGTAATCAGAGTAGAATTTTTATTTTACTTTATTAGACAAATAATGTATAAGTCTTATGCTGAATTTTACTGTCGAGCAAAACGAAAATGATAATCTTATGCTTTCGCGAAAGTGATTTGAGCCTAGTTCAAACTGGACCTTGCGTTTACAGGTCTGAAAGACGACGTTAATCAGGCCATAATGGACCAGAGAAAAGCTCAGTGAAACCTTAATGGTTTTAAGAACGAAACCTGTCAGTCTTACATACAAAATAATCTCGCCCACCCTGTCAAAAATTGGCATATGAATGAAAAAAATACGTAGAGAAATTTGCGTCATACGTGTCAGCATTTTGAAGACATGTTTTAGCTAGGTGCGGAACGTTAGTCATCTCCGGTCACAAGAACGTTTACGTACCTTTGTGTTTGGTGAATCTGGAAAGTTCTTAAATTTTCAGTTATCAACCTTGTCATGTTTCACAGAGGCGAGCTGAAACCTTGAATTTAGATCTAAGGCAACAAGTAATTCTTGTTGTAAGACCTTTTTCTCTCACTGCCTAGCTATTATTAGTTTTCTGTAAAAGAAAACTATTGCGATGGCTTTGTCTGTCCGTCCGCACTTGGTCTGTCCGCCCTCAGATCTTAAAAACTACTGAGGCTAGAGGGCTACAAATTGGTATGTTGATCATCCACCCTCCACTCATCAAACATACCAAATTGCAGCCCTCTAGCCTCAGTATCTTTTACTTTATTTAAGGTTAAAGTTAGCCATAATCGTTCGTCTGGCAACGAAATAGGACAGGCCAACGCCAGGCGGTGGTTAAAGTTTCATGGGTTGTAGCTCATGCAGCATTGTACCGTGACCACCGAAAGTTAGATCTGTTTTCGGTGGCCTTGATTATACGCTGTACAGAAAACTCGATTGCGTCAAAGAAACTCTGGTGCATTTTTTACTTGTTTTTGTATTGTATTTAGCTTTCATCCAAGATTGCTTATAATCAATCATGGTTAGACTGATCGCCTTCGCTACAACCAGTCATAAATGCTGAAATCGTAGATCAAGAAATGAAAATGCAAAGGACTTCCTATTTAGTGCCCTCAAACGGGAAATTCCAACTTTGCGGTGTATTCGAATCTGGTTATTGTATGTTGCATTACGAAACGAAATTAGCCTCTGACATTTGGATATGAATATGACGCTTGTCTCATATATATATATATATATATATATATATATATATATATATATATATATATATATATACATATATATATATATATATAGTACCGGCATCGACATCGCTGCTAGATTTGATTTAATAACTGCGCTGGCGTCACCGCGAATGGCGACGGCGGCGGCGATTGGTTGTCGTTGTCGATGGTCGCTTTCTTTACGATGCCTCGCTATGCGGGAATATACATGTCGTCGCATTGGAATCCCCTGGAATGAATGAATGATTGATTTGAAGTTATCAGGCGTCGTGACTTCTATGGTCATCGACGCCGATGTTAATTAAAGGACTACACAGTGTAGCATATTTATATAATTAAAACTTGTAGGAAATAAAATGATATCTTATGTAAAACTCCCGCTTCTAAAATACATTTAAAAATGCCGCTAGCATCTTACATCACGTCCTCTCCAAGGATCTTGGCAAGGATGTCTACCCTCCATCCCCGCCCCCGACGCGAAAGTCAAGACGAGCAACGACACCAAATGGGCCGGCAACGACGCTATCGCGACATTTTGTTGTCGCTGCTGATTTTGATATATATATATATATATATATATATATATATATATATATATATATATATATATATATATATATATATATATATATATATATATATACGTATATATATATATGTATATATATATGTATATATAAATATATTTATATATGTATATATATGTATATATATATATATATATATATATATATATATATATATATATATATATATATATATATATATATATATATATATATATATATGTGTGTTTGTATACGTACGTATATATATTTCATACAAAATTAATGTATAAACGGTTTTTTGTGATATTTTGGAAAATAGTCTAATAAACGGCAGTATGAATGAATGAATAATCAATAACAAAGAAAACAAAAGCAGAATGTTGAATAAAAACGGCTAAAGATATAACTTAAGTATCGTCAAATACAAAAGAAATATAGAAAAACATAGAAAATGTATCAGGACTGCATAAGACGATCAACAATAAAAAAAAAAAACAATACAAACATAGATCGCAGAAGATAGATGATATTCAAGTCCGAAAGGAGAGAGAAAGAAAAAGGGTGAAGAAAAAGGGAGTGAAAATGAAAGGCCAACAGAAGCTTCAAAATGAGAAAAAGAAGGAAAGAAAGAGGAAGAAAAGAATAATGATTCTCTCCTCTCTTAACCGGCAATTGCAGCTCTTCCTCGGGGACCAAAATATCTGATACGAAACTGGGCTTCAATTATCGATCAGTCTCTCACGACATTTGCCTTTCGGAGAAATGACGTTGAATCTCCGCTTACCGCTCCGACGACATGTGAGGAATTCCGAACCACTTTACTGTAACGCTTTTTGATTTTCTGTTGAGGAAAACTATTGTGCCGGCTCTGGCTTTCCGTCCGCAATTTATTCTGTCCGCACTTTATTCTGTCCGCACTTTTTTCTGTCCGCACTTTTTCTGTCCGCCCTCAGGTCTTGAAAACTGCTGAGGCTAGAGGGCTGCAAATTGGCATGTTGATCATCCACCCTCCAATCTTCCAACATACCAAATTGCAGCCCTCTAGCCTCAGTAGTTTTTATTTTATTTAAGCTTAAAGTCAGCCACAGTCGTGCATCTGGCAATGATGTAGGACAGGCCGCCACCGTGTCATGGTTAAAGTTTCACGGATCTATTTCCGGTGGCCTTGATTATACGCTGTACAGAAAACTCGTTTGCGCCGAAGAAACTTCGGCGCATTTTTCACCTGTTAATTTTTTGCCCCCGTCTGTTGTTTTGGTAGACGAACCTTCAAGTTTTCAGATGAAACCATAAAACATTATAGCGTGTGTGAGAGAGATTCTGCGGGCCATCCAGGGGGCATCTTCATATTTGTACCGCTCTTTTGTAATAAAGACCAAAAACTTCAAGCAAGGAATGTGACTTATTTAAAACTACTATTGCTACACGTATATCTGTACATTTTGAAGATTAGTAACTGGCTTAACAGTACACGAAATCTCACTGACAGGAGAGTTAGAATGTAAATGACAAATATTACCACAGAAATATACTGTTAAAAGTCACCAGCGACAGAGTATCTGTCAGGTGATGTCTAGTACAATAGCCATCGGAGGCTTGGCATCATCACCGCACCGGCTTGATTTTCTAACACATAAAACAGAAATATTATAATTCCAATAAAAAAAGAAACGAAAGAACTACACATTTCTAAACTGAATAAGACTGTAAATAAATGAAAATAATGTAATATCAGATGAATTTGACAAAGAGAGCAAAATGAAAGCGCAGCAGATTCAGAAGAGTCCACAGGATTGTTGCAGAACTATCAGAAAACACACATACAGAGACGCGCCCGCTAAGGAATGAATTATGAATTAGGCACAGCAAAAAGCACGCCATTTCTCGTGAGGGCCGCACGACAAATCCAGTGACATAACAAGTGTTGAAAGAATCTGACAAAAAAGTTCCAGAGATCACCTCAGGCATAACTCTATAAACATGTCAACGGACCGATGGACGGAAATGAATATACGGACAGATGAATGTATAATCTTCGTCCACGACAATGTAAGAAAAAATGGCCTTATGCCAGCACGACCTCTCGTTCATAAAGTGGTAAACTATATACCTAAATGGTACATACAGTTATCGGAGGAACCGTACCATAACTGCAGCACCAATGTTTGGTTCAAATGAAAGCAGAACAGTGACCAGTTGCGTTCTGCGATCGATTTCAGCAAATTCCGACGAAATTCTCCATTTTCGGTGACTAACGGCAAATTCCCCTGCGCCGTTGTTTGGCGTAGTTTGGTATTCTTATGACGATAGCTGGAAATTATTTATTTCGTAAGCCAGTTTATCCTATTTTCCGTAGAAAATAAAAAAAAAATTTGAGAAGTTTGGCGATTTTTTGGCAATAATCAATCAGGTGATCTTTTAATGAATACAGTATCGCGCTCAGAGACTAGTTATGTAGACACACCGATTTGAAGGATATATTTATGTATATTTTATAGAAATAAATTTTGAATTTCACTCTTCGTTGAAGTTGAAAGGAAATAATGTGATACCGCTAATTGAATAGTTGATTCACCAACAGAGATTATCGAACTCAGTTCTGTGAGCATCTGAGTTCTTAATTTTTCAGTAAAAGTAAGACGATATTGAATGTGACTCATCACTTGTTTAATAAATATTCTCCGCTTACTAGAGAGGAGAAATAGTTTTGTTAAAACGAAATTCCTTTTTAATGACAACTGAACTACAAGACAACTCTCTTGGATTACATTGGCTACTCGGGATTGGTCCGCTGTTATAGTGGTTAGTGTCGTGGCATGCCACTCAGATGTCGCAGGTTCGCGTCTCCCCCGGGGCGATGAAAAATCACCGAACGCAAATCAGATATAATACGTTGAAAGATAACTTTGAGTAATCACTTCTGCAAACGTAGCTTTTACGTCGCTTTTATATGACCCGAGGATTACGATAATGAAAACGAAATGAAAATAGTGTCTCCGGACGGATCTTTCCTAGATATTGACCCCCAAGGGTTTTCGGGGGTCGTTATAGGACTAATATTTCTTGGGGGTCATTATCTTTAAGATTTTTACAGTCTTTTGTTTATGTTTTTACGGGTATGTACTAAACACGCCACAAAGGTGGATACATACCAGGTTAAAATCCTTGGGGTCACTATCTAGGAAAGATCCTGAAATTGAAATGAAGATAGTTTCGACTTATCCCTTGGGATGGCTTGTCCTTCGTCGCACATTCAAAAACATCCTTCCGTAACGTTCCGCGATTTTCCTGGTTCCGTTACGTGACCTTAGTAACGCCCGATCGATATGGAGTCCGCTCCTCACCAGGAGTGAAATTTTGTCATTTTAGGTTCATCCTTACTCGTAATATTACTTTCATGAAAAGGAAATCTACAATCCTGTTCAGATTATCATAATCATTCCTGTTATTCTTCGAATCCGATCATTTTCATATGATGTGGGATTAAAAAAAGAGTATGCTATGTGCCCACTGATTCGAGTGTTTGGTTTACTATTTAATTTTTTAAAGTAGTTTCAGAACTGTTGAACGTTAAATAAAACTTATTTATTATTATTATTATTATTATTATTATTATTATTATTATTATTATTATTATTATTATTATTATTATTATTGTAGCAAGAGTACACAAATTTTTTTCATGACTGTAAAAACAGTTTCATTATACTTGATATTATGACGGTAGAAATCGAGTACCTATAAAATTTTAAGGAAAAACAAGTGTTAGAAATTTTTAAGTCATAGGACTCCTTTTAAAAGCCAGAATGTATCTAACTCGGCACAGAGCCGCTTTCTCTCTCTTCTTCTTTTCCATCTAGAAGACGAAAGAGAAAAATGGCTGAGTTCTTCTTTCAAAGTAAGAACTGTCTGTAATGACGCATGTCATAACAATGCGGACATCTCTCTTAAGAAGATATCATCGTTAAATTACAGCGGCAAAAATTAACGACAATTAAAACAACAAGAATGATAGAAAAAATTATAATTATAATATTATCATTTGATCGTCCGATGGAACGCAGTTCTAGTTTTGTCTGAAGACGGAGTAGAAATATGTATTTATGTACATATATAAATAAAAGATATATATATATATATATATATATATATATATATATATATATATATATATATATATATATATATATATATATATATATATAGTGCGCGTGTGTATGTATGTATAGAGAGAGAGAGAGAGAGAGAGAGAGAGAGAGAGAGAGAAAGAATTTACTTCAAAGCTCTTCGGAAATCGTCACGCGACATTCATTTTCAATGCCGGGATCCTCAAGGTATGTAAACATTAAGAGACAGACAGACAGACGCAAGAAAGACGGAGCCAGAGGCGTAAACCTATCATAAATCTGACCGGTGAAGAATGGTTGTCCCATGAAGAGGTTAGCAGTTCAGCCACCTTTTTTTTTTTTGTTTTTTTTTTTCAATGATTTATGTCCATACCGTTTACAGCTTGTATTGATTTGCATAGCAGAGCTCTGTCTACAAGTAGAGACAGATGTCTCACAAAAACGAATGCAGAGATTGTGATCAGGAGTGATAGAGCAGTGATTCTCGAATTGAGGATCCCGCACACAGGGCCGATATGGGTGCCGCAAGGTTGTCATGAATATTGTCTTGTCTAGATCATCTCAATGAACATTTGTAAACAAAATAAATCGAAACAACAAGCATATGAAAGTCATAAAAAGCTATACAACGTGCGCCTCGTTATTAAAAACTAGAGGCAAAGTATTAGGAATACTTTACGACAAATTAATATTAATAGAAAATACGTGAAAGCATTTCCAATCGCCAAACTCTCTCTCTCTCTCTCTCTCTCTCTCTCTCTCTCTCCATCTCCATACACACATACACATATTATATACATATTATATTATATATATACATATACATCTATATGTATATATACATATACATATACATATACATATACATATACATATACATATACATATACATATATATATATATATATATATATATATATATATATATATATTTTTTTTTCCTGTTACAGAGGTATAAATACCAAGCAACCCAGACGTCCAAAAAATGCCCCGAATTTTCTTCAGCGCAATCGAGTTTTCTGTATAGCCGCTACGTCGTATAATCGAGGCCACCGAAATTAGATCTATCTTTCGGTGGTCTCGGTGTAATGCTGTATGAGCCTCGGCCAATGAAACTTCAACCACGGCCCGGTGGTGGCATATCCTATATCGTTGCCAGAAACACGATTAGGGCGAACTTTAACCTTAAATAAAATAAAAACTACTGAGGCTAGAGGGCTGCAATTTGGTATGTCTGATGATTGGAGGGTGGATGATCAACATACCAGTTTGCAGCCGTCTAGCCTCAGTAGTTTTTAAGGAGGGGGCGGACAGAAAAAGTGCGGACAGATAAAAGTGCAGACGGACAGACAAAGCCGGCACAACAGTTTTCTGTTTCAGAAAAATAAAAGGAAAAAAGCAATTGGTTTAAGTTATAAAAATATATTCGCTAACATTAGGTACTAGGAAAGAACTAGTTCTTGATCAAGAGAAGTAAAGCGCTGATTCTAAGGACACTTTTCGTGGTTCCTTTTTCTTAAGAGTTAAGGAAATGAATTTCTCAAAAAAATGCTCCCATAAAGCGGCTCCCATGACCATATTTGTTGCGATGCCCGTTGATATCAATCAGTCAATCAGTTTGTCTCATTTAACAAAGATGAGCAATGCATGTGCTTGCATAACCACCATCCGTGCGCTGGACGAAAGAGAGAGAGAGAGAGAGAGAGAGAGAGAGAGAGAGAGAGAGAGAGAGAGAGAGAGAGAGAATCTAAGGAACTGAGAGAAAACCCAGTTAAAATGACACCACAGTAGCAACTGAAAAAAAAAATGGCCTGATAAATCTCATACTTGCCATTTTTTTTTTACCTTTCGGAAAAGTCGCAATATTTTAGGTAGAAAATTCCGACAACACAAAATCGACATAAGCAAATGGAAGAGAAATGTTTTAAGCACACCAGGAAAGGAATATTTTAATGAACACATATACAGTTATAGGGTAAGGCAAGGAGATGAACATAATCATAAAAGCAAAGTGTTGCAATGACAAAAATGGATGCGAGTCACAGTGTCAAAAAATAATAGTCATTTTCAGGCTTCTTCCTCTACCGAACAACGTAGAGGGGAAATAAAAATGAACGGAAAACTTAGTTCTGAAAGTCACTTAGACTGGAATTCTCTCTCTCTCTCTCTCTCTCTCTCTCTCTCTCTCCACCTGTCGCTGCTTCGGAGGTGTGAGTGAGTTCTGGTCACCTCATTTGGGCCCCTAACGTCTAGTGGGGCCGCGGTAATCCTATCCGGCTTCCCTTTAAAGTGATGTAATAAAGTCCCTCGCTGTAAGGGAGGGGGTCCCTCTACCCATATAGAGGGGGACCCCCCTTCCCTGACCCCTGACATCCCTCCATCCAGGCCCCATAGTGCGCAGTGGGTTCCTTAGAACGACAAAATGGTGGCCACCGCTTACTGTATTGGAGGAAGGTTTCCCCACGTGGGTCGTCCGCCGTGGCTGGACTCCATTTTGGATTTTGTCTCTTTCTGCTCTTCATATTTTATGGACCTGTAGGATGAGTCTGTAATTAATAAATTATATATGTATTCTTCTCGAGGGGAGCAAAACATTGAGAAAGAATTTATTCTTTTTATAGAGATTTTTTTCTTTTGGGTTTAAGGGCAAAAAAGACATTGGGAAAACACACACACATATACATACATACATACATATACATATATAAATATAAAATTATATATATATATATATATATATATATATATATATATATATATATATATATATATATATATATATAAAACTCACAGAAACATATTTTTTCATCCTGACTTTAATGACATCAGGAATACTTAATATGTCCGGAAAGAGAGATTGCTTATCCTATTCAGAGTTATTTCAGTATTCGTGCACAACTGCGTGATTCTGACTCCCTCTGTCGGGCTCTCTTTCACCGTTTTCCATTACGAATTCACAGGCGGATCAATGGCAACGCCTCTGTCGAACGCCAGCGTGCCTAAAACGCTCCCTAGAGATATTTGCTGTCGATAGGTTATATGGGCGAGTCTCAATCATTTTCTAACTTATTTATTGTGGATGCAGTTTGTGGGGGAGCGAGGAGTTATCATCGTTTGGTTTATTTATTTGTTGCTACGCGACGACATCGGCGAGGCTGAATCGTTTCCTCCTGAAAAATGCAAAAACAGAACCCGCGGGAGAATTTTGGGTATTCGCGCGGTCCTACGGCTGTTTAAGGGATGTTCGCCTCAGGCAGGGGAACGGTCCTATACGGCTGTGTAAGGGATGTTCGCCTCAGGCAGGGGAACGGTCCTACGGCTGTGTAAGGGATGTTCGCCTCAGGCAGGGGAACGGTCCTATACGGCTGTGTAAGGGATGTTCGCCTCAGGCAGGGGAACGGTCCTATACGGCTGTGTAAGGGATGTTCGCCTCAGGCAGGGGAACGGTCCTTATTTGTGTAATGGGATGTTCGCCTCAGGCAGGGGAACGGTCCTATACGGCTGTGTAAGGGATGTTCGCCTCAGGCAGGGGAACAGCGTTCATGGGATGCGTTCGGAAAGCAACTGGATAAAAAGCAACAATTCATCGAGTAAAAAACAAAAGATTTTCACCGGATTTCCAACGACGTGGTGTTCCTTAGGCCATGGCTGTTAAATACTCTGTTGTGCGCCTTTTGACGTCGTCAGTGATTTAAGTACCTTGGCTGTCACTGGCAAGAAGGGAATGGAATAGTCACCTCATCTCAAACGGGTTTCTAAGATTTTAAAATGAGAGCCTACTCATTTGACAATAGGCAGGAAGCGGATATCCACACACACATATATATATATATATATCCTGATGATTATTATCACTTTTGTACGTGATTCATTTATCACACATTACCACAGATGTAAAGGGATGTAAGGGATGTCCCTCAAAATAAGAAACAGGGTGTAGGTCCTGACCGGTTTCGACTTTATTTCCAAACGCCATTGACGAAGGACTGATACAGAGTGTGAGAAGTCACAAAATATATATACTACAAGAACAGTACTGACGAACATACACAACTGTTAGAGGCTCCATATCCCCACTCAGGCCGGTGTCGATGTTCGGTAGGATGCGTTCGGAAAGCAACTGGGCCATTTAAAAACTCATTTGGCTAAAAAAAGTCACAATAGACTCTCAGGGGACATTGCTGATAAACAGACCATACCCCACTGGCAGATATATATATATATATATTATATATTTAAAATGAGAGCCTATATATATATATATATATATATATTATGTGTGTGTGTGTGTGTGTATGTGTGAGTGTGAGTGTGTGTGTGTAATGGATGTGACGATGTGAAAACTCATATTTATTTTTTCTACGAGTGATGAATCTCTATATATACGTTTACTATCGCCGAGCGTGCGTCAGCCTCTCTCACCACTGATCTTTGTCTAACTCTGAAGAATGAAGACGCCATTCTTGCTAGGAGCTTTGGTATGGTACGTGACGTCCTCAGGATCGGGACTTGTTGTTGTGACCCCCATTCACATGACCGTCATTTTTTACGAAAGGATCGGGACTTGTTTTCTGGACAAGGGACTGACAGAAATGGAGGTTCCTTCCTGACATTTTGATGGCTAATGTGAAGATAGGAAATGCCTTGCACAATTTGAAGAGCTCGATTTGCAAATAGCATCATTCAATCGATAATACTCACTCTGTACGACGTATACACTCAACTGGAAAGCACCATGTTGTACTCCGCGTTAGGCTTGGTCTGACCTCATATCAGTACGTAGAATGAAGCGAAGATAAGGACTGAATGAGGGTACCTTGGTCCGACCTTTGCCATAATTTTGTATGACATGACTACACAAATTTATATGTATGTATATATATACATATAATATTTTTAAATGTGTGTATGTACGTATGTATGTATTCCACGTGTGTAAAACTCTCACTGGTATTGCTGCTGATAATGCTACTTGTGTAAAACTCTCACTGGTATTGCTGCTGATAATGCTACTTGTATAGCGGGTATAGCTTAAGGTAAATTATTGACCTGCTATATGCCAGCTATTCACTTCATTATTATTATTATTTTTTTTTATCAAAGTAACAGGATGCAAACTGGTGGATGCAATTATCCATGAAAATTCCCCTTAGGTGTAAGTTGTTCGCAAAGTTATTTAAATTTGATATCCTTAGGATTCGTGATTGTAT
>NC_089772.1:7221624-7399124 GCF_040412425.1 Macrobrachium rosenbergii | reverse complement strand
TCCGAGAACGACAAGTCATCGATCACTGTATTTATGGAGGGTTCTCTCTAATGCTGCCATGCACGAAAACCTCCACAGTGTTTCCAATTCGACTAATGCGGACAACTGCAGTATTATCGATCGGTTATTATTCTTTTTTTTTTATTTTACTCTCGATGTTATTATTTTTATTGTTTTCAAATGGATTTAGAGTTATTTTTCACATACGGTTGAAAAGACCCTCTTTAAACAACCAAAGAATAATTGAAATCGGAAACAACGTTTTTTAAAAGAAAGACAATCGCAGGTGACGCACATTTTCGTTGTAGGCCTAATGCTGAATAGGATTATGAAAGTAACAGGAGTTGGTATGGTAACGGAGAGAATATTATGATAATTGTAACAACAGCGCTGTTAACAGCTGTTAATACTATCCATGTTATCATAATTAATATCACCAGCAGCAGGAATAGCAGCGGTGGCAATGATAAAGTGCAAATACCACGTATCATGCAAGTCTCCGGAAAGTCATACAAATCGCCTTAACTCAAAAACCTCGAAAGCCTTCCATTACAAATCGATGACAAATAGATACAAATCAAGAGCCTTGTCCTTGGCACGCTAGAAATCGCGAGATATGTAAACTTTATAACGCACGAGTCCTAATCGTGCCAAGTTCATTGACACGTTGTGACGCCGCCCCGCCAGTGTTGCCAAAACAGCAGCACGGGACGCGCAATGGGGTCAGTGTTCCTCTCTCCCTCTCGTGTCTCTGCGGTCGAGTGTTTTACCTCGTTTTCTTTCACGGTCGCGTTCGTGACCTCGTTTTCTGTTACGCAATGCATGTATGTGGCCAGCGGTTATGTCATGAGAGCTTCGCTTTTTTGTTTATTCTTCGCTGGCTGTAACCACAATTTTTAATTATATAATGAAAGTGTTGTGTTCATTGAGCACCTACGGTCAGATGTGAATTAGGCTTACACTGATTTAAGGAATACAGTTATAATAACAAACATCAGTATAGAACAACGCATATATATATATATATATATATATATATATATATATATATATATATATATATATATAGATATATATATATTAGTTTTATCTGTATGTCAATGACTCTTGAGATCGAGACAACAATAGTCATCACTGCATCAACGATTCTTCCCAGAAGTTTGTCAGTGACACTTCCTAAGCAATATTCTCCTGTATAACAAGATGAAGCAACTTCGTGCGTTGTTCTGTACTGATAATTGTTATCAAAAACATGTTCCATTATCTCAGTGCAGGGTTAATTTACATCTGACCGTATGTGCTATATATGAACGCATTCCTTCTTTATTATATAATTAAAGATTGTTGGTACAGCCAGCAATGAATAAATACACACACACACACACACACACACACACACACACACACACATATATATATATATATATATATATATATATATATATATATATATATTTTATAAAAAAATCACAGTAGATGCACGTGACTTCAGTGTATAAGTGAATCTCACAGGAAAATGACAGGCAGAAGTTCAGTACTGAACCTCTGTCTGTCATTTTCCTAATGAGATTCAACTTTTATATATATATATATATATATATATATATATATATATATATATATATATATATATATATATATATATATATATATATATATATATATATATATATATATATATATATACGTATATATGAAAACTATATCAGCATAGTCTGGGTGTTATTCACCACGAGATGTTTGCAAGAGACCTAAAACAAAAAAAATTCAAAGAATGCTAGTAATTCTGAATGCTGGCCTTGGCATTTTCTTGACAACCTGAGTCGATTCAGGATTGCTAATCCTCGCCCGGAGAAGAAGAAGAAGTAGACCGCCCTCAGGCGTAATAACCTTTGCATACGTGAAATGGTTTCAAAACCCATTCCGTTTCAGCTGCTTCTTGTTAAAACCGAGATTTCTTTGTCATTTCTGTCCCTGTTGTATATTATGTAGCTTGCGTGAGATTTCCTTGGAAATGTGTCGAACCTATTGCAGTGCGCGATTTCATAAAAAATCAAAATTTTTGTATGTATGTAATCCAGGCAGTAGGAATGACCACTGCAATAATTAATTTGTGCTTTGTCTTGAATATTTAATTATAGATTTAGCTTGTACAGAACATCACATCTGTTTAATCATACATTTTGCTGTAAATATTCATTATCATTTCTTCCAAGTTATCTATTTGATTAATTTATATATATATATATATATATATATATATATATATATATGTGTGTGTGTGTGTGTGTTCTGTTCTTGACACTGACTGAATTTGGTATTGGCCTGCGCTAAAAGACCAACGGTCCACTTTTGGCCAAATGGCGCGGGGCTGGACGACCACTCCTCAAAGCAAAGGCACAAAGAATTCAATCCTTTGCTCCACTTTCCTCGCGGACATAAACGCAGCATACATTTTATATCAAATTTTGCTTATGCGGTAGATTTTATACAGATGCTTACAAACACACATACACACACACACACACACACACACACACTCACACTACACCTAACCGTCAGACAGATAGACAGATAGACAGTGTAGTTAAAAATATAGATAAATAAAAATAAGCGATCATTACTGTTATTTTTAGTGGTATAATATTAACAGCACTGTTACCATTATTTGTGTAAGTATTATTAGGCCCTTTTGAATTATTTTACATTTCAGCCGGAGTAACTTCGACAACTTCGCGAACAGAAATTTGATTCACAATGGGACCATGAGAGAAGGACGAAGGTTCCAAAGCGCCACTAGAAGTCTGTTGCACGAAAACAAAAAGGCACGACACTTTGTCTGTCCGTCCGTACTTTTTTTTGTGCGCGCTTTTTCTGTCCGCCCTCAGATCTTAAAAACTACTGAGGCTAGAGGGCTGCAAATTGGTGTGTTGATCATCCACACTCCAATCATCAAACATCAAATTGCAGCCCTCTAGCCTCAGTAGTTTTTATCTTATTTAAGGTTAAAATCAGCCATAATGGTGCTTCTGGCAACTATATAGGATAGGCCACCACCGGGTCGTGGTTAAAGTTTCATGGGCGCGGCTCAAACAACATTATACTGAGACCACGGAAAGATAGATCTATTTTCGGTGGCTTTGATTATACACTGTAGCGGCTGTACAGAAAACTCGATTGGGCCGAAGAAACTTCGGCGCATTTTTTACTTGTATCGTTGGCAGCTATTAAAGGGAGGAGTTGTGTGATAAGAAGGGACTTACTTTCCTAATATTATTTAAACTCTCAAGAGGTGTTTTTATCGAGATTTTTAATCGGCGCCTGCGGAATTCCGCTAAATACTTGGTGTTTCATGAACGAAGGCGTTGGGTTTTGCATAGAATGATGATTGGTTTTAATTAAAATACCTACATGCAGACATGTACCAAGTGACACTGAATTTCAAGTGTCATACATAATAAACAGTTTCGTATAAATAAGCAAATTAAATAAATAAAAAAAATCAGGTTGTATCATGACGTATATGTTGCCTGATCCAATAGCCTTTCCTAAGTATCGCTTCTAGAATGATCTCGTAAAGGGCTAATTATGAGACGAAATATAAAACAAAACGTTATCATCCTTTCGTGTAACGGGATATGACAGAACAGAGCCATGAGAGAACAGAATAAGCGAGGTATTCCCGTACGCGATTCCTATTCTTAGAGACGAGGGCTATTTTTAATTTCCGAAGAATGATTCAGGATGTACAGTTACGCAATGTTTCGACAGCTCAGTTGTGCTCAGTTGTTTGTTTCTGAACTTGTCTGTAACATGTTGATTGATAGTACGTTCGCGCATGAATACACCCTTTACTTTTTTTTTTTACGTAATATATCCATAGTGAAGTCATCAGTTCACCACTGTGCTTTATAACTGCTATTGCGCACTTCTGTTACAGCCTTTGATTCGCTTCAGCATTAGCCTAGGTTCCTCAGTTACAACTACGACTAGATCTACCTGAATCCTCCATCTACTATTCTGGTTTTATTGCTTCACTTATCTAAAACTATTGTTTTAACTTTCCCTCAAGTTGCTGCTTCACTTACCTGCAGTTATTACTATATTCAGTTCAACTGACAACTCCCTGACCTATTTCAACTCAGCTTACATCAACACCTAATCTGTTTTGTCTCAGCCTAATATACTGATTATTTCCCTTGCCCGAGTCAATGGCTCTGTTTAGCTCAAAGCCTTAAAACACCATGTTTATGAACCATAAAACTGTATCGTTTCAAGAATGAATTCTGTTGTCTCTAATCAATTATGTATCAGCTCTCTTTTCAAGAAACTTTTTTTTTTTTTTATAAATAGGCGACAACTCTTTCCGCGCACAAATGGCCATCTTTCAACTTGTGCAGAAGGGAGAGAAGTCTCCTCACCTGTTGGTAACACTGTCCTTCCCTTTCGTAATTTCCACGTCTATTTATAAAAAAGTTTCTTGAAAAGAGAGCTGATACATAATTGATTATAGACAACAGAATTTATTCTTAAAACGATATAGTTCTGTTATTCATAAATATAACTACACTCAAAGGTGGAAAGAACAATTAAGTTTACATTGCAAGAATTTTTAAGAATTATAACCAGTAACTGGAAGTGAAATAAGATACGATAAATGCACAAACACCAACAAAACAAACATTATAGAAAAAGTTATAGATAATTAATAAAATAGGCGTTCTTTAGTGAACAGCAGTTCGCTTCATCAATTGCGCAAGTGAACAAATTTATAAATAAACCAAACATAGCAATAGAGCTAAACATAGAACAAACGGGACTGTGGATAATTAACTAATAAATTCCTAACAGTACTTAGACTAAAAATTCAATATATATATATATACATATATATATTGTTTATATATATATGTGTTATATATATATATATATATATGCAAGCATGCGTGTATACATGTATACGCGTGTGTAAGGAAAATTAAATACACAAATAAACAAACACTAAGCACAGGAAACACCAGTCAAAGAGCTGATAGCAACCATGAATCACGGCCCGATAAAGGAGATAAAGAAAAGAGAAGACGTAATACCTTCAACGAATGTTTTGGGCCGCAGCAAACTCTTCGCGGCTATTTTCATTTCCTAGAGATTTGAAACAAATAGTGAACCAAATCTTTTTATCGTTTGAATTCAGAAGCCGAAGGGATGGTCTTATCTAGTCCAGGTCTAAAAAAACTAGTACAATATGCGCCGAAGTTCCTTCGGGGCAATCGAGTTTTCTGTAAGGCGTATAATGCTGTTTGGAACTCTCAGCCACGGCTCGTGAAACTCACAGCCGCGGCCACCCATGAAACTTTCATGCACAGCCCGGTGGTGGCCTGCGTTCTTGCAGACGCACGATCATGGCAAACTTTAACCTTAAAGAAAATAAAAACTACTGAGGCTAGAGGGCTGCAGTTTGGTATCTTTGATGATTGGAGGGTGGATGATCAACATATCAATTTGCAGCCCTCTAGCCTCAGTGGTTTTCAAGATCTGAGGGCGGAGAGAAAAAGCACGGACGGACAGACAAATAGTCATCTCAGTAGTTTTCTTTTACAGAAAACTAAAAAGCGTGACTCAACCCCAAAGGGTAAGACCGGCTTCAGAAAATGCGTATTAATCAATTGCAAAACTTCGATGGAAATGGGACGAAACGCTTATACTTTGGAAAGTTCGCATATGTCTACGCATTGAATTCTCATAGTTGATCTTTGAAGTGGCATCAGTTATTAAGATAAACAGGTGAACAGCAGCTGGCTGTGTTGGAATCACTTTAAATATGGAATATGGGATGAGGACACAGTGACTGATGAATGCAAGTGAAAATCATTGCTGAGGTAACAAACAAGATAACAAACAAACAAATTTTAATCACTGCCAGGTGGTGGCCTATCCTATATCGTCGCCAGATGCATGATTATGGCTAACCTTAACCTTAAATAAAATAAAAACTACTGAGGCTAGAGGGCTGCAATTTGGTACGTTTGATGATTGGAGGGTGGATGATCAACATACCAATTTGCAGCCCTCTAGCCTTAGTAGCTTTTAAGATCTGAGGGCGGACGGACAGACAGAACCGGCACAATAGTTTCCTTTTACAGAAAACCAAAAAAGGTGACTTGACTTGTGGTAACTATGGGAGCATTGTACTTACTTTGGTTGCTGCAATGAAGATAATCGGCATTCTCATTCTCAGTGTGATGGAAGAAGAAAGTAGTTGACAAAAAACTCGGAAGTGAACAAACCGGTTTTAGAAATGGCAAGACTTAAGAAGTGGCCCGAATCTAAAATCTACTGAAGGACTCAGCAGCTCCTACAAACCCATGGAAGGCCTTGAGTCACAAGGACATTTCATTAGATTTGTAAACTGAACGTACCTATGAACAAAGCGCGAGTCTCGATACATGAATTTCCAGTAAACAGTTGGGTGCTAATGGTAAGTGTTATATCACCTCTTGCTATTTGTTCTCTTCATGTATTTATACAATTAAAAGCGTCTGGAGTTGGAAGGGAAAGTTTGGGAGGAAGTTTAGGTGAGAGAAATGACAGAACCATAAGGTTTGAGATACTCAGATTGCAATGTTTAACGATGACAGCCTCCTGGTAAGTGACGGCGCCAGTGGAACTTCTGTGGACGCCAGAAAAGTCGGAACACCCAGACCTGTTTGGATGAGAATGATGAGAAGGGAGGATGGAGGCGAGTGGAGATCAGTGGAAGTAAAGCTCAAGAACGAGAATTGAGGAATTTTGTTAGAGGTCCTTTTTCTCGTACGGTGCTTGGGGAAATGATGATGATGAATTTTGAGTTCCTAAGCTTGGAGCGAACGCTTACTCGCGGTTGTAATGATCCAGTTTCAAAAATCAGACGAAGTTCGAAATTCCGAGGAGTTCTACGAAGAGTCAGAACAAAGAAAATGTCCTCTGTCGCAATACTTATTTGGTCTCAGGTACCTTGCGGTGTTCGGATTTGTGCTAAAGCACAGGAATTGTGATGACTCTTTCCTAAATCGCTGTGCCTATGTACAGGAAATGAGTCATCGTTCCAGTGATGACGAGGTCTTGATAAACAGGTTTTTTGGTTATTGGGGAGGTGGAAGGACAAGAAAAACACACACGAATGTATGTATACAAATTAATGTATATAAATATTTATATATATATATATGTATATATATATATATATATATATATATATATATATATATATATATATATATATATATATATATATATATATATATATATATATATATATATGCCCTGCACAAACACACATATATATGCGTGCGTCTATGTGTGTGTGTGTGAGAGAGAGAAAAAGTATTTCACTTCATTATATCTGCTTACATCCCTGAACTGTAGCTGCCATTATTCAAAATGCTTTGGATTTGCTGCGTTTGAAAACCGCAGCTGAAATTGTCTGCACTAACATCTGGCCGCTGTGGGTGTGGGGTGGGGGAGGTTGGAGGAGAGAGGGCTGTGGCGGCACCTTGGCACCAAAACATCCGGACTTCTGTGTCGTGTCGAACGGGACTTCGTGCAAACGATACCTCCTGTGCAGTAGGCCTAGGTGATATTGCTACGCCAGCAGCTATTACCGTTGTTATTGTGACGCCAATTACCAGGTGGTACTTGGTCGATTCGTATATTTATACTGTAGTAATGTATCTATAGAATGAATGCCCTTTGCTAACTTTTCCAGCTGAGTTGATCGAAAACCGACATTTCAATTGATTCATCAATCAGCGAATGTCACTTGATTCTGCAAACCAGTCAAACTGTGCTACTTGCGTCTATGATTCAATCAGTGCCAGTTTATTCCGTCAACTGAACGGCACGTGAAGAGCTACTGGAAAGAAGAGTATTAATAGCCTATACCCAGGAATCAAGAGCGTGCGAGTGAGGGCGATCGACGCAATGCTGATGGACTTTCTACGTTGCGATATGAAACGCTTCATGTTCTACCCTGCACAGAGGTTTGCCCTAGATTCACTTATTAGAATGCGACGTGGCAGTTTCCACTTAATCATTTTTGAGCCGCCCCAGAGGTGATACAGAGGTGATATTAAAATAATATAGGCACAACACACATGAAGCGATACAGGCGACGAGTTGAAACCCCATCTGGAGAAAGTCGAAAATCTTGATTCACCTCAGAATCTGATGAACATCGCTGCTCGACAAAGCGCCCCGCGTATCCTTTTAGGAAACCGATGGCCTTTTGCAGTTTATTTTTGTGATTGCTCAATATCCTGTGTTGTGTTATACATCTGGAGTATTGTTCGGTTTTATTCTTTTAATTCTAGGAAATTTTTGACGGCGGTTTTCGTAGTACTGTAATGTTTACTTCAAATTTATGAATTCTTTGATTGTGTTTATTTGTTTCATTAATAAGTCAGAATATAAATAGGATATATATATATATATATATATGTATAAATAAATAAATATATATACATATATATATATATAATATGTATATATAATATATATATAATATATATATATGTATTATATATGTATATATAATATATATATATATATATATATATATACATACATACATTCATAGGTAATAAATAAATAAATATATATACATATATATATATATATATATATATATATATATATATATATATATATTTATATTTATATATATACATACATACATTTCATAGGAAATAATAAATAAATAAATATATATATATGCTGTATATATATATATATATATATATATATATATATATATATATATATATATATATAAAACATGTAAACACACATTATCATACGCCTTTTCCCTTGTCAGCAAGTCATTATATAGGTATGAGGCTTCTTGTCCAAGTCCTTTTTTAACGTCGATAGTAATTATCATAAAAAGGGGAAAAACTTAGAATAAAAGTAAAATTTTTGTCCTGCGTTCTTATTGGCACTTGATGGATAATCCTGTGTCTGTGTGATTACAAAGTCACTCTCAGCCCTCGAGAATAATTTACCGGTCAATTGGATATCTTCCTTGTACTACCCACGGTGGTTACTGCCTATGAACCCCTGGGTGACCTATAACTCTAATGTCGGTCGGTAACGGCCTGTCGATTGAGGCGTTTTGGTTCATTGTGATCAACGACTGACTTACGAAATTGAGGCTTTCAAGAACCAGCGGATCCAGAAAAATTTCATGGGTGGGGACACCTATTTTCATAATGTACATACATACTTACATACATATATTTACATATATATGTATACGCACATATATATAAATTATATATATTTATATGTATGCATGTATATATATACTTATATAATTGCTATTATTATTTTTCTCAATATTTCATTTCTATAATAGATTTTTTCCATTTTTATATTTCTCGTTGTTATTATTATTATTATCATCTAAAATCTTCAGTATTACTATTTTGTCACTGTTTTTCACGGGGGAGGGGCACGTGCCCAGGTGCCGCCCCCCCCCCCCCTGGTCCGCTAGTGCTTTCAAGCAAAGCGCTGGGCTAAAGAAATCCCGAAAATAAAGGAAAGAGTTCAAGTATCTGAAGGTGGAACTGGGAGAAAACCCCACAATCGCTCTAAGAATTAATAGTTAGAGGTGCTGAACAGCTAGACTGAAGAAAGGAAGCAGGAATGGAGATAAACGAGTATAACGGCGTAGCACAGAGCCCCGCGAACGACGAGACGAAGAACGGCCTCTGGTCGTCAGGTGGCGGATCACCGGCTCCTGGCTAATTTGTTAACTGCTATCATGATTCGCCGTAGGGGGACAGCGCCGTCAGTGCGCCTCATGCGGTGCACTGTAGGCATTACTTAAGGTTCTTTGCAGGGTGCCTTCTGCTCCTAGCTGAAACCTCTTTCCTTCCTTTTACTGTACCTCCTTTCATATTCTCTCTCTTCCACCTTACTTTCCACACTCTCCTAACAACTGATTCATAGTTCAACTGCGAGGTTTTCCTCCTGTTACACCTCTCAAACCTTTTACTGTCAGTTTCCGTTTCAGCGTTGAATTACCTCATCGGTCCCAGTGCTTGGCCTCTCACCTAAATTATATATTCAACTCAACCACTACTGTGATTCAAGTTTCTATTTTGGCTTACTTATTGAATCTCGCATTTGATAGAACTTACTCCCAAGTCCATAAAAGGTATTCATGACTCAATGGAAAATTATATGTTCCCCTTATCCATTTTGTTATTCTTTAAATAACCAGTAAACATAAAATAATCTCAAAGTATGTTTGTCCTGAAAATATTTGGAATAATCTCAATTTATGTCATCGAATCTAAAATCTTCATCGTTTGATTTCTGTCCATAAAGAAATTATAAACTTTTGAGATTCAATGACAGACTGAGAATATTGCAAACACTGGCGGAACGTACATACTTTGAGATTATTTTATGTTTATTTGTTATTGAAAGAATAACAAAATGAATAAGGGCAGCATATCAATATTCCGCTGAATCATGAATACCTTTTATGAACCTTGAGAGTGAGCCCTTATCAAATGCGAGATTCAATACGTAGGCCAAAACAGAAACTTGAATCGAGTCCAGCAAAGCGTCGTATAAACGGTGCACCACAGAAGAAAGTTTGTATACACTTGTGTGTCGCGAAGACTTTTGGTTGCATGTTCTTCTCACTGAACTTTTTGTCTTACAGGCTATGGCTCCACAGAAGGATTGGACAAATAGCAGTACAACATTTTAGTTTGCTGTTAAATTAATGATAGTGATGGCCTTCAAATATATATATATATATATATATATATATATATATATATATATATATATATATATATATAATATATATACATATACATATAAGCTAAAGTTAAAGTCCTCCAGGGCCTCTGCAGGTTCATAGGGCAGGCGCTGATCTCCTGTTTCTTAGGCTGTATAATCACTTTAGGTATATGTATATATATATGTATACATACATACATCATTTATATATATATATATATATAATATATATACATATATATATATATATATATATATATATATATATATATATATATATATATATATATATATATATATATATATGTACAGGCTTTTTAGCCGAAGTGTGTCTCTTACAGTCCTCACTGAAATCCAGTACAAGAAAGTGTTCGTGATCTTATGATGTATCCTAGAATCTAGGCTAGTGCTTCGGTACCTGAAGAAGAAGACTGTATGTCTTCGAAAGCTTGTACTTGGTAGATTAAAGAATCTGGAATCTAAATCATCCCGTCATATTGAAGCCTAATACGGGTATTATACATATATATACACAGTGAACATGTGTAGATATTTTATTTTGTGCATATACACACACACTTATATATATATATATATATATATATATATATATATATATATATATATATATATATATATATATATATATATATATATATATATATATATATATATATATATATATATATATATATATATATATATATATATATATATATATATATAGAGAGAGAGAGAGAGAGAGAGAGAGAGAGAGAGAGAGAGAGAGAGAGAGAGAGAGCTGCGACCTTTGCCAAGAAAAAAGAAAAACCTCTTAATACAAAATTCAGGTAATACTAAAAACAAAATATTCATACAACAATAGGAAAAAATAAAGTACGCACCTCTAATCCCCCTAAAAAGGAGTTGTGGGGGGGGGCGTGAGATTTGAGAATTATTAATCATTCGTGATTATCACTCTTAGGTACAAACTAAACAAAAACACCGTTTTCTATACCTTTACAAACCGTTTTCTATGCTCCTTACAGTCCGAGTCGAGCCCATCATTTGGAAGTGGAAAAGTAAGACGCAGAAGAGAGAGAGAGAGAGAGAGGAGGGAGAGGAGGAGGGGGGAGGTGAGAGGGGTAAGGTGGGCCAAGAGAAGGAGGAGGAGTAGTTTGTTGCTGTTCGCTGTCTGCTTGGTATACCTAATAACCCCCGCCCCCCTCCTACCTCCTAGCCCGTCATATGCTCTCCCTGGGAGGCACAGACCATCTTTAAGCCGCCACTGTACATCAGTTTTCTTTCTCTCTCTCTCTCTCTCTCTCTCTCTCTCTCTCTCTCTCTCTCTCTCTCTCTTTCTGACAACTAACTCTGTTCCCTTCAAATTCAGATATATTTAATGGTGCTGGAATGGACATACCTTTGCCATCATAGCCAAGTGTCTAATCATTTATTGCTTTTTAGAATAAAACATCTATTTAGAATCTACTGGTTACTTTTTTTTTACCAGATATTTATGTAATCTGAATAACCTAAATGCCCTCTTAACTTCTCGATTTCCTCATGTTTTGTAGATGCTTGTCACTGCGATGCCTGGTCCAAATGAAGACGTTCTGATGTCTGCAGGCAAGATTCAAACCTGCATCCAGAATATCAGAATGATGGGAATGATATCCACCTGACCACAATTGCATATATCTGTCAAATTCAGATAAATTTACTAGAGCTGGAATAGACCTTTTTTCACCTTCATAGCCAAGTTTTTGATGGTTTATTGCTTTTTAGGTTGAAATGTAAAAACCTACTAGTCACTTTTTAGAATTTCCTCTTATTCTGGACATGCTTTTTTTTACCAGATATTTATGTAATCTGAATAACCTAAATGCCCTCTTAACTTCTCGATTTCCTCATGTTTTGTAGATGCTTACCGCTGCGATGCCTAGGTCCAAATGAAGACGTTCTGATGCCTGCAGGCAAGATACAAACCTGCATCCAGAATATCAGAATGATGTAACAATATCCACCTGACCACAATTTCATATATCTGTCAAATTCAGGCAAATTTACTAGAGCTGGAATAGACTTTTTTTCACCTTCATAGCCAAGTTTTTGATGGTTTATTGCTTTTTAGGTTGAAATGTATATTAAGAACCTACTAGTCACTTTTTTAGCAGTAATTTCCTCTTATTCTGGACATGCTTGTCACTATGAAGCCTAGATCCTAATGAAGAAACAAATGAAGAAATTGTAACATCCGGGAAAGATTCAGACCTGCAACCATGTAGGATGTTGGAGTGAGGGAACTATACCCACCTGACCACGAAGGAAAATACAAATCTATTCAAACTCATGTGTACATATATCTTGCAAATTCAGGTACATTAACTCGAGCTGGAATAGACCCACCTTCAGCATCATAATTTAATCGTTCAATGGTTTGTAGGTTTAAATCTCTATTTAGAATCTACTGGTCACTTTTTTGCCAGACACGCATGTAGCCTAATTGTAATTACCACAGTGCCCTCTTAACCGCCTGATTTCTTCATATTTTGGATATTCTTGTCACTATAAAACTTAGATTTAAATGAAGTTATCAAAGGAAGTGATTCTGAGGTACGGGAAGATTCAAACCCGTATCTGGAATATCAGAATCAGGTAATGATATCCAGCTTACTATGAAGAAAGACAAGTCTTTTCCCACTCCTGAGTACATATTTCTGTCGAAATATCGAGGTCACTCAGTGGCACCAATGTGGCAGCACCATGAGTTTGTGTCCCTGACAATCACTAAAGTTTGTATATCTGCATCATTTTGTATAAGGAAGACTCTTAGAAGATAAGCTGGCTGTCAGAGCTCCTTGCAGTGGTGTGAAGGTCGACCCGATTTCTGTTCAAAAACTTCCTTGAGTCTTACTTGGGCTTCTTTGCAAGAGATTTTCAAAAAATTTTCAACACATCTGTCCCTCTTGCTAAAGATTTCTTTGTTACATTCCACGATGACATTTGTGGAGAGAACCCTCATGGCAGAGCCCATGGTGACCACATCAGTTTGTTGTACAGCATGCTCTTTGGGGATTGGAAGGGTGCCTGTTTTGTACAAATGCTGGTGTCCTTTGTCTAAGGATCAATTGGCCTAAACTGCCATGTCCAGCCCAAGCACTTGCAATTGGTCAATGCCACTGCAACAATCCTTTCTCTACCTCTGTCTTCAATGTAAACCTTCTGTTTTAGGTTCAGGTGAATCCCAACCATGCACACTGTTTGCTTGCACTCTTTCACAGTTTTGTACAAAAGCTAGCCCATGTATCTGTGTTCATTATACTGCTGAGGATAAGACTGTGATTATACTGAAACATCTGGAGCAATAGGCAAATAATAACACATTACAGTGATGGTACATTTACTATTCAAACTTGCTAAGAAGGAAGGGAGACAAACATGAGAAAAATAAGATGAAAATAATTGAATGTTAAAGTATTTTTAATATCTTGCCAAGGTGGTATTAATTTCAACTTAACATGCCTGAGAAATACAGATTCAGGAAGTAGAAAGATGAAACTGTCATTGCCCATCACTTGGCTACATTGCCATCCTGAAACAACGGCACATCTAAGTAGCAAAGAGCTCCATTCCCACTGAAATGTCACCACACTTTGGGCTGATAAGAGGTCTACTTATATCGTTCTGCTGGACCCCTCCTGTTAAAAACTGATGCCTATTCCAGAATGCAACTAAACTGAAAATATATCTCCAGAATCCCAGCAAAATACATAGAAAGGCAAACCAGGAAGCTCCTCTTAAGAATCAATACCTGTCAGAATGGTATCAAACTCCCTAAGATAGTTGATCTTCACTATATGCATGGCAGAGTGAAGATTAAAGACAGAGAATACATCATGCCTTATAATTAGCCAGAATCCCACCATTATCAACACCTTGCTCAGAGGCTGTCACTCCCCCTCTCACTACAACATCACCTCTTTTGTTGAGTTCCTGGAGGTAATCCTATATAACAACTCTGAGGACATTTTTGAATCACTGGGTGTGGAGTGGCTCCTCACAAATGATCCCTTCAACTGGGCCATTGAGTATACCCTGAAGATGTGTATGATAATGGCCCCACCCCTTCTGTTAGCTTTTCAAAGGAGAGAATGAAGACCATCTGTGGCATTTACAAAAAGTGGGTCACCATTCCATGCCAGAGGGCATGAAGTGCAAATAAATCGATGGCATTACTATGAGAGCCTCTTCAGGAGTGCTATTTGCTAATCCCTTCACGGAATGCGTTGAGGAGGATGTCTGTTCAGAGATGGACATCATCATCTCTCAAATGAAGCCTTCTTTTTCTCATGGAAGCCTATGAAGAGAGTTCACATCTAATAACCACCACAGGGAGGAGTACTGAAAGCGAACTTTCCTTCACAGACCTCACACAAAATGTGGCACATGTGAAGACCATGAACTTTGACACAACCTGAGGTGTCAGTACCTCTTATGTTGTTTCAAACCACCAGCAGTGCACACATCCAACGTGCTCTATCCTACTGCGGTTGGAAAGGTCTACCAACAAGGAACCTAACCAAGCTGTTGAACAACTTTTTGGTAAAAGTTTTTCAATGCCAAGGTCAAAAGGGTCACAAGAAGAATCCTGAATGCATGGTATAAAGACCAAGGTAATGACATGACTCTTTTCTATAAAAATCGGATGTTAATGGGTCAAAAACAGGATAAGTGAATTACACAAGAAGTCATCTTCAACTATGTCTGCTTTGCTAGAAGCATAGCAGTGATAAAAATTGTTACGTGTTGATGATCAGCAGCGATGAAGACTCGTCCTGAAGAACAACACAACCCCTTGACCAACTGAACTCCAAAGTCAACTTGATATACAGGCACACTTCTCAAAGTAATGACTGTGGGTCACACAAAACCTTGTATGTTGGGAAGACAAGGACACATCTGGTGAAGCATCTCGCTTGCCACGTCTAAGACGGCCCCATAAATAAACCAGGATTGACATGGACTCTGTCTCACAGGAGAATTTCCCATCACTGGAACGAAAATTGAATATGATGGCTCTTTTATTAACTGTCATTAAAAAGTGACTATAAACCTCCTCTAAGAAGAATATTCACCTCCCTACAGGTGATTGTTGATAGGGTAACCATAACACAACCGAGTTTTCCACCTAACATTCTCTTGTATCCTGATTAATTAATGAGCACAGCAGCATTTCCCCACAATACCTCAAATTCAAAATTGCAAACTCTGGTTTATTGCTCAGTTTAATCTTCAGTCCTAAGTTCTAATTGGTTGACCCACCTCTTTCACCCTAAGCTTTGTAAAAATACCCTCTGATCTGTACTCTTTATCCTGCTGAGGATGAGACTGAGACTGTCTTGAAACGTCTGGAGCAATGAATAAATGTAAAAGATTTTCCAACGACTGGACTTTTACTTTTACTTAGCGAAGAAAGGAATTTATCACGGGACCGAGAAAATTAACCTATCCATAAAAATAATTTCCAAGTGGATCTTGTCCTCCCCGGGGTGAAAGTTTCTTGAAGGCTTTATTGCCACGAAAATATCAATGTTTTAAGAAAAAGAAAGAAATGTAAATTTAACGAAAAATCATCTCCATCGCATCCTTTGCTCCCGTCGTCGGGGGATATACATTATATATATATATATATATATATATATATATATATATATATATATATATATATATATATATATATATATATATATATATATATATATATATATATATATATATATATATATATATATATATATATGAGAAAAAGGATGGAAAACAACCATCGAAGCTTCATAAGTTTAATGGCCAAATTTTCGAGACTTTAAGTCTCATCATCAGGGCTGTAAAATATACAAAATTTACAAATTAAAAACAGACTCAGTAAAATGACAATTACAAAGGTTAAAATTAACAAAACGCTAAAGAATCTATATTAAAAGAAGGTAAAAATGTTAAACAAAAGATAAAAAGTAAAGAGAATTCTAAGACTAGCACCTATCTCTAGAAAGCTAAAAATAGAGTGGCGTTCTCCTTCTTGGAAGGCCGGACGTCCAACTAGGCTATGAACAAAACAGTGGAGGAGGCCTGACTATTTAACGAGGGCACAAGCTGCTTAATTGTTAAAGATTCCAAAATCGAGAGAGAAGAGTCATTGGGTGCTTGGGCCATGATACGGAAATCATTATTTGTATATAGAGTTCTACATTTATTAGTATGTTCTCTTATACTAGAAAATTCTTTGGTTTTCAAAGAGCATCCCGTACGGTGGCTGACTCCGAGATGGGAATCTATCCGGACTTGGAGCAATCTTTTGGTGGCTCCCACATATTTCCCAATCTTACATTTTGGGCAAGTAAAACAATAAACCACCAAAGACCGCATCAAAGCCAGGAGTTTATCCCTGTGGGAGAACAAGGAGCCCAGGGTTTTAGGATTTTTAGATATCAATTTAATATCTAATTTGCCTAATTATATAATATATATATATATATATATATATATATATATATATATATATATATATATATATATATATATATATATATATATTGCTACGAATGTCCGAGGGATACTTGCTTGATTCTGGACGGCAATGCATGAACGCAGGGAGTTCCTTATGTTTATTACACATCTGACTCAATATTAGGGCAATTCATAGACAAACAAGGGAAAATCTGTGGCTTAGGGCCTTCTTCATGTGAGGGAAATTTACATAAACTCAAGGGTTCTCTTAGCTAATTATATTTACATAACAAACACAGATCAGAAGAATGACGAATTACTGGGCAGGTAATAATATGGTCTGCTAAATGAATGAATCCTACACAGAATAAATATTCTATGCCTATGATGTCTTCTTAACAGGAAACATCGCAGTGGGGGAGAAGGGGGACTGCACATGGATAGAGCCAAGAGATTCCCCAGTCGAGGCCTATCTGCAATATATGCAAAGAGATTCCCCAGTCGAGGCCTATCTGCAATATATGCAAGATGGTTACTTGCGAGAATAAGAAGACGCTCAAAGGGAACTGAGGAATGCACAGATGGTGTCAAATAACTCAGTTCAACACTAATGCATCATTACGTTAACACTGAATGCTCCAACACAAATCACTGAAGGTGATCACACAGTGGAAAATAAACGAAAAATCAAACAGAGAAATAACAGGAATTGTGAATGACTAAGAAACCTTATTCCGGTACATTACCTTCGTCAAGCTGATGGTGTCCTCGTTCAATAGGGTACTGTTGATGGAGGAGGGAATTAAAATGCCACTACAAAGGTATACTGGTTCGAAACTCAGGGTCGAACATGTGGAAAGTTCGAGGGTCAGGCAAGGTTAAGGACATCTGTCCTGGGCGGTGTTCTGAGCGCTTGTCTCTCTCAATTTCTATTGCATCGTCTATAAATAACCTTCGGAGATCCTACGCGTCGCGTCCAACATAGGTGGTGCAAAGGTCAATCTTTGCCATGTTTTCTATATAGGTCGCATGGCAGCAGTCAACCTCGTGGAGGGTTAACATAGCAGGCGGCGCCGACTTTCTCTTTTTTTTTTTGGCTCCTCCCTTGTTGCCGCTTGACGCCAAGAAGGTCGACAGTCATCTGGAAACAAGGCCTTAGGCAGCCATTCACGAATGAAGGAGAGAGTTTATGAAGGGGTGAGTGGAAACCCACAGCTCTAGTAATTAAAACAATTGAAGTGAATTTTATTTTTTCTCTGCTACATTACGGATGTAAAACGTGTGAGGGAGGGCTTGGACAGTGGGTCCATCCATTGAAAAAAAAAAAAAAAAAAAAAAAAAAATATATATATATATATATATATATATATATATGTATATATATATATATATATATATATATATATATATATATATATATATATAATATATATATATATATATATATATATATATATATATATATATATATATATATATATATATATATATATATATATATATATATATATATATATATACATACATACACACCTCCCAACGATGAGAGAAAAGGATATGATGATGATGATTTTCGCTAAATTTATATTTCTTTCTTTTTTTAAAACATTGATATTTTCGTAGCAATAAAGCTTTCAAGAAATTTCTGTATCATCTGCTGCGAGAAAGGATAATAGTTGCCTGATACCGTAATATCTTTGTTATTTCCCTAAGACGTTTTAGAACCCTTCTGTCTCCAGCTCCTGAAAGGACGAGATAAATGCCAATCGGGCATGCTTATAGCGCCATAACTCAGTAGGTGCATTGACGCCAAGGCCTCCAATGGCCATCTCCGAGAACCTTCAAATCGTCTTGAAGCCTTCAGAGACAGCTGTGACCAAAGAAGGCGAAGATTATGGTTAAAATTAACTGGTTGACGAAGCAGATCGACTAAAAGAGATTTTACAGAGGGAACAGTACATCAGGAGAATGGCAGATAACTTCAGTCTACAATTGTTTACTGATGAAAATATGGACTACTTCGAGGAGCAGTATGGAGTCGAGGTTCCTGCTTTCTGTGATTATGGATTTATTCAGCAGCTCTACAGTTGTACTGTCACTTATGGACGCAAGTTCTTCATTCGAAATAAGGAAGGAAATAATCAAGAAGATAGGAAGACATTGGCATGGAGGAACTAAAGAATTTATACGAAATAAAAGGCAGTGAACTTGAAGTGTTTTCTAAGCTTACTGAGAGAAGATTTTGGATGCCCAAAATGACCATTTGGAGCAGTTCTTCGCTCAAAAGAAGAAAGAAAAGGAATAAAGAAAAGAGAGGATATCAGCATGGGGGTAAACTGAAGAATGTTGACGAAGAAAAAGGTAGAGAACCTGAGGTTTTAGAAGCTGCTTGAAAGATTTTGGATTTACAGAATTACTTTTTGGGTAAGCAAGGTAAAATCGAAGGAATGATCAATATCGTCAGTAAGAGGGAATCACATAAGATTATAGAAGACGACTTGTTAAAGAAAAGAAACTGCTAGTGTATCAGAAAAAGAACTCTAAGTAATGGTTAATGCAATGTTAAAATTATCTAAAACCTTTGGGATTTTCCTTGAAGACATTTTGGAATTCTTCAGTAAACGGTTCCTAGAAGGACGAGAGAAATGCCATTCGTGAATGAGCTGAACTCCAAAGTCTCCAGGAACAATCTACGAGATGCTTCAAATCGTCCTGAAGCCTTCAGTTAGAGCAAGTGTCATATTTGAAAAGCTGGGTAAGAGAAATCAAAGAATATTGTGAAGGGATTTGAATATCAACGCAGAATAATGGAAATGGAAATTCAGAAGAGAATGAGAAAACAAGAAGCAGAGGGTCCTCCTCAGAATGGAGTCCAAAAGCTGCCTACGCAAGCCCTCCTCTCAGGACAAGGGTGAGACCCAAAAGCCCCCAATGCTTGCCAGTCACTTGAGGGCAGCCTTGAAGGGAATGGTCTGAACCAGAGGCTGCTTCCTTGGGGGAAGGCAGGTATCCTGCCAGGCTGGGGAAGCGGGCCTGGAGAAGACCAAAGAACTTCAGGGATGAGGCCCAAAAGCCACCAAGGGTCGCCAGTCTCTTGAGGGCAGCCTTGAAGGGAAGGGTCTCACCCAGAGGCTGCTTCCTCAGAGGAAAGCAGGTATCCTGACAGGCTGGGGAAGTGGGCCTGGAGAGGGCCCAAAAACTTCAAGGATGAGGCCCAAAAGCCCCCAAGGCTCACCAGTCTCTTGAGGGCAGCCTTGAAGGGAAGGGTCTGAACAAGAGGCTGCTTCCTTGGAGGAAGGCAGGTATCCTGCTAGGCTGGGGAAGCGGGCCTGGAGAGGGCCAAAGAACTTCAAGGATGAGGCCCAAAAGTCACCAAGGCTCACCAGTCTCTTGAGGGCAGCCTTGAAGGGAAGGGTCTAAACAAGAGGCTGCTTCCTTGGAGGAAGGCAGGTATCCTGCTAGGCTGGGGAAGTGGGCCTGGAGAGGACCCGAGAACTTCAAGGATGAGGCCCAAAAGCCCCCAAGGCTTGCCAGTCTCTTGAGGGCACCCTTGAAGGGAAGGGTCTGAACCAGAGGCTGCTTCCTTGGAGGAAGGCAGGTATCTTGCCAGGCTGGGGAAGCAGGCCTAGAGAGGGCCCAAGAACTTCAAGGATGAGGTCCAAAAGCCCCCAAGGCTTGCCAGTCTCTTGAGGGCAGCCTTGAAGGAAGTGGTCCGACCCAGAGGCTGCTTCCTCGGAGGAGTGTAGGTATTCTTCCAGGCTGGGGAAGTGGGCCTGGAGAGGGCCCAAGAACTTTAAGGATGAGGCCCAAAAGCCCCAAGGCTTGCCAACCTCTTGAGGGCAGCCTTGAAGGGCAGGGTCCGACCCAGAGGCTGCTTCCTTGGAGGAAGGCAGGTATCCTGCCAGGCCGGGGAAGCAGGCCTGGAGAGGGCCCAAGAACTTCAAGGATGAGGCCCAAAGCCCCAGTGCTCACCAGTCTCTTGAGGGCAGCCTTGAAGGAAGGGTCCGACCCAGAGGCTGCTTCCTTGGAGGAAGGCAGGTATCCTGCCAGGCTGGGGAAGCAGGCCTGGAGAGGGCCCAAGAACTTCAAGGATGAGACCTAAAAACCACCAAGGCTCACCAGTCTTTTGAGGGCAGACTTGAGGGGCTGGGGAAGCGGGCCTAGAGAGGGCCCAAGAACTTCAAGGATGAGGTCCAAAAGCCTCATCTTTGGAAAAAGAATGTCATAGATTTCATAAGACTAATAAGAAAACTAATAACAAGACTGTTAATTACACAAAAGTACTTGACCCTCTGTTGTTCCTTTTCAAGCGTTTCCTGTGGCTTCAGCTGATATATACAGAGACATAGCAAAAGCAATTGTTAAACTAATTGTAACAGATATAGTGAGTTGTTGACAATATATGATGTAGAAGACAATTTTTCATTATCTCAGTCAACAGTCTCTATGATAAAAGAGAAACATTTTGAAACTTACAGAGAGAAAATGACTGGTTTGTTGTGAAAACTGATCTAATCCAAGGTTGTGTTGTAAGTCCTTGGCCGTTTATTTCTTTCAGGGATGGAGTGGCACAAAAGGCCAGAGACAGGGAGATATAGTTGCAAGTTGTGGAATAAGAAACCAAACAGTGAATGGATTATGGAGTGGCTGATGTTATAATAGGAACAGTGAAGAGAAACAGCTCAAACCAGTGACAATCATAGTATTTTAAGAGAATAACCTTGATTATGAATATGAACGTGTGTGAAGTCATGATGGTGAAAACCAAGATGAAGCAATGAATAGCAGTGGCAGAGTGAAACGGGTGGTTTCCTGCAGGCGTGAATTGAATTGAACATTGAATTTTGGCCAAGAGACCTATGAGGTCTTTCAGCACTGAAACGGAAATTGACAGTAAAAGGTTTGAAAGGTGTAACAGGAGGAAAACCTCGCAGTTGCACTGTGAATCCATAATCATTGGGAGAGGGTAGAAAGTAAGATAGAAAAAGAGAATATGAACGGAGATACAGTAAAAGGAATGAAAGGAGTTGCAGCTGGTTGCCGAGGGGACGCCGCAAATAACCTTAAGTAATGCCTACAGCGCACCGCATGAGGTGCACTGACGGCGCTACCCCCTACGGGATGCTGGCGTAAATGTAACGGATGAAGGTGAGACGAGAGAAGTTATAGAATGTATGGAGAAAGGGAAGTCTCAAGGTCTGTGCATAAGATTTGGAAGAGAAGGGAGTCGAAAGTAAGCCAACTCTCCTTTATGGAAGTGATGTGTGAATACTGAATGTAAATGCGGCAGTTCGAGCTTTACAGATGAATTATTTGTAGTGTATGTATTGAGTGGAAAGCGTTGGGATGGTTGAAGGTAGATCATTACGTTCTACAGCTGTTTGGTCCCATGTAGAGAACGAAGAAAATGGTTTACGATTCATAGATTTTATAAGAAAAGAGGAAATTGAAACCGAGTAAATGTTGGCTAAACAGCATCAAAGCATGAATTCAAAACTGGTTTGAGTAGCGTATCGTGTGCGTGTGTGTGTTCGATGCGTTGCTGATAAGCTCTGAGTTAGACGATGTAGACAGTAATGAGGAAGCTTTCTGCTAGGCCTATCCTCGACTAGGTATTTAAGAATGAACGTGGCCGTGATTGTTGGCTCCATTTTCTTGCGAGAACCACCTGCACGCACACACAGCCACCGCCCCGTCCTGTCGCCACAGATGTCTAAGAGGTCGTGTGTCTACAGTGTCTGTCATTTTCTAAACCCTCCAGATACTAACCAAAGCCATGGTTATGGATCGGTAGAGCGAATGTTTCTGGTGTCGCCAGTCAAATTTCGTAGTACTATACGAAGTATGTACTTTCTCTTTCTTCCTCCAAGAACTCAGTAACACCTTCCCTTTCTCTCTCTCTCTCTCTCTCTCAGCTGGGAAGATGGCTCTAAACTGTTATTTAAACCGAGTACCTCTAAGGCAATATTCCAGTCTTCCCAGGTATATAAATGAATATTCTTGGCTACTAGCGGCCAAACCTCCGATAGGGTTTCGCAGAACGTTTCTTATGTGTATAAACGATCGCGCTCCTGATACTATCATGTATATATATAACTCATTCTAATAAATATCGTGATCGAGGGAAAACGATTTCGTAACATGTTAACTAGAGTGAACAATTTTCCTCTGCAAGCCTTTGTTTCGACAATCTAGCACACGAATAAAAAAATTAAATACACAAACATTCATTCTAAGCACAGCCTTGTACTGTCCTTTTTTTCAGAACGAGTCCGACCTAATCAATAAAATGCGCTTTATATCGTGATTAACATAACATTTACGAAATGTGACGAAGCCCTGATCTACGAGTCATTGTTTAACTTTTGGTGACTTAATTATACCGAATCCACAACAGCAGTGCATATTACGTAACTTTAGAAGGTCTGATATCCCCTGACTAACACGACTCATTATATGGCTGTAATTTAGGTCAAACATCTTAATACATGAAAGTACTGTAAGTTGTGCTGTAAGTCTAACTTAGATGCTACATATATACAAACCTTTCTTAACGGTCACCATCAGAGAGAACGCTCCCACTTGTTTCATTCTCGTAAGAGTTTAATGACGATCTTCCCGAAAGTTCTGGCTGACATGAACATTCATGTCGGTTAATAAAACGCGCGAACACGACACCAGAGCGCGTTCATAGTTTCTCCCGCTTAGCTACAACTTCATCCTTTTCTTTACCGGAGTTTTTCTTTCCTCCTCTGACGCCAGCCATTACAAGTATTATTATTATTATTATTATTATTATTATTTAGTAGTAGTAGTAGTAGCAGTATTTTGTCAACAGAGCAATAAACCAATGTGAACAACTTTTGGTAGTCTTACTTGATAAATATTTAGCCCATGAAGATATTAAATTTTATCAAACTAAACGGCCGACCAAATGACGTCAAGTTAGCCCAAGTCAAGATGATAAGAGCGATGAAAAGCGGACCAAAAGTATGATGCCTGACACCGAATAAAGAGTACTTCAGCGATTTATTTTTTCATAATGCAAGTAAATTAGAAGTTCAGGGGAAATAATAAAAACAGGGTAACGTCGAATAAGCGCTATGACGGTGTGGAAATCACGGAGAATTAGTGATAAGTTTAAAATAAGCATGATTAAAAATACGGCCGATATAAAATTCAGGAAAGTAACTTACGATGATATACAATGACTAATAAAAATCTACAGAAAAGTGTATGGTAAGCCCATTCACAGAGCTAAAAGTCCTAACATTTAATCGTTTAAGACCTGGGTTCGTTTCTCTAGGAGCGGGTGGGGGGAGGGGGAGGAGAGAACGAGCAGAGTCAGGTGCGACACGCGTCGTGTCCCGACTGAAAACAAATAATCAGCTCCCGCAACCAGTCGTGTGGAGAAGAGTTTCGCGGGGCGGTGACCTCCCACCCCCGTACCACTGACTCATACCCTTCATAACATTTCGTTCACCAAGAATTAAATCATTATTAAGTGCTACTTTAAAAAGTAAGCCTCAAACGACGAAATAGCTTGAGAAAGTTAGGTTTTACAGAAAGGAAATTGATCGCGAAATATAATGTTATTGTGTCAGTAGGAGAGTTTTCTGTGCTGACCCAACTTTTGGGGAGAGAAGGTTCTGCTCTTTTTTCCCCGACTTTTTTTCTTTCTTTTTTGTTCCTCCCAGAACACGTGTTTCGCTCACCGCCAACGGTGGTTGGCTAAGCGTCTACAAGGACAGTTGCCAATTCTGCTTATTTTAGATTCTTTTCTCAGCGGAAGCCCAGCAATGACAGTTCTCTTTTTCTATCATATTGAAATGTTACCAACACCAAATATATAGCAATACTGTTTAAATTCGAGCCTGCTCCACCATTTGACGAAGATAAAAATGGAACTAACGAACGATGGTGTCAATCCTTTGTTTTGGATGCGCAATCACCGGCGCTCTCATTGGATGAACCTGCTAAAAGAAACGCAACCGCCAAACCCTCCTCTCCATCAGTATACGACCAGACTTCGTAGAGGTTGCACGTCCTGACTCGCTCATGAGACTTTGCAAGCAGATCCTGGATTACTTTGTGCTCATGAAACATGATCAGTCTCCTTACTTGGGGAGCTGTGCCTCTTGGCTACACGAGTGAATTAGACAGTGAATACGACTGGGCCTCTAGTGAACTTTGCTCTGTGATGGAAATGAACTTTCAAAATTTCCGTGGTGGTAAGTAGGTTAATTGTTGCACTGTATATTTTTCGTCTTTTTTTTTGGAGATTAGCAATTGACTTTTTTATTTTGTTTTCGACCGGTGTTCGTTAATGTGTGTAATGATTTGTACTCCTGCGCTCAAGCCCCGACTTTTAGAATATTTGATGTTTTGTAAATTTAAAACCTGTTACGTACGGGAAAAATCGTGAGATATTGCAAGCAACGAGGCAGACAAGGGAAGTCCATATATATATATATATATATATATATATATATATATATATATATATATATATATATATATATTATTTTTAGAGAGAGAGAGTTTCTTCTAAATGTTACACGGTGCTTTACACAGGAAACAAAATTTATATATATATATATATATATATATATATATATATATAATATATATATATATATATATATTATATTATATTATTTATATATGTGTGTGTGTGCGTGTGTGTGTGTGTGCGTTTTTGTACTAAGCATTCGCCAACATTTTTTTTTTCGTAAACACGCACCAACTTGCTTAATGTTCCTACCCTACGAAGATCTTGGCGAAAAAAAGGCAGGAAAAATATATCGACTGCCGGTGCACATCTTATCGTCACATTTACAAAAGACAAGGCAAACCTAACCCCGCAATTAATACGGTGTCTGTTTAAGTGGTACTGGCCAAGGAGGTTAGATTTAAATGTAACTTCTTTGGTACGGACATGCACGGCAGTCTGTCAGACACCTGTCAAGCTGCTGTCATCTTGATGACTGTCATGGCCTCCAAAGTAACAACGGTTTATCCAGTGACATGTGTGTTCCATATCCAATGCTATGGTCATGCGTAAATTGACGTACGTGTATACGCGTATATCCACATATATACACGTATATGAACGTGTGCAGTCAGTGTGGTTCAGCGCAAATATGCAGAAATGTGTGTTATTAGGCTGTCAAGAAGCCCCGTTAAGATAATATGGACCTACCCGGAGCGTTGTGTCTTCCCCGCCTAGCCCCGAGTTGTGAACAAGCTGGGACATGAAATTACCTGATGCTCAGAAGGGAATAGGTTCTCTCTCTCTCTCTCTCTCTCTCTCTCTCTCTCTCTCTCTCTCTCTCTCTCTCTCTCTCTCTCTCAAGAGAAGTGTTTAATTCGTGAAGATGTCTGTGTGGGATATAAATATTATACTTAGAAATGTGGTGTGCTTATACTGCAAACAGAAAAAAAAAAAAAACGAAAGACTAACGTAGTCGAGACTGAAAGTCCCAGTACCAGGGATACGGTACTGCATTAAAGCTTGGACCAAGGTATCTTCATGCAGCATATTCGCATAAGGCCATTGGTGATAGGTGACAGGTTGGTCACAGACTGGACGACGACAAGTTGTAACAGAGTATTTTACCAAAGGCGCTTCTTTTAACAGACAAAATATGAGATTTGCGAATGCTTACGTTACATATTATGAAAAGATATTTCTTAACGTCTTATTAAGTTCCACGCCCACTTTTTCCCTCTGTCGTTGCGTCTAAACTTACCAAATTCGGGATGTGGCCCCGAGCTACGCAACTGCGTAGCTAGGCCCACTTGACCTTTTATCTAAGGTAAGAAGATGTGCAAAGCGGAGGAATTCAACGCTTTATCGCAGTATATACTCCCGTAGATTTTTAAATTTTCGGTATTGCTCCTTTTGCCTTATATAATGTTACAGGACTTAATGATTGTTGTTTTTCTTGATTGTCGTGACATCAGTAGTCTTTATATGTGGGTAAATGGTTGTTGTTTTTCTTGGTTCTCGAGACCTCAGGAGGTTTTGACGCGTCTCCGTAACTCTTTTTGTGATTTAAGTTTTTTTATTTTTTGTACCCAAATTTCTAAGGTCACTTACTGGATACGGTACAATTTGTATTTTTGTATATTATGTTTAATGACGTAGGCTAAGGTTGGCATAGTATATTGAGCTAATATGTGTGTCTATATGTTTTCGAAAACTTTTCCAATAAGGATATTTCAGTTGCCTTAAAGCTAATATGGAAAGCAGGTTTGTGCCGATATAATGGTTATAAATGAGTAATTAATATACCTTGGCTGGGATTATAAAGTGGGACAAGAGGGAATTATTAATTAAATACGCCAGACACGCCGAAACCGCGCGCTAATTGTCACTAACTCGCGGGTGGCTGGCGTCGTAGAGTCTGCGAGATTCTGGTTTACAGAGGTTGGCTGGGAGTGATGGTGAAGGAGAGAGAGAGAGAGAGAGAGAGAGAGAGAGAGAGAGAGAGAGAGAGAGAGAGAGAGGGCGGTGGTGGGAGTTGCTTTTGGGGTTGGGGAGAGGGAGTTAGGAGGAGAGATTCGAGTGGACGCCCTCACGTTGAACTTGACTTCGGGTACGTCTCTCTCTCTCTCTCTCTCTCTCTCTCTCTCTCTCTCTCTCTCTCTCTCTCTCTCCATACATATAGGCGTATAACTAATCTTCTGGAGTAAACTGCCAGCAGCTAAGTTGTTTTATGGAAATTCTCTCTCTCTCTCTCTCTCTCTCTCTCTCTCTCTCTCTCTCTCTCTCTCTCTCTCTCTCTCTCTCTCTCTCTCTGTGAGACAAAGAACAAGAAATGACGTGAACGTATGATCAGGGATTTGGGTTACATGAGGCGGGACATTGACTTGCACTTGAAAAAAAGTGTTTTAGACGTGTTGCATTAGCAATCTGATTGTCATAGTACGTAACAATATTTGGTTTAGTACCAAAATTGTGTTTCTGTTAATCTCTAAACCCTAGGTTTTTAGACTTGTGTAGTTTTTGTAGGCCTTTTTTTAATATTTGTCTCTTCAACTATCGTGATTTCAGTTAAGCCTATTTTCAGGTGACTTCAGCAGTGCACAGAAACTTAACACGCAGATTTAGTATCTTCCTCACTTCGTCTCGTCTCCCCCCTCCGCCTCCTTGTCGTCTCAGCGCCCTCGGGGTGACAAATTAGCACCCAATACGTCAACCGCCTTGTCTTTATTCGGCTGTGTTATGCCATTTATCCTCAGCCGTGTCGTTTTTCTCTTTTTGTCCATTTGTTTCTGGTCTAGCGCTCTTTATCTGAAGTTGGTTGTGTCCTCGTGGTAATCGCCAGTTTTTTGTTTTTATTTAATACATATTTTCAACAGGTGCGTTCAGAGTGTGAATTATGATCGTTGGTCGACTGTTTTATACGTAAGAACTCTATATATTTTGTAGTTTGATAGGCGAAACTTAGTATAGCCTAATAGTTTAGTAGTTTCTAGGGAATTTTCTTGTTGACTTCTCATCTTCTTTACTCTCCCCCCCCATCATTCCTGGGGTACCCCCAATCCCCTTTCCAACCCCAGCGACTTCCCTTTCGCCTGTCAAATGCCCGGACACCTGCGTCGCAGCCTTCTATCAGTCACTGTCTAATGATAGGTGAAAATTGTTGTAAGAAAGAAAAAAATCCACGTAGTAAGAAGGGTCCCGTCCACACCAAGACTCTGGTCTTACATTCCATGACTTTCATGAGTTTTTAAGCTGGGGTAATCATGTGCTAGTTTTTCAGTTTTCTGTGTGTTGACAAACTGAGATTAATGACAGTTACGACACATCGATCTTTCTCATTACCTGGTCCAACTGCTGTTGCGTATTTGAGTTTGAAGATCGAGTGTCTCATTTATTTATTTTTTTTTTTTTTTTTTTTGCAAGGCATATGGGTTTTGGAATTTTTTGAGGGTGCGATGTTGTTGGGCCGTATTATCTGAATTTAGTTGTGTAGTGGATCTCTCTCTCTCTCTCTCTCTCTCTCTCTCTCTCTCTCTCTCTCTCTCTCTCTCTCTCTCTCTCTCTGCATGCCTTCCAATAGAGCTTTTTATTTCATCTTAATCCCCTCTCCCCTCCCCCCCCCGCACAGTGCTCTGCAAAAGAACGTTTTTACATTAAGGCAAAGCTGAGTTAACTTGAAGAGTTCACTGATGCTATAAAAATAAAGTAATCGGTATGTTACGTGCATGCTAATTGTGGTATAATGTAAAGCTTTCTTGATGTGAAATCCCATAATCTTTAGCTACATTTATAGCGTTTGTCATAACTTTGTACTCATAAACTAAAGTTTGACTGATACTTCCAAGATCACAGCAGCAAATGACTCTGTTTACCAAGTGTATTAATCAGTATGTTTTTAACAGTCGCTGAGTGGCTGCGGATAATCCACTAACCACGGCTACTAATTTTTCTCCTGTAGGACATCCACCTCTTCCTGACGTGATCCTGAGCAACACCCCTCCCTCCTCGCCCCTGCGGAGGGCTCATTCTTACCATTTCCTCTTCCCCGAAAAGTCAGACGACCAGCTACGCCCCTCAAGAGAAGCCTACCAGAGGACTTTGTCCTTCCTGCCCACTCCACCCCCGACACCCACCAGTCCACAAGAAGGGACGCACGACCCCGGGGGCGAGCGCACCCAGCGCAGCAGAGATGACGATCCGGACATCGACAGCGCCAGAACCCGCCTGGGGCACATCCAGGAAATCCGGAGGCGCCTGGGTGGAAACCCTGCCCACTTCCAGCCCCACCAGTCGCTCCCTCAGTTGACCTGGGAAGTGCCAAGCATTCAGAGGTCCCGCAGGATGACTTCTGCCCGAGTGCGGGAGGGCGGCGACAACGGACAGAGAGGGCAGGGCGACCAGGAAGGCCCAGAGACGAGAGACGAAAGACTCCGTCAGATTGGGGCCGACCTTCGAAGGATCGCTGACCAGTTTCAGCTTGACAACGGTAAGGTACGTTGATCCAGCGTGAGGCGTTTGTGTGTGTGTGTGTGTGTGTGTGTGTGTGTGTGTGTGTGTGTGTGTGTGTGTGTGTGTGTGAGACGGCTTGTCAGCTGTTACGTCTGTATGTGTGTGGCAAATGTGACGATGCGTTTTTATTTAAACAAAACATTTCAGTTGCAATACTTTATGGGTTTCAGCTCGTAAGTTTTCAAGTGACGTCAGCGAATATTATCATTCTTGCTTTTGTACTGCGAAGCAGTTTTGCTCGATGTTTTCTGCTTGCCGAGTTAGCGTTGTATCAGTCAGCAGCTGAAATTTAGCTCTTGCACTAATTTGAGATGTCCTTGAACGTTATCACCAGCTGATAACGAGTTTTGTTGTAACACCTTTTGTGGTTTGGTAGGCACGGAACAAACATACAATTAGTATTCGTGACGTCAGCGATTCCGTCTTCGTCACGTATGCCTACGTGATTAGGTAATAGATTAGGAGTTGAAACTTAGGTTAAAGTAATAAATTTATTTTCATGTACAATAATAACCAGCTTCCATTTCCCCCTCTTTCTGTATTCAACAGGGCGGAGTCTCCCCGAAAAAAGGTGATGAAGCAAGAGTGTCATGGGCGGTGCCAGAGGCCTTCACCAGGTGTCTCTCAGCGTCTCTGCTCTGCCTCCTGTGGTGGAGGCTCTGAACAAGCTTCGCTGATTCAGCAATCCGTGACCTGCCGGATTGCCATAGCACTTGGACATGAAAGGTAGAAGGAGAACGCAGTTGCTGCGTGTAGATTTTTTGGCTGCTGCTAAAGAATTTTTTTTTTTTCTTCTTGAGAAATGAACGTTTTTTGAGAGTTGGTTCCCGAATGGGCGTATCATGGCTGCTGTCCCAAATCTCCTTCCGTGGTGTTCGGTTATATCATGCTTTTGCTGACCCCGTCCCCTAAGCATCCGTTTCAAGAGGACAAAATTTGTTTTGAAGACTTTCTACCTCATGGTGTGCACCTTTGGGTCCAAAGTCCATCCACTTTTTTCCACTCGGGTTGTTTAACAGTGTCAGAGCCATGGCGGAAGAAAATTGTATTTACGTATTAAAATTTTGTGTAACATGTGCAAGATATTTAATGTAACCGTATACGGACATGTTTTTTTTTTTACTTGTTTTCAAATGTGGATAGATCACGGTAAACTAGAGTTATAAGATGAAGTAAGTGGAATGCATTTTTGAGGTTGTCTTGTGGTGCAGCCCACATTAAGTATAACGTTATTCTTCTTGGTTGCATGATTTTTTGTTTTTCGAAAAGTGATAAAGAAAAGGTTCAGTGATAGGTTCGTGCAACCTTCCGTGTGCAACATAGCTCAAGTTAATCCAGTTTGTTTTCCTGCCAAATGTAAAAACCAAAAAAAGAAGTGAAGAGTACAGTCACAAGTTGCTTTAAGACTTGAAAAGCTCATTAGTCTTTCACCATTGTTTTTCGGACACTAGATGGAGGTTCTGATATAACCCTGTTTGGTCCAGTGTACGTCACTACCCAGGTGTCTTTCATAATTGTATCAGAGAATCCTGGCTCGCTGGAATGGGTCCATCGAATTTAAAAAGGGAGTTTCTTTTTTACCATATGAAAAATTCTGCGGGGTAGTCAATTTTTAGGTTGTCCTTGCTTTTCAGAAAGCGGCCATTTAGATCGTTTTCGTGTCAACTTGGAAAATTATTATTTAATGAGGAAATGTGTATTTAATGCCTTTGCGACGATTGACAGCGAGCCAGGATGCTTGTCGATAAATCCAGCGGAAAACTAAGCCACAGTAGCATTGTTCGCCTTTATTTGCGAAGGCACCTGACTTAAGTTGGTGTAGCTTTATAGCAAAGTAACTGATGGATCTCGTGTAATAGTAGTAAGAGATGAGAGAGAGAGAGAGAGAGAGAATGAATTTTGTATTCGCCTTCTGGCCCCGTGTAGTGTTGTTTCCGTAGAATTAAGATTTTGTATCAAGACTCCTTTTCGTTTTCTCTTGTATATCTTCGAGAGGACCTTTTTATACAATTTTTTTTTATATCTTGCGTAACTTTTTTTTTTGCTTCTTCGTAGTCATGTAAGGGCATCATTGCATTAAGTTTTGTTTGTTGCGAATAGAAAGACAATTTCCTGTAAATAGAGACATGAGCACCTGAGGTATGTATTGAAATAATTTTACGAGGGCGGCGGTTGTCGCCCGCATACTCTTGAATGTATTCTTTTCTTTGGGAACGAAGCTTTATTTTCCTAAGATTTTGCGCGAAGGGAAGACGTTGACTTTGTGTTCCCTAGATGTATCACTGGAAAAGATTTTCAGTTGGTCTTCGGCGAAGCATCTCTGACCTGTTTCCTTTTCATGAATCGAAAGGTTGGGGTCAGGAGGGAGCGAAGCCAGAAGTTTCCCGTTTGAGCAGAATCTTACACTTTTACGGTTGGGAGGTTTTGTAAATAAAGCTAGTAGTTTAATTGGTGCTCTTTAGTCATACATTCTTAAGTACTGATTTCTTTCAACTGTGCCATTCAGTAAAATCTCCTCTGTTATTATTGTTCAGAGTACGTTTAAAAAAATTTTTGTTTTGTTTATAAGTCTCGGATTGTAGGATGTTGATTTTTTTTTTATCAAGTTTATGAGACAAAAATTCACTTCAATATAATTTTATTTAAAATTACTCAAGTGATTTAATTATGCCTTCATGAACCAAGAGTTCGAAACACCCCCGACCTCTGTAAATTAGTTACGACAATGTTATGGAAGCTGAACTGAACTATTCATGAGATTTGTTGTTGTCAAAGGCCGGGCCTCTGTTGTCTTGAATAGTCATAAAGGGGTGTTTTGATCTCTGGCGAACGATTGTTATTGAATGGTATCCCCCGCCCCCAATGATCATCAAAGCTAGGAAACGTGATAATTTTTTCTTCTTGAACTTTACGAAGTTATTGTGGATATATGAAATATATTGCCTGCTTTTTGTATTAAGGTGTCCAGGGTCCTTATCTGAGGTATTGTACTTTCTTTGGGTCCAATATCTCGTTTCTTAATCTGTCGTCTTGAAGATTTCGTAGTAGTGTGTGTTATACCCCAACGTTGATGAAGTATAATCAACAAATACCCTCAGATTTGGACGCCTCCGGATATCGATCTCTTTGTAGCTAGGGAATGAATAGGCGTCCACGTCGCTAGAGTTTGGCAGCAAGGACGCTCCATTCAAGAAAAGCCATAAATAATGACTAGTATTTGTTACAGCCTGAGCTGACCTGGCTCTTCGTATAGAAGCTCTTCGTCGCCTCCTGATGTTGCTTTATTTGTTTTTGCTCACTCGTTTTACTTTATGAAGGTAATAAGTTTTAGAACGGAGGCCAGAAGTCCTTCTATATCTTCTCCGAAACAGTGTTGCCTGACATTTAGCCAAGGAAATTTTTGTAAGAGTGTGGTGCGCTTGCGTTGACAGCAGCGCGATAAACTGATTGAATTCCGTACTGCGGCTTTTTAACCCTGATTCGTTCATTCTAGCTCATTTGCCCCTTTGGAAATGTATTTGTGTTTGGTTTATGTGTCAACACTGTTTTGCCCTAGTCAGCATTATCAGCAATCAAAATGATCTCTTGGTAATATTATGGATTGTGCAATTATTTGTACAGAAATTCGTGCTCTTGTACAGCATTTTCTGTACCCAGACGTCATCTGAACGGATTGTAAACAAACCTTTTTGGCTTTATTTTACATCGGTTGTTCACATTTTCAGTTCTCTGTAAGTTGTTACAAAAGTATCGTTTTATCTCAGTTTCTGCGTAGTCCTTGATGGAAGTGTCTCTGAGATTTTGTAGGACAGCTTAGGCCATACTTCGAAATGCTTATGACTCAGCAGATGTCACGGTTTGGAAGAGAAGATGCTACTAAATACTTCAGAGGTTTACAAGTTCCCCCCCTTCCTACTGAATCTTGACCAGTGAAGTGTTATAATTACTTATTCTGTTTTCTTTTTTTTTTTATAGGCTTGTGTCGGTAACAAATACATCCTGTTTGGCGACTTTGATCTTGCGGTGATCCAATGAACGGGTGTTAGGTTGTTGAGTCTGGAGTGACGTTTCTGATAGGAGTGAAGTTTCTAATACTGATATTTAAAGCTTAATTTCTTGGAAGGGGGCCACATCCTCCAATTTTGAGGAGGTTAAAAGGACAGATATTGACAAGGGTTACAGATTCGAGGGGAAGTTACGTCAAGATTCACATAGATGCTATATAGGTGAAGCCTGACATAACTACCCTTGTAAATCGTAATTCTTGGCAGATTCTGTCTTATTAACTACCTTTTGAAAGGTGCAGAGATAGAACTGGAGGATGCAGCCTCATTTCCAAGAAAATTGTAGGTAAAATAGCGGCTCTTGTAAAACTACCATGTAATTCATGACATTTTAACCACTTAAAACTTGACATTTTTTATTCACTTGGAAAGTAGGCGAAACGTGGCATTTGAACTTCCTTCGTAAAACAAGCACCTTTTTGATATTTTAATTTTCCTTGTAGTATATCAAAACCTGAGTTGTAATATTGCAGTCAGTTTTGATGTTAATTTTCCTGGAAGACACGAGCTTAAAATTCTGTATAAACACAGCCAAAATTAAGTGTTTCGAAATCTTTTGTAAGCCAGGTTAATTTCTAATAAAAAAAACATTCCTTTAGTCTTTTATTTCTTCAGGGGACTGGAAAAGCCTTTGAACGATGCCTTTCTTCAAGTCTTTCAGCGCTTTGACAGTTTATAATCTTAATGATGTAGTGTCGATGTAAATATTGTGTTTGTCAGATTGTCTGTCCTTAACTTTTCGTGATGGTGGACTGACTACCTTGGGCGTTTTCACTTCATCAGATTCACCGGACAAGAAGTGCTGTTTGATCGAATGCAACTTCTAGCATTGCTGGGAAAACTGTGCAGTGCCAATTAGCCGTGTTGAGATGAAATAGCAAAGGTATGGAATAGGAAGGTACTTTTCCGTAGAGTGTTCGACAGCTTGTTTGCTGAACTTCGAACTAAAAAGAAAGAATTAGCAGTCTTACGTTCATTGCTGATGAGGTGAGGGGTAAGAGTAAATTTGAATTTTGCTTCTTCATTGTTTGAAGATGAAGTGATCTGATTAATTTTATTGCCTAGAGAATTAGTGAAATCATAACTTTACAACAGGTAAGACACCTGCCAGTTTACATCGTTGCTGTTGGTACTAGGAGTAATGCGTTTTCTCCTTTAGTTTCGTGTAGATGTAGGAACTCTATTTTGTATGATACACGGGATGGCTGTAGTCCACTTCATGCTTTAATGTCGATTTGATAACTTTATATATACTGTTAAATTTTGTAGTACAGTAGTCAAGTTCTCGAGCATTATGGTAAAGTAGATGTACCGGAGGGCATTTTCAGGAGTTGTAGCTGTCTTTCATTTTTGGTTTGTTTTCATTATTTATTCCTCATTTTGCTCAAAGTATGTGATTAGCTTTCATAAAGAACCCCCATTGACTTAAAACCAAACCACCACGTAATTTTGTAGCTGTTCTCTCACGCGTCCCAAAGGACGATTAAAGTGTTATCATCACTGTCGTGAGAAATTGTATTCCCGAGTGTCTCGACCCGGTGTGAAAAATTTGTTCACATTTTTAAGTTTGTTTTTGTGAGATTCACTCATTATTTTACCTTCTCAATTTTTAGGCTTGTTTTGAGAAATTATATGCAATTTAATTCACATCCCGAGCTGGTTTGAGAATGTTTATGTATCATTTCCCAACTCCTTCGTGAAATAAGAAGCTAAGCGCATGCTGCTTTTTACTTACTGGTGTTCAGAACCCCGCGAACTTTGGCTGTTTTGTAGACAAACGTTGAAAAATGATGACCATTGAGCCTCTTGTGTAGGCACTGGGATTCCTGATTGGTTCACTCATTTCTGTGTATTGGAACTTTGCTTGCCCAATTTTTTATGAATAGTTGTCGGTGGCCAACTCTTTTGTGAATCTAGCTTTAGGGAGTCTTCGCTACCCCACTCTTGGTCGAGTCTAGGTGATTCTCTTAACTGCTCACTCTTGGATAAGTCTAGCTCTTGGTACTCTTAGCTACCCACTCATGGGTGAGCCCAGCTGTTGGTACTCTGAGCTGTTCACTCATGGGTAAGTCTAGCTGTTGGTACTCTTAGCTACCCACTCATGGGTGAGCCTAGCTGTTGGTACTCTGAGCTGTTCACGCATGGGTAGTCATGGGTAAGTCTGTTGGTACTCTTAGCTACCCACTCATGGGTGAGCCTAGCTGTTGGTACTCTGAGCTGTTCACTCATGGGTAAGTCTAGCTGTTGGTAGTCTTAGCTACCCACTCATGGGTGAGCCTAGCTGTTGGTACTCTGAGCTGTTCACTCATGGGTAAGTCTAGCTGTTGGTACTCTTAGCTACCCACTCATGGGTGAGCCTAGCTGTTGGTACTCTGAGCTGTTCACTCATGGATAAGTCTAGCTGTACTCTTAGCTACCCACTCATGGGTGAGCCTACAGTAGCTGTTGGTACTCTGAGCTGTTCACTCATGGGTAAGTCTGCCTGTTGGTACTCTTAGCTGCCCACTCATGGGTGAGTCTAGCTGTTGGTACTCTGAGCTGTTCACTCATGGGTGAGTAGCTGTTGGTACTCTGGGTGAGTTAAAGTACTGAGGCCTCGCTGCTCTTTGTTTTAAGTCGATCTGTTGAGACTTAATAGTCTACTTTTTTGTGAGTGGAGCTGTTGAGACTCATCGTTGGTCATCATGTAAGAATCAAGCTGTCAGGATTTCTAGTTCACTCCTTCCCGAGAAAAAGTTTTTGTTCCTCTTGCAGGTAACTACGTTTGGTCGCTCTTTTCAGATAAATCTAGACACAGGAACCTTTGTTAACTCAGTCCTTTGAACCTATATGAGAAAACCAGGGAAACAAAGTGAAAATATGGTGGACATGTTTTTTCCCCTCTTGGTATCATTCCGAGACGCAAGTAAGGTCAAAAGGAGTTTCCGTAGAGCTCATGTACGGTGGTAGAGTGGGGTCGTTGGAAGCACAGGTGAAAGGTAAAAAGACATATGCACTTTTCTCAAGTGCGGAACGATGCAAGGTTTTTATCACTGCCGAATGACGTCAAGTCAAAATATTTGTGTGAGGGAGACGAGGTCACGCGGAACACTAAATATGGCCCTTGTTGAATGGCCGGATTGGGCCTTCGACAATATTCTTTCCTTCGGATAAGTTTTTGGAAAATTCTTTTGAGATTTTGAAAATTTCTTTTGGTAAAATCCCATCAGCCTTTATTCTTAAGTTGGTGTTATAAGAATATCTAATCTCCAGCAATAAAATTTTGTAAATGTTGATTTTTCTCATGCGGAAATCTTTATGACATATCTAATCTTTACTGTATTCTGGAAATTGGCCGTTCGCTGCTTCACAAGCTCTGTCAGATCTAGAAGTTTTACTGTTTGGTCATTTCTTTTTATTGTGTGTCAAAATAGGGCCATGAATAAATGCTGGTATTGAGTACTGAATACTGTTCTTAACTTGACATCCAGAGGCTTCGTTTGTGATCTCGAAGAATTATTTTAAGTTGTTACTCTTCAATAAGTGGTATTTTGTCATTTAATTTGGTACTATATTTCTATTCTCAGAAGTAGTAGGTATTAGCGTAAGTCCTGAGACAGGGAAAGGCATTTATACTTTTAGTCAGTGTACGTAAAATTGCATTTTTTTAAACCTTTCAGAACAGGAGTTTTATATTATATATATATATATATATATATATATATATATATATATATATATATATATATATATATATATATATATATATATATATATATATATATATATATATATATATATATATATCAGGAATTTCGTATTTTATTCAACAAATAACAAAAGTTAGCATTTGTGTTTTTTTGGTTGTTCACTAGAATATAGAATGATTTTGTTATTGTAATATTTTTTGACAAATTTTAATCGTTCAACTAAGGATCTATGCATAATATTGAGGCTGGACCAAATTTAAGCATAATATGTGAAAATGTGAAAAATAAGAAAGTGCATAATATCTGTGAAAGTGCATTGATGCATTATTCACGTGGTTGCAATATGATGTTACTCAGTTTGGGAAGGAACGCAGGAAGTTGTTGAAGAAGGAGGTTTTAATTTTCATTAGTGTATATTTCATATGTATAGAATGCATTAATGTAGTTCTGTTTCTTGTTTTCCTATTATGTATGTTTCATGCGTACAGAGAATAACATTGTAATAATTTCTGTTTGCTTTCTCTGTGCGGGAACCATTAAAAGAATAAGAATGATTCTTTTGTAAGTGCAGAGGGCCGTGAAGGGTAACGGGGAAGCTGGAATTTTTGAAGTTTTTATATCTCCTATACCGAAAGTCTTTCAAGGATATTTAGAAGGCCTTAAAGTGCTCTGTGTAAAAATGAGAGCTGATGTCGCTGCTGCCCAGCCACAGCCAGAATTGGTCTGACAGAGAGAGAGAGAGAGAGAGCGCTTCAGAGAAATGGAAAGCTTGACCAAACTTGCCCCACGTGCAACTTGTTTTCACAATGGAAAGCTTGACCAAACTTGCCCCACGTGCAACTTGTGTTCACAATGTACTGTTATGATTAGGAAGCAGATTTTGCCACTTTAAGTCGTTCATGTATTTGTCAAAGTATCCAGAAAGCTATTCATGACTTTGACTCTGACTGTACTTCCCTTCTGTAGAGACATTTCTCCTTACACTCCCTGGCCTCTATTTGGGTTTTTTCTTTTCCCTGCCTCTCTCGCTGTCAGGCCAAGGCTGGACAATTCCTAGTGTGTAAATATTGGGTCCACAGAGGTCTCGAACTGTGCTAAAAAAAAATCGTCACTACCCAATCGGTCTTTCATGTTTGTATATAAATTATCTTTTCATTTTTGTAATTATAATAAAAAGGGATTCAATGTATGCAGCGTTTCCTTTCGATTTCCCCTGGTGTACCTTAGTCTGTAAGACGTAAACATTGTGGATACGTGCTTGGAACTAAATTAATTAAAGCATAAAACTTGACTAAGAGTTTCTCTCATATAACTTCATTATATGTAAAGGAAAAAATGATTGAATTTTTATGTTCAATTCTCAGTACTCGAATATTATTATTAAACATTGGAATGTATTCCTTGGATAAGGCTGCAATTTTAGTTGATCAAGATTGACATTACCAAGAGTTGATCAACTATTTACGACAAATGTAAGCAGTTCTGAACCTTGACCCTTTTTAAGAAAGCTTGTAATTAAACTTATATGTTTATTAGAACTGCAAATTTTTTAATCCATACAATTAAGAAACACTGAGAGTAAATGTTTAAGAAAGCTTATAATTAAACTTACGGTTATTAGAACTGCAAATTTTATAAACGAGACTGAGAACAAAAAATACTAGTTTGAAAAGAATCGAGAATAATTACATGAGAAATGGTATATATCGAAAACAGTGCTGAGAATGCAACAATTACAAGCTATAAAAATGCTTTAAAAACCTTAGAATGCATGCAAAGTTTACAAAAGCATTTTGAAAATTTAAATATTAAATGCGAAGAGTTATAAATCAGGTGTTTAATAGACATTGAACACTCTTTGAGTATGTGGTACCTTAACAGGGGGAAGAGAAAAAAATCCCGTACTCAGAATATTAAGTTTGTCGATTCTTTTAAGTTTTCAGAATGAGAATATTTCCGACAAACACAGTTTAAACTTTCGCACTACTTTGAAAAGAGGTCTGAGAATTCAGTGCTAATAATTATAGAGAATTTGGAGCTGAACTACAGTAATATTACTGACAACAAAGAACTAAAATTTTTCCTCAGGATTCGAGTTGGAAACTACAATTCCAAGTCATACACAAAAGGACTGAGAATTTATGGGCATCTTCACCGCCGACCGAGGGCGCCCCTTCGGCCCCGAGTTGCAACCCCTTTCATTCCTTTTACTGTACCTCCATTCGTATTACCTTTCTTCCATCTTATTTTCCACCCTCTCCTAACAATTATTTCACAGTGCAACTGCGAGGTTTTCTTCCTGTTACACCTTTCAAACCATTTACTGTCAATTTCCGTTTCAGCGCGGAATGACCCCATAGGTCCCAGTGCTTGGCCTTTGGCCTAAACTCTACACACTCCAAAATCATGCATGCTTGAAAGCTTCAAAGAAACCTACAATCACGACCCAAGCTGCTGGGCTGAAGAGTTCCACTAACAGGAAAATCTCCAGAAAAAGGCACGAATTAATAACTTTATCAGCGAAAACATCCCAGGAAAGACGTGAAACTTGAGTTGCATTGGCTTTTAACATATGAAAACACGAACATCAACAGTTTGCGTTAGTATAGAGAGGAGAACGGCAACGTTCGGTGTATGAAATAGGATCCATTAAAGGGTCCTACAACCCAAGTTTATAAAATCAAGGATAATAAAAAATAGATATGTACTGATAAAATCTTGGATGGGTAGCTGCAGAAAAATATTAACATTGAAATACGTAGATCATTTGTAAAATGTACTTGATAAAATATTTGTCAGCCCGAATGGCACGATATAAAATTATATTTGTTTTTGGTAAAGTTAAGCTTTGATTAAATTCTGATTGTAATACTATTAAAAATGTAAAATATTGTATATTTTGTCTAATAAAAGATAAAAAAAAAACATATGTCGCCCTAGCTGTGACATTCACAGTGGCAGAATACTTCGGTAACGTTCACTAGTATTTTCTTTCTCCAGAAAGTAGTTTTTTTTTTTTTTTTTTTTACGAGTAATAACATTAAATAAAAGTATTTTGTAAAACTATTTCTCGTCTCAGCAAAGGTGCTCTTACTGCCAGCATGGTTATGAATATGCAGCACTACTATGTGGAAGTATTTTGGAAAGTAAACAAGTAAATACAGCGCCGAAATTTCTTAGGCACTTCGGCGCATTCGAGTTTTCTATACAGTGTTTAATGTTGTATGAAACTCTAAGCAACGGCCCATAAAACCCTCAGCCGCGGCCCATGAAACTTTCAGCCGCGGCCCATGAAACTTTCAGCCACGGCCCATGAAACTTTCAGCCACTGCCCCGTGGTGGCATGTTAGCACCTGTAGCGGTGCTAAACGCACGATCATGGCTAACTTTAACCTTAAATAAAATAAAACTACTGAGGCTCGAGAGCTGCAATTTGATACGTTTGATGATTGGAGGGTGGATGATCAACATATCAATTTGCAGCCCTCTAGCCTCAGTAGTTTTTAAGAGCTGAGGACGGACAGAAAAAGTGCGGACGGACAGACAAATCGCCATCTCAGCAGTTTTCTTTAACATAAAACTAAAAGATGGCGATAAAATTATACGTTCAAGGGAAATTGCGTCACGTCGAATGACTCAATTGGCTTCTTCATATTTTCTACAACAAAATAGAGCAGTCAGTGTGAGTAACAGCCAAGGCAAATATTAAGAATGACGACGCCACAAGAGGCTTGCTCTTCGACAAGCCGTCAGTCTCACTCTCTAAAGCCTAAGCGTTAGCCCTTATCAATATTTTAACGGGAGATATTTTTCATAAATCAAGACAAGACAAGACACCTTCAGCGCGGTTATCCCCTCGAGCAAGAGTTTCAAATACCCCTCCCAGCCTCTGCATCATAATCCGAGTTTCCGCTGGAAGCACTAAGCAAGAGGATTCTTCTTCTTCAAAAAAAAGAAAAAGGAGAGGAGAAATTATTCACACTTGACTAGCCTCCATATCCAACGCAGCGTGGAAATACGCCGGCCTCGGCGTGTTGATGCGGCATCTCAACAAGATACTGAAAGGTTTCTTTAGGCCTAAGCTGCTTCTTTTCCTTTATTAACCCATCCCCTCCCTCAGTAGATCGAGATCCTGCGCCTGGCATCAGCACCTAGGTCTAATTAGCTTTTCGCTCTACGTACATCTCTTTTTAATTACCTTGCTGCTTAAGAATGGGGATGAAGCGCAGGGAATTTTTTGACATTGCTATACGGCGTGTATGAAACGGAAAAATTAATTCGTTCTATTTTTGTTATAGCCATCTCATGCCATTGCCGGGACCCTGTATATATTATGGATACTAAAATAAAGCGTCTTTTAGCCCAATAACATACATTCACTTTTTTTGATAAGCACCTTCAATATAAACAATTATCTCGGTGCCTGGAAGGCTGGGTGACGTTTCTTTACTTGAAATCTCGCATGGCAAGAAAATTTCTTTGGAAAAAAAAAAAAATTAGAACAACATACGTCGTAATTTCATAGTAAAACAAATTTGTTGCCACGTGATTTTCTTCTTCACGAAATTGATAAAGGAAAGTCTGTCACACTGATAATGGTCGTGAAAAAGGCACGAGCTTCCTTTGTTGTATCTTGTGACAGAATCAGAGTGAAAGGAACCCTATTTACTTTGACCCTTAAACTTCATCACTACCTCTGATATTCAAGGTTTCACGACAACAGGGCTACTTCTAAAAAGCAGGTTTTGTGTGTGTGTGTGTGTGTGTGTGTGTGTGTGTGTGTGTGTGTGTGTGTAAGTTCTGTTACAACCTCATGATATGTGGCTAAGAAACTCAACATAAATATTATTGCTATGTTATTATTTTCCGTATAAGAACAGAAAGAACGATAAATGAAATTTACTCACTGAAATTATCGGAGAAAAGCAAATCCTTGTTACGAGCTGTTTCACTGATATGATTGTAAAGTAAAGTACAATAAATCTCTGGTAAGAACCGAAACTTTCTTGGTAAACCAAACTTCACAGCTGAGACTTTCAGCAAGGGCAACCTACGCTGTGAGTAAACTAGGACAATTCATATTTTTTAATCATGATAAACTTCATCCAACAGAATGGCTGTCTGGATGCCGTTGAGTTTTTATTGATTTTCTCAATCTTCTGAATGAGTTTCATTGTAGCAGCAGGTAAAATATATAACAGCTGTCCAAAGCTCATTCATTCCTTGACGTTTCGATAATACTCTCTACCATTTACCAAAAGGCAAATGAAGCCAGTTAACACAGGCTCTTGCTTCTAGAGCAGGGGTACAATTATGTCGCATTTATACCTGCAAGTGGGGTTACAGAATTTTTAGACGATTATTGACTAGCTATCAAAAGCTGGGTGGGGGGGTGGGGGGTGTGCTCCTCCTATTGGCTGGGAGTGGAATGACTAATCTGGGAGAGTCTGACTAACTGGCAAAGGTGGTGATTGGCTGCTGCCAGGTCCCGTGAGTTGTGACTGTAGGGCGTGCTGCCTGCAGTAGCTGGCGGCTGAAGGGTTATCCCAAGGGAGCCCCTTGCTGTTTTCTTGATGTTGGTATGGAAAAGGGTCTCCTGGGTCATGTTCAGCGTTGGTTTCCATTAGATGATGGCCAGGTCCTCCTTATATTGGAGGTGGCAATGGTCGTCATTGGTGTCCAGGATTTTTGCGTTCCATATGATGTGCTCATGTTGGGGAGCACTGCCATGTTCCCTCATGCAGTGCTGGTATAACGTCCCTCTTGGAAAAGCGAGTTGTAGTGATACTGATGAACGAACGGTAACATCCATTCTCGGGGCATGATATTTGGTAGGCCACTCCTCTCCTCCTTATGGGATTGTCACTGGTGATGGAGCTACTCCTCAAGAGGTACTGGGCAGTCTTCCAATCATTGTAGCAGAACTAATTGTCGACTTTTTTGTCTGCATCGGTGGGTTTTTCATGGTTGCTGATGATGTTCTTTAGGGCTGCCTTGTCTTCCTTGTACTTAGCGTTTATGTAGCCATCTAGAACAATCTAATGGTCTGCTCATTCTCACAGGGGTCATGGTCCTCCTGATGATACCACCTGTCGACACCATTTCTCGTCACCCTGGCAACCCGACGGTAAGAATACCCGTTATCCACCAGAGTTTTGGCAACATGTCTGAGCTGTAAGCCCACTTGTGGGTATAAATATGGCATATTAGAATGGAATAAAATGCAAAATTTAGGCCAAAGGCCAAGTGCTGGGACCTATGAGGTCATTCAGTGCTGAAAATAATGTTGAAACAATTGTTAGGAGGGGGTGGAAAGTAAGATGGAAGAACAAAAAAATGAATGGAGGTATAATGTAAGGAATGAAAGGGGTTGCAGGTAGTGGCCAAAGGGACGTTGCAAAGAACCTTAAGTAATGCCTACAGTGCACCACGTGAGGCCCACTGATGGCACTACCCCCTTATGGGAATATGGCGTAATTGTACCTCTGGCTTCATTCACCTTTTAGCAAATAGTAGAGAGTACCATCGAAACGTCAAGAAATAAATGAACTTTGGACAGCTGTTATATGATTTACTCATTCGAGGGATTGAGATACTTTATTACAAACTGAACGGCATCCAGATGGCCATACTGTTCAATGAAGTTTGCTTGAAAGAGGGTCTTCTTCCGAAATAATAATAATAATAATAATAATAATAATAATAATAATAATAATAATAATAATAATAATTTTTCTAACAATTAAAACTAAATACGTTCCAAATAAACGTATAAGAACTGCCGAAATTTTAACGCTGGATTCAGGACACAGATCTGAATGTTCAAACGGATGCGTAGAAATGTCATAAGATCTTGGGACATTTTATGTAATCAAGTCATATCTTCCGTAACTTCCTCAAGATAATTCATTTTTAGCACTGAACTTTCACAGCTCTCATAGCGCATCTGCGTTTCAGGTTTGAAAAGGAGAAGAGCGTTATATTACACACACACACACACACACACACACACACACACACATATATATATATATATATATATATATATATATATATATATATATATATATATATATATAGTGTAATTTTGAATAACTTCTACTTAAGGGGAATTATCACTGATAAGGGCTTCTACGATAACCAGGATTTGAACCACGGCCGGTTCAGAGGAACTCCAGCTGGATTAATCCCTGCAAATGCGAGCATCTTCGCAGAAAGAATGTTCTCCTGCTTACATTCATGGTGTCTACGAGCATGAGCTAAGCAGGAATTGTCCTGAAGTATCTGCACCTACATAGACCTGGCCGCACATAAAACAACGCAATACCCAGACAGGAAAGAACGAACACACCCTGCCCAAAAAAAAAAAAAAGCCACAGACAAACATATGGAAGTCGTTGCACAATCGTACTCTATCGGAAAGATGGAGAGACTGTTATCAGGAAATAGTTCCGAAGTGACGGCGCCGCGCTGTCTGGCTGGGAGCGTTGCCAAGAGCCACTGCTCCGGGGATACGCAATCATTTCAGATGGCCCGTAATAATGACATAAGCTTGCAAGACCCTCTCATTACTTAAGCATTTTTGTAAGCATATATCTATCAATTTGCTGATTCATTCTGATTTGGCTCTCAGTGAATGATAATGCTAATAGCACTATTTTACGTGGTTAGACTTAATCTGACCGTAATGCACTGTAAGAAACAAGTAAAAAATGCGCCTAAGTTTCTTCTGCGCAATCGAGTTTTCTGCACATCATATAATCAAGGCCACCGAAAGTAGATCTATCTTTCGGTGGTCTCGGTATAATGCTGTATGAACCGCGGCCATTGAAACTAACCACGGCCCGGTGGTGGCATGGCCTATATCGTTTCCAGAGGCACGATTTTGGCTAACTTTAACCTTAAATAAAATAAAAACTACTGAGTCTAGAGGGCTGCAATTTGGTATGTTTGATGATTGGAGGGTGGATGATCAACTTGCCAATTTGCAGCCCTCTAGCCTCAGTAGTTTTTAAGATCTGAGGCCGGACAGACAAAGCCGGAACAATAGTTTTCTTTTACAGAAAACGGGAAAGTAACTGAAGGGATATACCGTTTACCATTTTGATAATGAGCTATCAATCGAAGTGAAGAAAAGTGGTAACTGATTCGTAATCGGGGTAAAAGCCACGTCATCACACTGGCGCTATGAACTTAATTAGTCACAAGCATATGCAACGCGCCTACGTGACCCACCCTAATGTGAGTAAGGAACAGATTAGCATAACATCATGCTATTAAAGGTTTGATTGTGTTCTCTAAGTAATAAGAGGAGAATAACTGATAACATACTGATAACAATCGAAATAAGTATTACTACTGCTACTAAAAATACTTGAGTATTATTATTATTATTATTATTATTATTATTATTATTATTATTATTATTATTATTATTATTATTAACATGAGCATTTTTATGAAGAGTATGCCAAAAAAAAAAAATACACAACTAACAGAAATGAAGTATTGCAAAATATAAATAATATATATATATATATGATTAAAAATGAACACATACAAAAAACGTAACTAAAAAAACAAATGAAAAACTAGACGACAATTATGCAAGAAAAATCAAAGTAGTTTGAAACTGAATGAAATTGATGCAGTGTAAAAATTTGTCTGAATTGTTGTGCTTTTTCATTTTCTATATAATGAATACATTCTGATTTTTCTTTTTCCGAGTCTGATTCCTCATTGTAAAACAATTCTTGACCCTTATGAGTAATCCAAATATTTATTCTGAAACATTTCTCCATATTTTCAAATATCTGTTATGTAATATTTCGCAACAGTTCGAGTTAGTTAAACATCTCTTGTGAATGAATCTTGAAATTTGACTAGTTGACTACCTATCCGGAATTTTTCACTCTTTTGCAATTAAATGAAGGATTAAGTCCATTAGACGAATGTTAAAGTCTTCCTATTTCAAGTTTTTTTTTTTTTTGCCTGTTGGCAATTAATTTAATTTTTTTTTTGCCCATTGACAATCAGTTTTTTTTGTCCATTGGCAATAAATTTTTTTGTCCATTGGCAATAATTTTTTTTTGCCCATTGGCAATCAATTTTTTTGCCCATTGGCAATCAATTTTTTTGCCCATTGGCAATCAATTTTTTTTGCCCATTGGCAATCAATTTTTTTTGCCCATTGGCAATAATTTTTTTTGCCCATTGGCAATCAATTTTTTGCCCATTGGCAATCAATTTTTTTGCCCATTGGCAATAATTTTTTTTGCCCATTGGCAATCAATTTTGCCCATTGGCAATCAATTTTTTTGCCCATTGGCAATCATTTTTTGCCCATTGGCAATCAATTTTTTGCCCATTGGCAATCAATTTTTTGCCCATTGGCAATAATTTTTTGCCCATTGGCAATCAATTTTTTTGCCCATTGGCAATAATTTTTTGCCCATTGGCAATCAATTTTTGCCCATTGGCAATAATTTTTTTGCCCATTGGCAATCAATTTTTTTGCCCATTGGCAATCAATTTTTTTGCCCATTGGCAATCAATTTTTTTGCCCATTGGCAATAATTTTTTTTGCCCATTGGCAATCAATTTTTTTGCCCATTGGCAATCAATTTTTTTGCCCATTGGCAATCAATTTTTTTGCCCATTGGCAATCAATTTTTTTTGCCCATTGGCAATCAATTTTTTTGCCCATTGACAATCAGTCAAACTAATCAGCGGTCACAAACTAAAACCGTAGACCTAACTACACGAGATACGGAAGTTTAGCCATACAAAATCCAAAAACATGTACAAAATTGAACACCGGATATATATATATATATATATATATATATATATATATATATATATATATATATATATATATATATATATATATATATATATATATATATAGAAAGGCCGTTGGGTCGGGTATGATACATGAAACATACGTACCGGGGTCTAAGCGATGTCAGGCAGGGCAGCCGATCGAGACCACAGGTCTACCCCAAAGCCAAATCAAAAAGTCCTTCAAAAGAAGGCATCGTGCTTACCCCATACAAAAATGGGAATAAAAGCACGTTAAAAGAAGAAGTAAGTAAATACTGTATATATATGTATGTATGTATAAGCATTTCAGAATCTGACGCAATTTCATGAAAAACAGAGAACACGTTGTACGTACTGTATATCTCCATATTTGGTTGGACTAGAAAAGCTGCCCCACAGCTCAAACATTTGTTCCTCCATACGTATTTCTTTCAGCGAAAAAAAAAAAAAACTGAAGTCGGTGATTAGTCAGAATCACAAACCCATCTCTAGACAACGTGAAGAAGGTTTTCCTCATCTCTTTTTTTTTTAATACTCAACCGAAAGCAACTTCCCTTCGTAAAACAAGGAAACGGTGTACGAGTAGCTTAACTTGTTGGGACCTGTTCGCCGCAACCTGCACAGCCTACAGCTGCAGTTTTCCGCATCCACAAAATGGTTTTCCCGGGAATAGATGATGGCTAACTGGCTCATACGCATCAGCGTTTCTGGGTGCATCTAAGGAACGTTAAAATTTGTATTCTTCTTACCAAAACAACAACGATTTTTGGTATGACTCGGATGCTTTTGTTATTCACGAAGAGGTGTTTTATTAGCATTTTTTTTTTTACTGTTGCAAATATGATCAAGATGAATCTTTTTCATTTTATATTACTATATATATACACACATATATATATCTATATATATACACAAGGAATAATGTTAATGGTTGTGAATATAGAAATGTGGTGCGTTGTTTTTAGTGAAAATACAGATATTCATTTGATTCGTTAGCAATTGAAATGTTCTCTTGAGTCCTAATAATCTGAGGCAGATAAAAAACTTAAGAATTTCTTAATGTCTTGTATTACATTTTATCAGCGCTTCATGGATTTTTGTTAGTGATTCTTCAACCCCGAAAGACCTGTTGTAATGATTCATCTACTGTAGAAATTAGCTAAATATAGAGAGTGAGACTACTGTACGCTGTCATTGTCGCAGGATTGAAGAGAGTACGTAACCTCATTTCCTGTTTTCTTCCGTTGCTCAAATTCTGATCTGACAGTCATCCTTTTATTTCGAAACTATTGATCTGTTCCCTTAACCTGTTTTCAAGTCTGTTACTTCCTGAAAGTGGTTTGGTCCCCCCTTATTCAGTTCTAACACTTGACCCCCAAAAAGGCTTCTGCTAAGTTTCGGCGAAGAACCGATCGTCATTGTTACCTTACAGTAGTCGTACTGAACGGTTCAAGTCCTAATATCTTATTCTCATTATTGATCGCTTTAGATCGTGTTTTACCTGGGGGCTTCAAATAGATACCTTAGATCTAGGTCGGGGATTTGGGTCGAAACCCTATCAAAATCACTACTGCCATTATTATTAAAAAATACTCACCGTAGCATTAGTCTTGAAATGGAGAAACAAATTCACAGTTATGTATACGTCCATATATTTAAAGATAAAACTGTGCAGATTTATCTTTAAATATATGTACATATACATAACTGTGGATTTGGTTCTCCAACACTATTATTATTAAGGCTGGTACTATTGTCCAAAGAAAGAAAGCGGCTTCTACATTGGTTCTGCGACACCAAGGTCAAGGCGAGAGAACCCTGACCACAGAACACGAATAACAGAGCAAGGCATCATCCCAAACACCACATGTTGTAATTCATTCGGAAGTCCTGCCCATCAGGTCAATAACCAAGAGGGCACACACCGGACGTCATGATTATAATTAGACTCTGTTGTGGCACACGTCGACACTCGGGTACTTGTTAGTACAAATCAGTTCCATCGACGTCACATTGCAATGTCTTCTAGAAGCTCCTTGTCAACTTTGGCTCTAATCATGAGATGTTTATCTCACACTGGTGAACATTAAGGCCACGCATGAGAAGATGTTTAAAAGATGGTGGTAAACGACGTGATACCGCATTTTGGATTGAATGAGCTGTATATCATTCCACTTTCCAAAATATGAAATAGGATTTTCTTTTCGAATCTTTCTAAGAGATTTTGTTCTCAAGGTAGGCGCATTAGCAAATAGCATTACCCTTTTTTTTATTAGTTTACTGTAAAAGAAAACTATTGAGAAGGCTATTTGTCTGTCCGTCCGCACTTTTTCTGTCCGCTCTCAGATCTTAAAAACTACTAAGGCTAGAGGGCTGCAAACTGGTATGTTGATCATCCATCCTTCAATCATCAAACATACCAAATTGCTGCCATCTAGCCCCAGTAGTTTTTTTTTTTTTTTTAAGGTTAAGGTTAGCCATGGATCGTGCGTCTTGACCGTATCTGGGGAGCTACTGAGCGCTGCCCGGTCGTGGTAGAGAGTTTCATACTGCAGCACATCGAGAGTTTCATACGCTGTATAGAAAACTCGATTGTACCGAAGAAACTTCGGCGCATTTTTTACTTGTTTATACTTTTTCCCAGGGAATGACTTTCGTGTGCTTCTCCAAAGCATTCGCCACAGTGGAAGTAGAGTAACTGACTTTCTGGAGAAGTTAAAAGTCTGTCTACAGTAATGTAAGCCATGACTCTTAACTACAATTGCTCAAAATGTTTATATTTATTGTTATAGTAGACTCAAACAGACAAAACAAGCCAATGAAGATATGCCAGGCAGCATTTGGCGAGGAAGCATTCCCTCCTGAGAGACTGAAAAAGAACTGATATTTTATTGACCACACTGGGAAGATGTGAACTTGAAGAACTAGACTTACGACAAGAGTCGTAAGTATTCAACTTCAAAACACGTGTAATAAGAGTTACTCTCATGAAACTTATAAAGCAAAACCAAAGAAAACACTTTGCAGACCATTAGCAGTTACGCAGACATGAGAGATCGCGTTGCAACTTGTTTTTTATAGTAGTCCCAACAGATGGCGCGTCTCCCGTTGCAGTGGAGAGAGTAATGTGACTGAACTGTGGCAACATCCTTTCGTGGACTCCTGACGAAAGATAGGAAAGACCCCAGTTTACGAAAACAATAGCATATGAACTAGAATAACTTGTGACTGGTTAAAGAAGATACTGATAATATTAAGGAAAATAAACTAATAAGAGCGTTAACGTTTGCAAAGTGCTCTGAACAGAATAATGAAATGACCAAAGTGTTAACAAACTAGAAACCTGGTGGTTAAATTGAATTGCAATTAACTGAAGACGTAATACAACACAATTACAACATGCAGTTTATAAATTAAGTGTGATTCAACAATGAACAAGTAAAAAATGCGATCGAGCTTTCTGTATAATGCTGTATGAGCCGCGGCCCATGAAACTTTAACCAACGCCTGGTGGTGGACTCTCCTATATCGTTGCCAGACGCACCATTATGGCTAACTTTAACCTTAAATAAAATAAAAACTAGTGAGGCTAGAGGGCTGTAATTTGGTATGTTTGATGATTGGAGGGTGGACGATCAACATACCAATTTACAGCCCTCTAATCTCAGTATTTTTTAAGATCTGAGGGCGGACAGAAAAAGTGCGGACAGAAAAAAGTGCGGACGGACAGACAAAGCCGGTGCAATAGTTTTCTTTTACAGAAAACTACAGATAGACATTCAATTTATGACCAATAATTACTTACACGCAGTTACAATAAATCATGAAGCCCTTGGAAAAAATAAAAGTGATAGATGTGGTATTTCACGTAGTAAGAAAAGTCAAACGGTATGTATAATAAAATATCAGACTCCTTCCCTATTCCTCGGATAATTGGATCGACCGCTCTTGTGTCGTTCCCAGTAACCTAACATACTATTACTTAATCCTGGACTTCACATGACCTACATTTTTAGTATACTTAGTGTGCACTTTTCTCTAAAACGTTTTCATTCGTTTGAGTAAATGAAGTAAGGACCATGAATGTGATTTCCCACAAGGACTAACATAACATTCTCATACTAGCATACTAAATGCAGTCCTGGGCAGCGTAGGGAAACGATTCCATGAGGATTCGCTTTTTAGATATTAGGAAATCAGCTTCGTTGTGACCTCTTCAGAAATGCCACAGTTGCAAAGAACAAATATCACTGATACAAAAAATAAGAAAGAAAAGCAGTTTTTAATGCTAGGAAATATCCGCCTTTGCGTCTTAAACCGGACAATATTATATTTTTGAATGAGTAGTTGTAGAGACACTTAAATATGTATTTCCGTGTATGGTAGATATTTGCCTTGTATCATTAAGAAGCAACTGATGGTAATTTTGCCTCAGGCCATCGATCTTAGGCTTAAAAATCTGACGGATACGCTATTAAAATTTGAAGTTACGTATAACTTCAAAGGAATGATAGCAAACACTTTACTTTATTAAAATAGCATTATCATTTGCTTGTGATAACGTGTTTCTTGTATAATTATGTTACAACGGATCATTTTCAAACCTTAGTCCCAAATTAGCGCAAAACATCTAGAGGCTTCGTGTATGGATGGATTTTATTTGATGATTGTGTGCTAATAGGTCTTCAGATATATTATTCAACGTTCATAGTCCTTTGACGTAAGTATAAGACGTTGTAGTGAAATAAATTAATCTTGACAATCAATAGCATCACCTAACACGATGAGGTCAGTTTAACTGCACAGTAGGCTACCCTCTTAGATTTTAAGCAGCATCATGGTCCCGTCTTATGCGCAAAATGTGTAATGTAAGTAAACTGTAAATTGCATAAATGTACGAGAAAATCAAAAGGTTACCAGCTTTACCTGTCAAAAGTGATTGGAAGCAACAGGAGTTATTCCTGACGTTGCGACAAGCACCACTCTCCGTTAGTCCTAGCAGGCCATCGAGTGGCGTTCTAACAAGACATTGCCTATTTCAGCTTACGCTACGCATGATGTTTTGTATCGTTTTTGCCCAAGGTCTAAAGAATACTCTAAACTTCGGTCTTTGCCTCGATGTCCTGCGTCGATTTGGGAAAGGACAGTAATGCGAATGTGCTGGCATCAGTGACGAGAAGAGGGGAAACCTTTTTGCCTCGTCACTGACTTGCTAAAACATTATGTACTCCAGACTGCTACCCAGAAATCTGCATACGCTAAAAATTCCACTTTTACCGCTTCTAATTCAAGAGATTTAATATGTATATTCCGCAAGTGAATTGAAGGTCGTGTAAATTACTAGTACTCCTATATCATTCGTGCTGAACGGTGGGGAATATAATTACGCGCCATTACTTTGATTTAAGAAGCACGGGGCTCCATTGCATGGTCTACAGTATTTAGCTGACATCTTTGTCCGACTTTCATGACTCGGCGCTTGTGTGGCCTTTGGATCATTCCCGGCTGCAAGAAGAATGTAGACGGCGGTATAGTTTTTCATTGGCAATGGGAATACAAATGAATGGCCATCGATTCTTATATTTTTTTTATAGTTCATTATGCGCGCGGAATGTTCTTTCACTCCTGTTCAGTTCATCCTTCTCTTGTCATTGATATTCAAATGAATTCCGCATTGCTTATGAATAAGTCATTAGAAAAATTACCTTCGATAATGAAACAAAGTACGCCTATTTTAAAGAAGATATCAGCTGGACCAACACATCTGAACTGCCGTATATTTAGGCTAATAAATAAAGCCTATCTAATCTACTTTCATACCACTTTGTGGCAATTTTACTTTCTCACACAGGAAAAAAAATCACCAGTTAAAGAAAATAAACAGAGAGAAATCACGAAGGCAGCTTACAGCCACGTCATCTTGAAGGCTGCAACTCAGTGGAGGAAGGACGAGGAACTACCTCGTGACCAAAGAGATACACTGTACGTCACTGTGACGTCATTTTAACGCAATGTCTTCTTCATTACGTAGGCATTTACGTAAGGCTCGTAAAAAGTAGGTTAGTGAGGGCTTGCCTTGATGTTTTGTGGGGGATGGAATGGAATGTGGAGTTTAGGCCAAGGGAAAGGAAATTGCGAGAGTAGGTAGGAAGGTGGTGTAACAGGAGGAAAACCTCGCAGTTGCACTTTGAAATAATTGTTAGGAGAGGGTGAATAGGAAGATGGAAGAAAGGTATGAACGGAGGTACAGTAAAAGGAACCTTTAGTAGGCTAATGCCTACAGTGCACCCTGTGAGGTGCACTGACGGCACTGACCCGCTACGGGGTTGACGTTTTGTGTTGCTGAGGTTTGTTATAAATATCACAAAGGATTTCTTCTCCAAATATCCCACAAGTCATTCGATTTCCAACGGAAGCAAGAAAAACATCAACCGATTTTCTTGGAACGTAAAAATGAGTCAAAGGAGAGAACGATCGATAAATTTCCTTATAAAACTGACGAAAGTCTGACATAACAAAACGAACAGTTATAAAGAAAATGAAATTTTTGTCAGAAGAATGGTTTTAACTGCTTATGTCATTAATAACGTGGTAATAACAAGAATTTAATGATCGTTAACAGATAATATTATCAATATTTTCCAAATTAAAACTAGTTTTTAACAGCAAAAATGTAAACGATTTTGTGCTCGTTAATACCAAAATGTAAATGCCAAAATTTTAAATGAATTGTTTGGTATGTAACTGAAGAAAATGCTGTGAAAAACAAAATTGGTTTATTATTTTACGAGCTTGATGGCGCGTGCTACGCTGCGCTGGAACTCGGCGCTGCCTGTCATGTCTCCCCTTAAATCCCGATCCAATACCTAGCACGCCCCACCGGGGCGGACAAACAGTTTTGCAGGAGGAGGGTGGATGTGTCATGTCTCCCCTACCCTCCCGATCTCCTACCTACCCCGCCCCCAACTGGCGAGGAGAAACAGGTTTGCAGGAGGAGGGTGGATGTGTCATGTCTCCCCTACCCTCCCGATCTCCTACCTACCCCGCCCCCAACTGGCGAGGAGAAACAGGTTTGCAGGAGGAGGGTGGATGTGTCATGTCTCCCCTACCTTTCTGATCCCTACCTACCCAGCCCCCACCCGGAGCGGACAGACAGGTTTGCAGGAGGAGGGTGGATGTATCATGTCTCCCCTACCCTCCTGATCTCGTACCTACCCCGCCCCCACCCGGGGCGGACAAACAAGAAAGACCCACTCGGATTTTATTATTATAGATTAGTATTAAAAAAGCAAATCGTCTTATAGAAGCAGCGATAAAGGTCATTAACAGCGGAACGAATTTCTACGGAAGAGAATAACCAAATACGGCAAAAGAAACGTTTGAAGTCTGAGTTCTTTGTGTTGAAGAACTTCTCAGTCTCTGAATCAACACGTAACAACGTGACAGGAAGAGAGGCAGGCGTGCTTTCATAGAGCAGAGCCTGGTATGAGAGAGAGAGAGAGAGAGAGAGAGAGAGAGAGAGAGAGAGAGAGAGAGAGAGAGAGAGAGAGAGTTTAGAGTTTTCCTGCAAATAAATTTAGTGTATTAGGCGTTTTATTATGGTGCTAGCACAGAACGGGAGAGTATTTTTCACCGCAGGAAGATTTTTGAAAATTGTCTCCATGTTGCAATGTCAAAAGTTCGTTTTGGAATAAAGTTAAATAAAATTACCTATCGTGAATGGAAACAAGAGTTTGGATTTGGCTAATATATATATTTATTCAGGAAGAGGAGATGAGTTAATTGAGGAACAGGCATGATTCTAACACGAAATGAAACAAAAGAGCTGAATGACTGGAGGGCATTGAGAGGTAGAAACACGAGTATTACAGAGCTTGACGCACCAAAAAATTAAATCTCCGAAGATATAAAATACGAAGTTTGTTTATCTACAGTTGCAGAATATTACAAAGGAAATTCTAAAAGACTTAAGTATACCTTAGTTTTACCAGACCACTGAGCTGATTAACAGCTCTCCTAGAAAGAGTTAAAAGAACTTTTATTGAGACCACTGCAAATGCTGAGCAATAAAGGTAAGGAAAATGTAATGCTCTCCTTGATATAGAAAGAGAATTAAAAGAACTTTTAGTTTTCGTGCTGCGATTAATCAATGATGACAAACAACAACCACAAGCATGCTCGTGCATTCCTAGACGGTAATCGCAGAAACCACCCGATCACAAGCATTTAATCAAGAGGGGGAAAAAAGGATCCTAGGGAATGTTGGACGCTAGGGAAGGAGCAGATACCGTCGGTGGTGATAACCAACTCGTCAATGCCACACTAAAGCGGGAATTGAAGCACCTTCGACAAGGTTGACTGTGCATGCAAGCTTGATTCAATAAAGTTTCTTCTCCACTGGAGATGCTCTTTCAACTGACTGCCGAAATAGAATTGCAGTTCAAAAGAGTATATCTGAGGAAGTTCAGACAATCGATGAGGAGTGTATGATATATCAGGAATGTATGTCAGTCAGCTGGAAAAATAAGTATACCGTAGTTTTACCAGACCACTGAGCTGATTAACAGCTCTCCTAGGGCTGGCCCGAAGGATTAGACTTATTTTAGCTGGAGAAGAAGTATTGGGATATGGGGTAACAAGATGTAAACTTGGATATAGAATGAGGCCTGTATATAATAACAGACAAAAGCAATATGAATATGAAGAAAAACTTCAGGAATAAGTATAATAATGCAAAACGGGACGCGCTAAGTACTAAAGTCTAAAGAATGAAGCTGAACGAATCTCAAGAAGAAACACGAGGGAATTTCTGGACAAACAGGCTGGTGATGTTGACAAAACCATAGCGCCAGTGTAGCTCAGATGATTATCGATGAAATACCCATGGGCGATAAGAAAAAGAAGAGAATGCTTGCAAAAGCAGTGACGGGTCACATGAACAATAGCAGGAGAAAGACTTTTACTCTGACAGGTACATTTTTGTGAGGTCATGGAAAAGAAATAAGAGGATAAATAAGGTCTTTGGTGTACCAGAAGCTAAAGAACACCTGGATGATAATATATGCATTTTGCTTTCCCTGAGAATCCAGTGTGTCTCTACTAACCTAAGAGCGAATTAGTCACTTACAGTTGTTAGACGACCGTTGTGAGTCACAGCTATGGTAGAGAAAAAGAGAAGAAGAGAGAAAACTAGACTTGTGTTCAGTGTTCGTTCAAATGTATGCCATCACAACAAGAGGATATCGAAGAAGCCATTCTCATCCCTGTACATTCATACAATGTTCTCTCTCTCTTCTCTCCTCTCTCTCTCTCTCTCTCTCTTCTCTCTCTCTTCGTCGGTCCATGACATATTTAAATTAATTGTTTATAATCCATTCTGTATTACAAAGGAATTTTACTAAATTTCCTTCGCCCAAAAGTACGTGCAGTCGGCATATGGACAGATTTTTCTTTGTAACGCGTTAGCAGTCAAGGCTGCCGAATTACTTGAGAGAGAGAGAGAGAGAGAGAGAGAGAGAGAGAGAGAGAGAGAGAGAGAGAGAGAGAGAGACGCGCATGGGCAAGAAGGCATAAGAAACCTTATTCCTTCTTGCGTGGATGCATCTGTAACGATGCCACTGTTGCATCCTCGTAAACAAGCGCCACCTGTTGCTAGAGGCACCGAACCCGATGCACCCACTGTAAGGGGACATGATGAGTCGTGCATGGCCCAGGCTGCAACTGCCGTCTCCTCCTCCTCCTCCTCCTCCTCCTCCTCCCGTCCTTTTCCGTCCCTTCTCCCGTCTCCTGCTTCTTCCTACTTTTTATTTATCTATCGCGTGTTCCCCTTCTCGATTTCACTTTCTCCCTATTTCCCTTCACTTATCACCCTTTTCCCCCTCGTTCTCCCGTGCCATTTCCCTCTCTCTCTCTCTCTCTCTCTCTCTCTCTCTCTCTCTCTCTCTCTCTCCCTTGGGCACGGTCACATTGGCTCACTCTGGCATTTAGCCGAGACGGGAAAAAATTCCGCCACGCGAAACTCGATCTGTTCCAGTCCCGTCTTTGTTCTCGGGAGCGACAGACACCACGTGCCGTGAGGTGGCGTGGAAGCTGGCTTGGGCAACTGGGATGTAGAGAGAGAGAGAGAGAGAGAGAGAGAGAGAGAGAGAGAGAGAGAGAGAAGAGAGAAAGAAGAAAATAAATAAAGGGAAAGGAAAAGACGGAGGGAGCGATACAATACTAGTAAATGAAATGATTCACCGTTGAATGGAAAACAACACAAAACATGTCGATGAATGGTAGTAGAGAGAGAAGGGGAAGAAGGGAGAACCGATAAATCAGGGAGAGAGCAGCGTAAGAAAGAAAGGGAAGGATGAGAGAGAAAGACGGTCGAAAGGAGAAAGATATGCAAAAGAAAAAGAGAGTAAAAATAAAAAGGAATAAGACAAGGCGATGGCAGAGTTACATATATATATATATATATATATATATATATATATATATATATATATATATATATATATATATATATATATATATATATATATATATAAAGGACTGCAACGGAAAGATGAGAATAAAACACTGACGAAAAACGGTGACCGGAAACATCCTGGAAAGACGTTGCCACGGGAGTTTTGTCCCCAAAAATCTGAGAAAACTGAAAGAGAGAAAGTGAGAAAGGCAAAAGAACATCGAGTAAGAAGAGAGAAGACGAGACGAGGTGAATTAGCAATGAGCCGGAAAAAGAAGAATCAAACTTCTGAAGGGACCAAAGGTGGCGCGGCGTCGGGGGTGGGGGCGGGAGGCCATGTTCAAATGGAAAGGTATGAAGCTTTTGGCGCAATCGAATTTTCTGTACAGCGTATAATCAAGGCCACCGAGAATAGATCTGTCCTTCGGTGGTCTCGATATAATGTTGTATGAGCCGCGGCCCGTGAATCTCTAACCACGGCCCGGTGGTGACCTGTCCTATATCATCGCCAAGTTCACGATTATTGCTAACTTTAACCTTAAATAAAATCAAAACTACTGAGGCTAGAGGGTTGCAATTTGGTATGTTTGATTATTGGAGGGTGGATGATCAACATACCAATTTGAAGGCCTCTAGCCTCAGTAATTTTTAAGATCTGAGGGCGGACAGAAAAAGTGCGGACGGACAGACACAGTCGGCACAATAGTTTTCTTTGACAGAAAACTAAAAAAGAAACCGAATTATAAGAAACAAATGAAGACAACTGCCCTCTTCAACTATGAAAGGACAGAGGTAAGTGAAAGCCTATGTGTGTGCTTGCCTGCGGCCTCCAGTGGTTCTGGAACAACGCAGCAAGATCAAGTAGAATGAACGGCAGGTAAGAAACGGTTTAAGTAAATGGATAGGTAAGTAAAAGAGAACAGAATATAGAATTTTGGCCACAGGCCAAGCGCTGGGACCTACAAGGTCATTCGGCGCTGTAAGGGAAATTGACAGTGAAAAGGCTTGACAGGTGTAACAGGAGGAAAACCTCGCAGTTCCACTATGAAACTATTGTGAGGAGGGGGTGGATAGTAAGATGGAAGAAAGACAATATGAACGGAGGTACAGTAAAAGGAATGAAAGGGGTTGCAGCTAGGGGACGAAGGGACGCTGCAAAGAACCTTAAGAAGTGCCTACAGTGCACCGCATGAGATGCACAAATGACGCTACCTCTCCTACACGGAATGATGAGGTAAAAATTTGCCTCTTACCTGCTAGTTTGAAAAATGGAATCTTAATAAGTGTTAAAACTTGAATGCATGTTTTAAAATACATAATATGCATGAATAGATAACTACTAAGAAATGGAAAAACTTCTATTGACTGAAGTCTTAAAAGCTCAAAGCATCTTTTTATGATGTATTCGCTAAAATCCGTTCCATAATTAAACTTCTGTACCTGAATTATTTTGACTTTAAAAGTACAAGTAATACATTCTTTTACCCGAGGCATCAATAGTTCAAAGCGTCTTTTGTAATAACACATGCACAGAATCTGCGCAGGAAATAAAATTTACCAGGAACGTTAAGATTTCAAAAAACAACTGCACAGGAAAAGATCACAGGTTTTTGCTGTGAAACATTTACCGTTGCCATTGAAATATTAGTATTCCTCAGGTCAGCCGGAAACGCCAGAACTGAGAGGTTATACAAGCGGGAAATATTAAGAATATCCAAGGAGAATTTCTGAAGAACACCTCTCAAGGTAACAGAAAGGAATAAGGGTAGAAATACACGGTGGAAATACACAATATATAAATATGTATATATATATATATATATATATATATATATATATATATATATATATATATATATATATATATATATATATGTATATATTAACTTTATCACATACACACTTGTTCTGTGCATTAGTAGAATTAAAAGGACTAAAACTGGACTAATGGATTTTTATTCAAAACTGGACAAACAGGTATCTTGATAATGGGACTTTTGTATTCAAAAAAAAACTTACAACCATCTTTCTTGGACAAACATATATATATATATATATATATCCATATATTGTATATATATAAATATATATATATATACTATGATAATGTGGACTGTTTGTCCATATATATATATATATATATATATATATATATATAATATAGTTCATGTATATATATTAAGAACTCCTGGAGAATAATACTGCCTGGTTCAGATTCAATTCAACGGACTCTGGAAGTAAATACAAAAATACGAGGATGATGCGAAATAATATCTAAAAAGATGAGCATAAGCCATCACGTGCGTAGAACATAATGAGAACTAGAATAAAAGATAAAATAATAAACAAATAAGTCAATAATGCGGCGAAGTTTCTTCGGCGCAATCGAGTTTTCTGTATAGCGATATTGCTGTATGAAACTCTCAGCCACGGCGCATGAAACTCTCAGCCGCGACCCATGAAACTCTCAGCCACGGCCCCATGGTGGCCTGTGTTTTTGGAACATATAGCGGTGCCAGACGCACGATCATGGCTAACTTTGACCTGAAATAAAATCAAAACTACTGAGTCTAGAGGACTGCAATTTGGTATGTTTGATGACTGGAGGGTGGATGATCAACATACCAATTTGCAGCCCTCTAGCCTCAGTAGTTTTTAAGATCTGAGGGCGGACAGAAAAAGTGCGGACGGACAAAGAGCATCTCAGTAACTTTCTTGTACAGAAAAGTAAAAAGATGAAGAATAAGATTAGAAAAGAGAGTGCAGAAAATCGTCGAAGGTTGTTGACAAAATCATGAGCGAGAGAGCAAGAAACAGTGGCGAAAAATGGCAGAGAGAGAGAGAGAGAGAGAGAGAGAGAGAGAGAAAAGAAAAGAACGAAGCAACACAGCGTCAAAATGTACCGAAAATAAAAGGAAATATAAAAAGATCTGAAAAAAACGCAAAAACAGACTTAAAAAAAGGAGAAATAAAAAAATATAGAAGATTTTTTAACCGGATGAAAATAAAGGCACAAAAATTATATAAACCAGGCAAGAATGGAATAGGAAAGGAGATAAGAAGGTTTCAGATATAAAAAGAAATTGAGAAAGATTATATATATATATATATATATATATATATATATATATATATATATATATATATATATATATATATATATATATATATATATGTGTGTGTGTGTGTGTGAGTGTGTGTGTGTGTATACATATAACAAATAATTTTAAAAGCGAAAATTACACAACTACCAAAAAAATTGATAAAAAAAAAAAGAGGTGTTTGTAAATGTTTTTTGGAAAATTGAGACAGTTAAGAATAATTTGAAAATATGAAAGCATTATAAAACAAGTAAAAAATGCGCCGAAGTTTCTTCGGCGCAGTCAGGTTTTCTGTACAGCCGCTGCAGCGTATAATCAAGGACACCGAAACCAGATCTATCTTTCGGTGGTCTCGGTATATAATGCTGTATGAAACTTTAACGACGGCCCGGTGGTGGCCTATCTTATATCGTTGCCAGAAGCACTATTATGGCTAAATTTAACTTTCAATACAATGAAAACTACTGAGGTTGGAGGGCTGCAATTTGGTATGTTTGATGATAGGAGGGTGGATGATCAACATACCAATTTGCAGCCCTCTAGCCTCAGAAGTTTTGAAGATCTGAGGGTGGACAGAAAAAGTGCGGACAGAAAAATGCGGACAGAAAAAAGTACGGACAGAATAAAGTGCGGACGGACAGACAAAGCCGGCACAATAGTTTACTTTTCAGAAGACTAAAAAACGATGAGAAATGGGAACAAGCTACAAGGCTTCCAATCCAGATTCGAAGGATCCCGCTCTCTGTCCTCACAGGTGTTTCCGGAGCCGAGACTCTCAGTTACGTTGCTTTAGTTGTCACAATATTTACACAAGACAAGACGCGGAGTACAGATTTAGTTCTTATTAGACTGAGTAGCTTATGCTTGCAGGATATTACATTTGCAACACATAGCCCTTAAACCGAGTTTACACAAACAAAGTATATATATACACACACATATATATATATAATAATTTATATATATATACATACATATATATTTATAAATTTCTGACTCACATCAGCATCGAACCCATGGAGGTCTTTCTAGTGAAAGGCAAGGCCGCTGACAACTAAGCCACTCAAGTCATAAAAGAAGTTGGAACCTAAGTACCTCTGTGCCTAATGCTTTACAAGTCCAACCTCATCTCTACCAATTTTACAACTGCTTGATATTTTCGTTTTCTTTCGTGTTATTATTGAAAATCATACACTTTTTTTTTTGCTGTTTCAAATCCTAATCAGTTATGGAAGCTTCCTCATAAGTTGCATCTATAAGTTTTCACAGACCAGTTGCCGATGGTCCAGCAACCCGATACCATCTGTGCATGCAGTGACATTTGACCTTGAAACGCCCAATCGGCAACCAACTTCATTTCAGAAATACGCCTTGAAATCACATCAATGTATGATCCAAAACAAGTAAAAAATGCCGGCGCTATCGAGTTTTCTGTACAGCGTATAATGCTGTATGAAACTGTCAGCCACGGCCCATGAAACTCTGAGCCGCGGCTCGTGAAACTCAGCCACGATCGGATGGTGGCCTGTTTTGTTGGTACCTATAGCGGTGCTAGAAGTACGATTATGGCTAACTTTAACCTTAAATAAAATAAAAACTACTGAGGCTAGAGGGCTGCCATTTGGTATGTTTGATGATTGGAAGATGGATGATCAACATACCAATTTGCAGCCCTCTAGCCTCAGTAGCTTTTAAGATCTGAGGGCGGACAGAAAAAGTTCCGACGGACAGACAAATAGCCATCTCAATAGTTTTCGTCTACAGAAAACTAAAAAGAGACTTGAGAAAATTTCTCCCCGGCTCATTTCATTTTTTATCTCCCGTTTTTGGAGACACAAGATCTGTATTTAATCCCTAGGTCATTTTACCAAAAGTGGATCAAGTTTACACAAACAGCCGGAACTCAAATTCCTGATATCAGGAAAACAAGTATAAACATCGAATAAATATAGAGATAGATAGATAGATAGATAGATAGATAGATAGATAAACAGGCACGTAAGAGTGGGCATATGTGTACACGCAGATAAGAAGACTTAATCACATGTCGACTGTGAAAACGGTCATGATAAAATAAACTTATCGCCAAGCAAACGAAATCATTTAAGCACTTTCTACAAATGTGTCGAGCTATTGCTACTACTACTGTTAACTATAATAATAATAATAATAATAATAATAATAATAATAATAATAATAATAATAATAATAATAATAATAATAACGGAGAGTTTAATTTAAAACCTGAACCTCAGCATCAGTAGTATATTTCAGGACTATCGAAGATATCTCGTGACACAGGTAAGAGCTAAAACTACGAGTAGAAATCAGATTCTTCTGCGCGTCATTCCCGAGACGATTGTGTCTTTGGGAAATTCCTGATCTCACCACCGCAAGGAGAGAAAAAGAATGATCTTAATACGACAGGCCACTGACGTGACACTAACAAAATCCTTTTACTGCTTTGCTTTATATTTTAAATCGACGCAAAAACAAAGGACAGAGAGAGAACTCTCGAGCTGATCTTGAGAAGGAAAAGCGAGAGGTGCAGTGTCACGCAACTGCCAAGGGTAGAACGTGCGCCTCCGTGACAGACCGCTATTGTTCAACATCTCCAGATATTGGATTTTGTCCGGAGAGACGTGCACCGCGGAACGGCTTATTAAACTTCTCAGTCAACAGATATCTTCCGGCATATTGCTTCGATTGATGTCCTTCGATCCCCCTCACACTCACTTTAAAAATAGCAATGGGTAGAAAGTTAAAATAGCGATAAGCTACCGAGTTCTCTCTCTCTCTCTCTCTCTCTCTCTCTCTCTCTCTCTCTCTCTCTCTCTCTCTTGTGGGGGACGTTGTATCACATGACTCTGCAAAACTTTGAGTTCTCAAACAAGGAGGAGAATATGTTTCATGAGTCGAGAAATTTAGTCTCAGCGCACCTGCAAGAGTTTAATTATTTTTATTCTGTGAGTTCACAGAAGAGTTTCATAATAATAGTACTGCGGTAATGATAACAGTAATATCAATAATGATAATGATATAAAGAGAAGAAGAAGAAGAAGAAGAAGAAGAAGAAGGAGAAGAAGAAGAAGAAGAAGAAGAAGAAGAAGAATTCGTTGCAAGCTTAGCTTAGTAACTGCACCACAATAACAAACCTTGACATTTTTCCTTGTTTTTATTTTTCTTCATTTGCACAGCGTTTCGGATATATGTCCACCTTAAGTTTCCGTAAAAATAAAAACAAATTTACCTATATGGATAGAAATAAAAATAATGAATATAATAACACTGAAAAAAGGAATTAAAATTATGAACTACATTCGGAATGTAGTTCATAATTTTCCAGTTGAGGTCATAGAGTTGCCTACACTCAATCTAAGTTTAAATTTCTCCTTATAAAGTCTCTGAAACCCAGTCTGCTTAATTCTGAGTTTTACATAAAATACTAAAATAAGAATGAGTAGATTAAAATTACAAGAACCAAGACGGTGATCTTTGTTAGAAGACTACGGCGCTTCTTGAAGAAGGTTAAGTTTTTTTAACTTATCTTTATAGACTTTTTATAGTTTTCTGAAAAGAAAATTACTGTGCCGGCTTTTTCTGTCCGTCCGCACTTTTTTCTGTCGGGCCTCAGATCTTCAAAACCACTGAGGCTAGAGGGCTGTAAATTGATATGTTGATCATCCACCTTCCAGTCATCAAACATACCAAATTGCAGCCCTCCAGCCTCAGTAGTTTTCATTTTATTTGAGGTTAAAGTTAGCCATGATCGTGCTCCTGGCCGTGGTTAAAGTTTCATGGGCCGCGGCTCATAAAGCATTACACCGAGACCACCGAAAGATAGATCTATTGTCGGTGGCATTGATTATAAGCTGTAGCGGCTGTCGAGAAAAGTCGATTGCACCGCAGAAACTTCGGCGCAATTTTTTACGTGCTTGTTACCAGTTTCGAGGCTCTAACGTCGCAGTTGTCGAAGGAATTCGAGGATGAAGTCTGCGGGAGAAATCGCAGTGGCCATTAATTACCCGTAAAATATCATGTTCACTAAATTGTGGGATGGACGGACCATGGTGCATGTGAACTCCAGGTTTTACTGAAAAAAAATTATCCTGAAGACCTGACCATTCAGTGTTAACAGCTCTCCTATGGCCCGACAGCGTGAGCTGTATTTTTCTGAATAACCAACTGGTTGCCTAGTAACGGGACCTACAGCTTATTGTGGAATCCGCCACATTTGACAAGCTTTTCTATCAAGAAATTTATTCCCCAATTCTTCATTCTGCTCGGAGAGTCACAGCTGCCGTGGAAAGCTCTAGCATCCCTCCAAAGAAATCGGTTTTACTGAAATGAAGGTCCAGACAAAATTGTATAAGACTGATATACAGCATCTAACATTCTGCGGGTTATAAACATGGTTAGACTGATAATAAATATTATTTTATCTCGACAATTTATATATAGACGACTTAATCGATTAATATAACAACGAGGATAATAACAGTAAAAGCTACACTAATGGAAATAAAGATAAAACATGTTAGAATAACAAACATTATTTTTTCAACAAATTTATATAGATGGAATCGACTTATATAACAACGAGGATAATAATTAAAAGCTAAATGTTAAAGGCCTGTCAATAGCATCATCAGAGAAGGAATTAACCTGAGTCTACAAAAGGAGAAGTCTTTTACAGTCATGGCTGAATTATGACATTACAAAAACAAATCACAGTAATCTTGGGAACGCAGATCACCGCTTAATACGCTGTGCTCAGCTGATACGAACGAACCAGGAAGGCTAATTGGCAAATTTCCTCGACAGAAAGGGATGAGCGTCAAAAGAACGACTTTTGCTCAAGAGAAATGTGAAACTTCCTATCTCGAAACTTGAGACTGTCAGTTAGAAAGAACAGACTTATAATCTTCCTTATAGTTATTACATTAGTACGAGCTTGATGGTGCGCGTTGCGCTGCGCTGGAACCTGGCGCTGCCTGTCATGTCTCCTCTACCCTCATGATTCCCTGCCTACCCCGCCCCCACCCGGGCGGACAAACAGGTTTGCAGGGGGAAGGTGGATGTGTCATGCCCTCGCCCCATCCTCCTGATCCCCTGCCCCTACCCGGGTTGGACAAACAGGTTTGCAGGAGGAGGGTGGATGTGTCATGTCCCCTCTACCTTCCTCCTGATCCCTCACCTACTCCACCCGTACCCGGGGCGGACAAACATGTTTGCATGAGGAGGGTGGATGTGTCATGTCTACCCTACCTTCCCAATCCCTACCTACTCCACCTGCACCCGGGGCGGACAAACAGGTTTGCATGAGGAGGGTGGATGTGTCATGTCTACCCTACCCTCCCAATCCCCTATCTACTCCGCCCGATCCACTCGGATTTTATTATTATAGATTATTTATGAATTACGTGATATTTGCTTATAAATGTGTTTTCTGTTTTATATTTTAATGAATTCAGGTGACTGCAAAATTTGCAACAGTACTCGGGCACGAGTCTGGTGGAAAGGGAGAATGGGTCACAATGCGGTGCGAGAGACACCAGAAAGAATATTTCTGTCCAGTAGATGACGGCGACACATGCGCAGCAAGTCAAGACAGAATACACTCAGCTCTGGAAAATTTCCTCTGAACAAACGAAGAATTGTTCAGAATTTTATCTTTGGGAATAATTTCCCAACAAAAAACTTCTTCATTACGTATTTCGGAAATTTGATTCACAAAAATTTAGGAAAGTAAAATCCGTCGGTAGATACAAGACCGGGAAATTGCATATTCATCTCAAGCGCAACGGTGTAATAGTCTCAAGCCTTATTCACACAAGTAGGTGTGATGTGCAGCACTATTTAAAGTGTATTAATAAGTAAACTTACCAAGAACTCATTCACCTTGTGTCCGGCGTGTCCTGTGAGGGTGCATAAACCCAAGGTCCATTCTGGGAAAAGCAAGGCAGAGTTGGTTTGTACGTGGTCCACATTGTTTCCTCTGCTTGGTGTTATTTGGTGAGAGAGAGAGAGAGAGAGAGAGAGAGAGAGAGAGAGAGAGAGAGAGAGAGAGAGAGAGAGACAGCATGACCAGGCATGAAAAGAAAACTCTGCTATGACCAAACACAGAAAAGTCAGAGGCGTACAGCCAATCAACTCTGCCGAACCAACAACCCGTTATTTATATGAAGGTTTTGAGTGGTCTTGTCCCAGAGGGCAAAATCCTGGACAAAAGAACCATGGAAATGAATGCTGACGTACACTGGACCGGCTGTTGTTCCAGGAAGTCACGGAAAACGAAATTCTTCTGCGTCCATTGAGCTAAATCCAAAAGGCCAGGCGGTGTTGGTAACTATGTCACGCGTGAAGCCCTGGGGCTTATGCCCCGGCACTTTTGGGCTGTCGCCCTCCCGTTCTCAGAAAGGAGCAGTAGGACCATTTATTCTGGGGGGCACCTGAGAATAAGGGACTGGCAAAAAGCGCCGTACGCAGCGAATCGTGGCGAGTTTCTTGGTTTATTTTTTCCTGTGTGGTACAATGAGCGCGCCTTTTCAGCCACGGGGAGTTTGATTAATTAAGGGCTTCTGGGATAACGCACGATTTCGATGAAGAGGCTTGTTTGCTAATTTTGTGTCCGACAAGGACCAGAACAGAGCTGGCGAAGCGTTTCCTCGTTATTTTTTTTTTCTTTGCCGAATGTGAAGAACAAGGATTAAGCGAGAACGAAAAAGAAAGCAAAAAATGCGCAGAGGTTTCTTCGTCGCAATCGAGTTTTCTGTACACCCGCTACAAGGTATAATCAAAGCCACCGGAAATAGACCTATCTTTCGGTGGTCTCGGTATAATGCTATATGAGCCGCTACCCAAGAAACTTTAACCACGGCTCGGTGGTGGCCTATCCTTTATTGTTGCCAGACGCACGATTATGGCTAACTTTAACCTTGAATAAAATAAAACCTACTGAGGCTAGAGGGCTGCAATTTGGTATGTTTGATGATTGAAGGGTAGATGATCAACTTACCAATTTGCAGCCCTCTAGCTTCAGTAGTTTTTAAGATCTGAGGAGGGACAGAAATGCGCGGACGGACAGACAAAGCCGGCACAGTAGTTTTCTTGTACAGAAAGGAAAAAAGTTAAATTGGAAGTATTAAGACAGAGTGTGATTTTATTACGTTAACAATAAACCCAACAGGTGTTGGTAAAAGCTATTGAAGCCAGGAATTATTGAAGATTAAGTATAAACATACCTTTCCACGTCTTTTCCTATTACAGCCGTTACATTTTTTTTTTTTGTTATGTGGTGATTTTCCAGAGCACAGTGAAAATATTTAACGAGTGAAAGCTCGTACCGCAGTGATAAGTATCATTTTGCACTCAGTAACCCAAAACATGTTAAAGACTAATTTGTGGTTTAGTTATTTGAAACTTGATTCCATTCAACATTTATTATGAACCCACTATCTAGGTTTGTAAGTGGAATAAGAAAAGTGGCTGCTTGCCTTCTCGAGACTTAGCGCGCCGAGATTGTAGAAAACCACTGAGAGAGAGAGAGAGAGAGAGAGAGAGAGAGAGAGAGAGAGAGAGAGAGAGAGAGAGAGAGAGAGATGGTAACATTCTGATTTACTATTTCCATCATAACATACTTTGTTTAGCCTACACAATTAAATTAGATGGTCCATACACTACTCATTAAAATGTTGCGTTCGCGTTATATAAATAAAAAGTATAAACTGAAAATCGATTAGTCGTCAATTTAGTTTATCATCCAGAAACAAAAGTAGAAATTACGAAGTCGATGGCCAGCAGGTTTAATCGATCTTGAACTGCGCTGGTTTCAGACCTCATAGGGGTTACTGCTTACAACCTTAGACGGCACTAAGGGTTCTTGACAGCGTCACTTTGGCTGAAGAGGCTAGACAGAACCAAGGGTTCTTAAAGGTTGCCTCAAAACAAGCAGAACTCCCGAAAAAAAATGTTCGTGGACTGCTATCCACGTCTCTCTTTCCCTTTTGTAGAAAATGAGAAAAATTAAGTAGAAGGAAAAATCAAACAAAGAGGTAGACTCGAATGCCAAATTTTCTGATTTGCCCACGGCACGTGTCAGCAATCTCGCACCACACCTGCAGCGACGCCGCGCTGACTTCAGCGCTGTCAGCAAGCAAGTGGTTAGACGTATTGTCCACTGACCCTTTCTGCCGAATTAGCAAATCAAGGGAAAGCGTAAACATGAGCGTTGTGCATCCGGGTCTTCAGTTGTTCAACGAGGAAAGAGGATTACAGTACCATTAAGACCAAGAAACATATAAAGGAATTTGATTTCTTTTGAGTAAATTTATTGCTAGAAATTACATGAATTCCGAATCTCTGTCCTGAAAATAATCAAAATGTTTTATAATGTACTTACTAAATGTTAATTTGAGAACAAATTAGTTTTATTGGACGTTTTAGGGAAACCAGTCACTTCTTGATGAATTCCATAATGTCGAGGCATCATTCAATCAATTCCATTTTAATCGTAAAATTACCCAAATTGGTCATTACGCTTCCCCTTAAATACTGAAATCAGTCTCAGCATTTCTTTAAAACTGAGGAATCGCCCCCGAAATTCTCTAAGATTTTTGAGCCCTCAGGCTAAGATAAGAGATTCCGTGGGAATTTTGGAATTTGTAGAATCAAAAGTTTCAGTTCCCTGAAGTGTTCTGATTCAAAGAAAAGTTAATTACTCTGTTCCTTTTGAAATCTTTAAATTAAGGAATGGGCCTTGAAACCCCCCTGAAATATTTTGGTATAAGAAAATATCCGTCTACTATTCTTAAAATCTGGTATCTAGAGGAATCATTCTCATATTTAATCATTCTCATATTTACCTTACTCGAAAATTCAAACTTAACTGCTGTTCGCTCCCATTTCAGTGTATCAAAGTAGATGAATTAAGCAATCAATCAGGACCTCCGAAAGTTGTGCCAAAAATCCAGAGAAGTGGCGTCGACTACGCAGAGTTCTGTTCTTTTAAATTCAACTACATTCTTAGAAAATGATTTCCGAATTCAATCATCATTTTGAAAAGCTGTTTAAATTGTCAATAAGGGTTAAGAATTTCAGGCAGAGCGAGATGTCATTCTCAAACCCCCACATAAATCTATTTCACAAGACGATGATGTTCTCATGAATTTGTAAGACGAATGAAGGATCTGGGTAGAAAATTTCAGTGCCAAAAGAAGAGGAAAATATTATCGTGGAAGATTTCTCTTCCAAGAAAGGATAATAATGTTTGCTTTCCTTCCCTCCCTCCCTCGGCACTCTTCTCCAAAGATGTTTGGAGAAGGAGAAATTGCAAAACTGACCAATGAATATGAAATGCAGGCAGAACAATAACGGAGAGAAACAACAATAACAAAAGCAACACCAGCAATGCCCAAAGGGTGAATTAAGCATTGAATATTGAGACAATCTCCCTTCGAAGCCGACTAAAAAAAGCACAAACATCAACATTAGCATTTGAGTGATGATGTTTCCCTGCATTCATCCAAGAGGACACCAAACTGCATTTTCGTAGTGTTTCGACGGAAATGGAAAACATTTTGTTGTAAACAATGCACTCTAATGCATAAAATCCTTTGAGAGAGATTCTGTTATTTAACCAAAAGAACAGAAAGTCCCCAGTCTCTTCTACTGTAAACGCCCATCATGACCATTTATAACAAACCAAAAAGGCAATTACATTGCGTAGCGAGTCTTCACAGAATAACCTGCCAACATTCGACAACAATGGACGTCCAAGAATACGTCAAGATCTTGTTGCTAATGACGATAACAGATCTTGATGCGAGTCTTCGTCACATCTGCAGCTTTCGAAATAAAATGGATCTTAGACAAACATTAAGACGTCACGACAATTACCTCCGGTGAACAAACTCACGAAAAGGTCAAGCTCAGCTAGAATCACGCGCCGTGCTGACAAAGCTTCGCAGATCAAAACATTAAGATAGCACGACCCGGGCACGTCCCTCTCTCTCTCTCTCTCTCTCTCTCTCTCTCTCTCTCTCTCTCTCTCTCCTACCGTCCGGATATTATGACAGCGAGAGTTGCTATATTTTCGGTTGTCAAATTCTTTGTTTACACTCTTGTCCCTAAGGGTAGGGGTGGAGGACTGGGTACGGGGTGTCTAGGGAGGGCGAAAGAAGGCACACAGGGGGCGACAGCTCCGTCCTCCTGGTCCGGGGACTTTTAGAGCACAGGGAGTGGGGAACAGGTGAGCTGGTGTGCCGTAATAAAAGAGGGATTAGCTGTAATATCAGAGAAACTGCTGATGCGCGTACAGTATTTTTTGTCAAACTGTTCCCTCCAGTTCTTCGCTGCTCATCGATCTGTCGAATGTAAACAATTATACGAGAAGGAAATGACAAATAGAACTTCTTAGATGTCAGCGGATATCTTAACCATAGCGTATTATAATCGTGCATAAAGATAAAGATGGTGTTATGCCATTAAATCAAAACAGTGTGTGAAAAACGAGACCGCGATTCTTGCGCCCATGTGATATTATGTTCCCCTTTTCACATTCCTCAACTTCTCTCTCTCTCTCTCTCTCTCTCTCTCTCTCTCTCTCTCTCTCTCTCTCTCTCTCTCAGGCCAAAATGACCGCCATCCTTAACATCAAAAGAGTTAGTCATCTATTGTCAAATGTCAAACGAAGAAGAAAGTGGAAAATATCACTTCACTTTTAGTTGTTTTGATAAGAGCACTTGGTGAGAAGAAATGGCTACACAAAAAGTTAGTTTTCGAAATTTTAACTGAAGTAAACAAGAGGCAAAAGTTCGTTTTAAATATTATTGATGTCTTAGTCTTACATTTTAGACCCAGTAACAGAGACACTCATCTTACACCACCACATCTTCAGGAAAATCTGATGGCCACAGTATACACATTCTAAGGTTAATTTTCCTGAGAATAAGATACGAGACTTCCTCTGCTTCTCTTCAGTATGCGTCCCTTACCGCCAACTCTCTCCTCTCTCTCTCTCTCTCTCTCTCTCTCTCTCTCTCTCTCTCTCTCTCTCTGTCGTTGGTCTTAGCTGTTGTTTCGTTTTCTAACCCTTATTCAGTTTTATTCCCGCCCCCCTCCTCCTCCTCATCTCCTCCTCCTCGTTTTCCTTCTCCTCCTCCTCCTCCTCCTCCTCCCCCCTCTCTCTCTCTCTCTCCCTCTCTCTCTCTCTCTCCCCTCAGCCAGGGAGCTTTCTCAGAAACTGAGTTTTTAAAGGGGAAGAGGTCTGATGAAAAATGCAGTTTTGAAAGGAAACGCTTCGTGGAGTTTCCATACACAAGTTCAGAGAAGAGGAACGGGTGCCGTGGCCCGTCTCTCCCGGGTTGGGATGGGGAAGGAGTTGGGGAGTGGTTTTTGGAGTGGATCTCCTCTACTGGGATTGGATGAGGATTAGGTCATTGGAGTGCAACTCCTCTTACAGGGATGGGATGGAGACGGGGGAGGGAAGTAGTCTTTGGATTGGATCTTCTTTAAAGGATATAGGATGGGACTAGACTCTAGTCCCATCCTAGTCACTAGAGGAAGAGTCAAATGGTCTTTTAACTTGGTTCTCTACTTTGCATGGGACAGTGGAAGGGATAAAAATGCGTGTCCTTGGAGTGCCTGTCTTCAGCCATGGCTAAAACAAAAAGGGGTCCTTGGAAAAGTCCTCTCACCATGCATGGGACACATGCCTGTATGAGGAGATTCTTCGGAGCCTTCTCTCGCACTGTCGAATTTGACTTTGGAAGTTGTTTTAATGTGCCGGGGAAGAGATGCAAAGCAGGCAGGGGGTTGTGGTCTGTGGTGTAACTCCCCTTTACCAAGAATTGGATAAGGATGGGATTAGATGGAATATTTGGGGCTTTTTTCCTCCATTAAAATAGGCCACGGGGTATGAGCTTTAGATCTGTGAGCCGTGTGGTTTTTGGAGCCCATCCTTAGACAAAGGATGGGCTCCAAATGGATCTTTACTGCATGGAGAGGACGTGAAGGCAAGCGTATGTTTTGGGGCACAATTCCTCTCCCTGGAATGGGATAGAGAAAGAGCTTGTTGCTGAGAGTCGATCTTCTCCATCAATGAATAGCAGCCTATAAAACGGCTCTTCTTTGCAAAAAAGATAAGAGATAGGGATATATAGCCTATGCAGTCTTTGAATGATCTCTTTTACCAAGGATGGCATGGCATGAGTGTGATGGGTCTATGGGGCCCATCTCTACAAGGAAATAGACGAGGTGTGGGGAGGGGTGGGTGATGTCTTTGAGAAGGTCTTCCCAGCAACCGGTTGAAGATTTCGAGGGCGTTGCTTTAGGAGTGGTCTCTTCTCCGCAGGAAAAGGACGAATGCGGGTGGGACGACGCCGTCTTCTAAGTGGTTCTCATCAACTAAGCTCCCCTGAACAAATTTTAATCAATATTTTTATCACCTTCGCGTCCTTCTCCCCCGTCTTTTATCATATCACCCTTTCTCCCGTGTTTATTTTTCACCTTTTTACCGAGGAATTTTCCTTTTATTCGTTTTATTTCTTAAATAGACTATAAAGGTATGAAGTCCTCTCCTAATATTTTAATTGTTTGTTTTTATTCCTTTGTGTTTTTTTTTTTACCAGCAAGTATAGAAGTACCCCATACGTAGGTTTCATAATTCAAGATTGCCGTCTTAAATTAAAATCTATGGATTTAATCTTCGTTTCGCATTCATTAAAACTTTTGGGCTTTTATCATCATTGTTGGCCTATGCATTTTTGAAGCTCAGTGTATGGACACATAAATATGAAGAGAAAAGTTTGAAAATAAGAAAAAAGAAAAATCACCAACTCTTCGTGTTTCCTGTATAATAATCTTTCTGTTAGAAGCTCTCTCTCTCTCTCTCTCTCTCTCTCTCTCTCTCTCTCTCTCTCTCTCTCTCTCTCTCTCTCTCTCTCTCTTTGCTAAACGAAGTTAAATCTAATAAAATAAGATCTCTCTGGTTCACTTTCTAAGATTATCAGTTTTCCAAATCCTAACTTTCACGAAGATAAAATCATTTTTCACCTGTTTGAAATACATACTATACCAATTAAGAACCCGTCCAATATATGCACATATCTGTTATCAGTATAATTGAATGACATTTTTCTAACACTTTGTATCGATTGGCTGACTGATTCGCTGATTATCAGTGTAACATATTTTTTATCTAATTCTGATAACTTACTTTTTTTATTATTGCGTCTCGTGACTTTTGTGTCTTTATCTGCTATTTTATCATTCTTTTTCTTCACCTACATACATTCTTAATTATTTCTATCTATAACGCGATTTTCATTTCTGATTGAAGCTAGAAGATTTCAATTCAACAATAGGTTTTCACATACATAAAAACGTGAAGAAAATATGATCTAGGAATTTTTATTCAGAAGACAAGACATATGATATAATTATAAAAATATAATTATAATTATAAGAAAATAATATATAAAAAACTGATGAGCGATGTTGTACAGACGCAAATAAATTTCGAATAAAAAATAAATAAAAAACATCCCTTGAAAGCACGAACCAGATTGCTAGCAAAAGATTCGTACAACAGTTTTGAAATTATTTGAAAAATTTCAGAGATACCCAAAGATAATTCATATCATGGGCGGATTATAAGTATCTTTGCAGTTCTAGAATTCAGCTGAGTTCATTTGCCCTATTTTGGTAATCGTAAATTACAAGAAGAAATATTTTGAATCAATATAAGGAAATGTTAACATGCCTCTCAAGAACAAGAGATGTCATATGAATTCTCTTCAATTTTTCGTACGAATGTCTTGGATTAAAGATGATTTCCAAACACACGGTAAGGATTATTTAGCGATCCTGCCCCAAACGATCTACGATTACTTAAAATAACAGCCCAAATTAGACGACAAACGATATGCATATATTTCGTTCTGTCAATATTATCTTGAATATAATGACTCCATCCGATTAGAAGTAACGCATTGTTTGAAATATCTTATCTGTATTTTATGACGTTCACTTTCCATTCTTTTAGCAAATCCCTCAGCAGTATTTTGTTTCAGAATATCGTGCTTGTAACTATATATATGATCTCATATGACAGTGTGTATATATATATATATATATATATATATATATATATATATATATATATATATACATATATATATATATATATATATATATATATATATATATATATATATATATATATATATATATATATATATATATATACATACAAAAAACATTAATTGCCAGAAAATGTAACTAGCTCAATGCAATTGAAGTGTCAGGTTCCTATTTTTTTGTTTGAAGAGAGAGAAATTCTGTCCAGTGATCTATTCATCTTCGTGTCATCGTCACGAACTTTACGGCTTCGACATTATTTATCGGAATGAGTAATCTCCGAGAAATGCCCAGTTGGGCATCGACCTGTGAAGTTTAGCAACTTTCGGCCTTGTGGGCACCTCGATGGGTGACCGCTCGCAACAGATTGTAGGAGTCTGAAGAGAGCCAACGAGGTGGAATAGTTACGTCTTTCACGGCCATAACAGACTGAATGTTCATAAATGATCGTTACTTCTGATAACAAGATTTCCGTCTGCGTATCCAGGTGCATTATGGGAAATATCTATTTTTCGATCAAAAATAAATATTATGTAAGTTGGCAGTACAAGACACTTCGTACATAAACCGTTCAGATATCTGTCCACGTGCAATGACAAGAGATGAAAAGATGAATAGAAGCTTGAGTGCATGACGTATTGGTGCCCACGAAACCCGACACAGAAGAGCAGCGCCTTCGCGCGTGGAAGCCTCTTCGTCAATAAACACAGTCACCAGACGCAGATTATCGCGAGAGTTATTGCACAAGAAGTGTTCGACGCGTCTAACGAGCTCTTAAGATGTCCAGTTGTACTGTGCGCAACAGCGTGTTCATATAACACTGTCGTTTAAAGAAGCAACAACATCAAGACTGACAGCATTAATCCCTTGAGAAAGAGATGGCCAGGGTGGAGTGTGCTCGACAGAGTTGTTTCAAAACACGTCTCTAGTTAGAGGCTTGCAGCCTTAGCTCTAAGGATTTCACCGAGAGAGGAGAAGATGAATAAACAGAGTATTAATCTTTCACGGTAATGCTGATCCACTTATCCATGTTTATAACCCTACCAAAGAGGCTGCAGTCACTTAAATATTGCAGAAAACGAATATAGACATTAAGCTCTCTCTCTCTCTCTCTCTCTCTCTCTCTCTCTCTCTCTCTCTCTCTGTGCGTAGCTACTTCCTTTGTTGTGGCAGACCATGGCTAAAGATACCTTTAGGTCACTAAAAAAAAAAAAAAAACCGAGGGATTAAAAAAACGGAAAAACTCGAATAAGCAGAGAACACAGATGTCTGAAGGGAAAGGAGGGTTGGAGTGACGTTTTGATATGATCTCACCAGTAGGGGACTCTAGTCATATTTTTGATTGACAGTTTCGAGAGGTTAGTCTCCTCTCTCTCTCTCTCTCTCCGCGACTAAACCATGAGATGCGGTATTAGATTAAATCTTCGTACGTAAGAATATAAACACTAGATAGACTTCTGTATTCTCTCTCTCTCTCTCTCTCTCTCTCTCTCTCTCTCGACGACAGCCTGGGAAAGCTGCCTTTTTTGACGCAGGTGTTGGTGGACTGGGCAACCTCATGGAAAAAGAGTATGCTTAACTCCGAAGAAAGCAATAGATCTACTTTTTGCAAGGCAGGAAAAGTGAGGGATCGCGGTGGATGGGATGACTCGGGAACGTGATAGAAGAAAGGAAGATTGTCACCGGCGTATGATTCATGTTTATAGATTTAATGATGGAACTTCACTTTTTTGGAGTACCATCCTCATTTTCTATAAACACTGAAAGCTTGAACTGAAGTACTGATATGTTTCCACTGGATGCTCTACTGTACAGTTAAGGTAACGCCATTATTTCATAAAACATGTAACGGACGTACCCAGCGTTACTCATCCGCAGCGCCGAGTGGCGTTAAAGACCGCCCGTCCTGAACAAAGATGCCCCGAGATTCAGTTCAGACGTGGCAGTGTTCAAGTTCGATTCCGAACCTTCGTACGACTTGGTATGGCGAGTCGGTCCTCTCCTGAAACCGAGTGCTGTTCTTTTTTTTTCCCTTCCTTGAACTCCCAGCAACCCTGCTCATGGCATTTCCAAATGTTCTCGAAAACGATTCTTGAATTCTCCAGATTTCTATCTTTTGCTTGATAATTTTGGTCATCAATGGAAAAAAAAAATATTTCTTTCAGTTCTGTCATCTCATATTCTTCGCAAGTTCAGCTTTGGTCTCCTGTTTGGGGGAAAAATAATAGTGAGAAGAAGGAGAAGACGAACGACGAACAGCAACTAAACAAAACACCTACCACTGCATCACCAACAACCAAATGTCAGCAGAACCAAAGACCGCTCGAACAACGTCGTAATTTCTAAAAATAAACGGACATGTGCGTTACGTCCTCTGTACTCGGGCGAAGGCGTTACCTAACCTCTGCTATCATCTGTTGCCCGGTTGCAACAGATTAAAGCAACGTTGCAAAAAGAGAAGAAGCCCGATTAAATATGCAAAAAAATTACTCTCACATCTACTTATTCCGTGAGACAGCATGACATGAGGGGATTTGCCGGGGCATCTCATCCGCCGTGTTACAGAGGTCCTCACGGAGTTGCAGTCCCCGTAATCGCTACGGAAGAATAAGTCCTCTAATGGTCAATGTCGTAGTTGAGAGATACACAAGTACAAGCAACAAGCAAATGCCCTTTTAAACGCCTCTTCTTACAACACGATCTCCCAAGTATAAGGTCGGAAAGAGAGACGAACTCTTGGGTTGGACAGTTGCTACTGTCGCCTCCAGTGTGGCGATGTCCACGATTCAGGTCCTAATCGCCACCACCGAGATTCGAGACTACTATTTCACACCAGAGGTGTCAGACAAAATAACTTATTGCTTTTTACTTTATCATTAAATAGTCTTACGAAAAAAAGTTGAAGGTCCAGGCTATTATTTACAATAATTTTAACTTTCCAGTCTGTAGCTTCGTTAAACTATCACATTAAGAAAGGAGTGAGTAGTCTTTGTGCATGTGCGTGTGCGTGTGTGTGTGTGTGCGCACACACACGCGCGTGTGTATGCTTGACATGAATGGTTGGTATTGCAAAACGGCGCGTAAAAATAATGGTAAACACATAACCAATAGACAACTTAAGATTTTTCCTAGAGAGGCGAGGAGAGGTGGGGTGTGGAGGGGAGGGGAATGAGTAGGAAAAATAATAGAGAGAGAGAGAGAGAGAGAGAGAGAGAGAGAGAGAGAGAGAGAGAGAGAGAGGAATGAATGAATAAAGAGAACAATAGCAAAGAGAGAGAGATCAGGCAAAGAAAAGCCCCAAACAAAATTGCAAACATCATCATCATCATCACAAGCGCCAAGGAGAAAAATAAACCGAACGACAAAAACAAAAGAAGCGAAGAGAAGCGGCTCGTGATAAACAACGTGGCAAGTGACGTCCCGAGAGCATTGCCAAATAAAGGAGAGGTAAAAAAAAAAAAAAGAAAAAACAAGGAAGGATTCTTCCACGGTGACTGAGCCAGAGGAGCCACGCAGTCTGCAAGAAGCGATCTTTCTTCTTCTTGGTGAGTGAATGACTAAGCCAAAATAAATGAGTAAGAATGTACATTAGAGCGAAATCAAGCCTGGGGGACGAGAGAGGTTGAGAGTATACTCAGTGACATGCGATAAAATTCATTAAAATTCAGTGGAATGGAATACGGAGTTTTGGCCCGAGGCCAAGCGCTGGAACCTTTGAGGTCATTCAGAGCTGAAAGGGAAATTGATGGTGGGAAGGCTTCACAGGTGTAACAGGAGGAAAACCTCGCCGTTGCACTATTACACAATTATTAGAAGAGGGTGGAAAGTGAGACGGAAGAAAGAGAATAAGAACAGAGGTACAGTAAAAGGAATACCTATATATTTTCCTCTAGAGATGGAGAGACTGGCAGTATAGGGGACGGAATGGTAAGAGGAGGAAAGAATAAGATAAAGAGAGAGAGAGAGAGAGAGAGAGAGAGAGAGAGAGAGAGAGAGAGAGAATGGGGGAGGCGGCCGGGCTCTCTCTCTCTTTGACTAACTCTCTCCTATCTCTTTGTGTCTTATTGTGACCCATTGTCGCCCAAAGGTGACTCTCAGTTCGGAAATAAATGTAATGTAAGAACAACTTCGTATATATATATATATATATATATATATATATATATATATATATATATATATATATATATATATATATATATATATATATATATATATATATATTGCATATATATGTGTGTGTATGTATTTATATATATATATATATATATATATATATATATATATATATATATATATATATATATATAAAGACAAATGCCACGAAGGAAAGTGAAACTACGGTGTGATTGCTATAGGCCTTTCGACACAACGGTCCTTTACTAGCTAGTAAAGGACCATTGTGTCGAAAGGCCTGGCAACCACACCGTTGTTTAACTTTCCATCGTGGCATTTGTCTTTATCTATACATTCATCACGTTCCATATCTTCGTGATTCAGTTATACACACACACACACATATACACACATATATATATGCGTGCGTGTGTGTGTGAATATTTATATATGCATATCTATATTTTTTACAAGAGAAACAACCCAAAACCCAAACGAAGTGGACCGCTACTCTCTTCCCACTATCAGAAGCAAACGCGATAAGAAAGAGCGATTGTGTCACCGCATCCTGTACGTCAGGTCTTTGTTCTGATACCGACAGCTAATCAGAGCGCATCATGTACGCGGGCTACTGCGAATTCTTTTGCGCAATGATTGTTTTAAGCGAAAGCCGTTTACGAGTCGTTCAAGTCTGTATTTCCAATCTACGTCGGATATTCACGCAAAATTCGACAATGATCGCAACAGCTCTATTAACATTACTGATGATTGAGCGTTGCGACAATGACTTCAGTTCTTTTCTCAGAACTATCACCACTTCTGGAATAAAACGTATTAAGAATATGAGCGACTTGTGTCACACACACATACACACACACACACATATATATATATATATATATATATATATATATATATATATATATATATATATATATATATATATATATATATATATATATATATATATATATATATAATGCAAACTGTTGTGCAGGAGTTTCAGAATAATATTTGTAGTAGCCTGTATTTACAGTATGAGGTTTTTAGCTAATGTTACATATACAATACAAAATGATGTACACTCGAATGATTGAATTTCAATTTTTTCTTACAGACAACACATAATCTCGTTTTACGAGAATATGTACAATGTTCAAAACAAAAACGTTCTGTATTTTCCAATCTTCGTTCGTCGTATGATATCACTCAGTACTAATCATCAGACAATGATTTTCCGTTATGAACAGGCTTATTATTGCATCATCATCTTTAATTTTAACGTTCATTTTGTACTGATGATTGAGTAAATGTTGTGACACCTATGACTTCAGTTCTTTTCTCCGCAAGAACGTTCTCTATGATGTGACCACTTAATTTCTTGACGTTGCCATAGTATTGCTAAAACATACTATACAAATATAGTATAGCTAATCTCAAAAAGAAAAAATATAAACACACACACATAGGCACACACACACACACACACACATATATATATATCTCTCTCTCTCTCTCTCTCTCTCTCTCTCTCTCTCTCTCTCTCTCTCATATAACAATGCATTCGTTCCTTTTCGTTGGACATTGCTCATTTAACTCTTGATTTCATATAAGATATATTATAAGCATTCCGTTCAATGTGGTCTCATAAATTCATTTGCGTAAGGTTGCTTGATATTATATAAAAATATTTTGCTCAGAACTGTCGCTAAATTACAACTTGAACGAATACTGTAAAACTTACTACTGCATTTAAGTATCAATGATTTCAGAATAATATTTGAAAGTTACAAGAGGTCAAAGTAAGACGGAAGCTTTACAAAGGATTGTATGTCGGATTTTAGCAACAATGTTACGAAGATTATAAAATACAAAATGATGTACATGTCTAGAAACGTCGCCAGCTATTTTGACATTAGAGCATTTTGATGATCTCGTAAGATCTTTTACTTATAAATTTCTTATCGTACGTATACAAGTGGAAGTATATTGAGAGAGAGAGAGAGAGAGAGAGAGAGAGAATATATGTGAAGAGAAAAAGATACGAGAGAGAGAGAGAGAGAGAGAGAGAGAGAGAGAGAGAGAGAGAGAGAGAGAGAGAGAGAGAGAATAAGGAGATATATGTGTGAGGGAGAAGGAAAAGATACGAGAGAGAGAGAGAGAGAGAGAGAGAGAGAGAGAGAGAGAGAGAGAGAGAGAAGAAGGAGAGAGAGAGAGAGAAAGAGAGATATAAGAGGGAGAAGGAAAGAGATGAGAGAGAGAGAGAGAGAGAGAGAGAGAAGGAGATAGAGAGAGAGAGAAGAAATAGAGAGAGAGAGAGAAGAGAGAGAGAGAGAGAGAGAAATCGTCGCTAGTAAAAAAAAAAAAAGAGAAGGAGAATAGTGAACAACGATAACTGGAACCAAATAGAAAATCTAATAGATAAAGCATTCGATCAATCATTGCAATGCCAGTTTATAGCAATAATTCAAGAAATCAGCCTTGACCAATGACCGTGAATTGATTAACAAATAAACTGGAATGGCGGAAAACTCATAAAGAGTATGAGAAAAAACTAGGAAAAACAATAAAAGCTTAAAAACAGCCTGAAAAGGACCTAGAAACCATATCAATACCCCGGGGAATGCCCCATATGGACTCAGGGGGTACCAGTAAGGGCGGCCCCTGCCCCCTGCCTCCCAGGAGTGAGAGGGAATTCGGAAAAACTATGTATTAAACTGTTAACTTCATTGTTAGATAATGACTGTGAATTTTCCCCTTTATTTTTCCGCCCTGCGTCATTACTCGTTTCTCTAACATGGAAATGACGAGGCTCCCGTGCAAATGACAGCCCTTCGGAGGAAAGAGAAAATGTTAAGGATGCGGGGAGTGGCTGGTGATTGTTTTTTCGGCTCCCCTCGAAGTCAGGACACTGGCGCCGTAATGGAACGCACAAAACCGTTCGCGGCTTCGAAAACTGCCGCTGTGATATCGTTGCTGTGGGTCGGTGCGAAATAGCAAGATCAGGTGAATAATACACGCACACATTAATGCATACATACATACATATAAATATAAATACACACACACACACGTATATATATATATATATATATATATATATATATATATATATATATATATATATATATATATATATATATATATATATATATATATGTGTATACTTATATACACACGTAAATATAGACAAATAGACAGATAAATAGACAGATAATTATATAGATATAAACAACAGCCATGAAAAAGACACGTTCGATATAATGTAATAGGTCAGAGGTTGAATCTGGAGAATGTTGTGTTGCGAGCGAAGCTTCTCGGAATTCTCGGACCAAGTGTGAGAATGTCACGCGCATTATCGCGCTCGTTACGCTGGGAATATTGCGTAATCGTTTTTAGCGCTGAAGCACGGAAAGGCAAGGCTGTTCGTAACTTGAAACTTAAGGGAAGGCTGTTCGTAACTTGAAACGTAACCTATCAACTGTTTTTGAGAGTCAAAGAAAGCCGACACACTCATTATATATATATATATATATATATATATATATATATATATATATATATATATATATATATATATATATATATAGGTTCAACAGCAGTCTATCGTTGTCTCTAAAACTGGCCACGGTTCGAATCCTGGGCGGCGCAGAAGCAGATATTATCCTAACTGGGTTTAAATTATTCCTAAGGTATAGTAAACTCGATATGTAGCGATGTTTGCCGCTTAATATTTGTGAAAATAAAAAGTTTCGCCAACCTAATTGACAATATGTGTATTTATATATATATATATATATATATATATATATATATATATATATATATATATATATATATATATATATATATATATATATATATATATATATATATATACACACACACTGCCACATTCATATGTTAAGTGCTGAATCGCAGATAAATCACTTTTCCAAAGAACCTCCTCAACATTGGCCATTTCATTCACCCTACCCTGAAGGCACAGCAGAAGAATGTCCTACAGGAATGTCGCTATTCTCCTATTGTGCTTCAAGGATGTCAAGTCATTTACTTTCAAATACTTTTGCTCCAATTGTCAAACACAATCTTTCTCTCCTACTAACTCCTGCCGCTCCGGAGTTGTATTTCATTTTCACCATTCATTCTTTCCACGTGCCCAAACCATTTCAAAACACTATAATCCAACCTTTCTGCTAAAGCTGCTGTTTTTAACTCTTCTGCGTGTCTTTACATTCGCCAATCATCTAGTTTTTCCCGGTAGCGCAAAGCCGACACTTTGCAAATAGTTCACTTCAGCAGAAATTAGCTTTCCACTTTTATTCGCATTGACATTCATATTTCAACTAAATTTTCTCAATAAAAGTTTAAAAAATAATAGTCCATTCACGCGCTCCCGTCGTCTTCTTCCCGCTTAGCCAACCAAATTCTTTACTTTTGTCTTTGTCTAGTTTTCATTTGTGTACCAACTTATTCTGCGGTGGGACCCCCCCCCTAGTCTGTATGTGTGGCAACGCGGTCTCGTTCAGCTACGTCATAATGTACAGTTATACCAATCTGCGTCTCTGAAGAATAAAGTTCCCTTCTTTTCTTGAATTTCAAGGATTCATTTCCTTTCCTATCTTGCCATCATGGAATTGTTTTTTAAAAGCCTCTCTTTCACACATGTCGACCAACTCACCCAAATTCTAAACTAAGGAATTCTGGATCATTTCATATTGTCAACTTATTTGGGAAGTTCGTCAGAGCAGTGCTAGTTTCTGAAGAACGACGCAGTAGCGTTTAGATAATAAGTCTTTTTCTTTTCTTATTTCTCCCAGAGATAAATACTCAAATTACTTTTTTCTTCAGCGGCGGAAGTAGCTTCTGAAGGCTGTTTTTTTTTTTTTTAGATTTGTTACAATATCAGGCCTTGTGCCGGCACGGGATCTTGTTCCTGAAGCGGGCGATATGTTCGACAGTATTTCTCGTCTCAGGATTTCTTTCAACGGTTTTCAGAGTTTGCTTTGCTATGTCTTGGATGAGAAAGACGCTTCTTAACTTCCAAGTTATCTACAGATTTCAACATTCAACCTTGTTACAAAAGGTAAACTTAATCTTGAAAGCGTGAAAAGAATAAGAAGTAAAGTTATCTATCAACTATAGTTCCTCTTTGGACCAGTCGATATCGTTCTCGGCTAGCACCGCGCTGAGCACGCGTTCGATTCTCCGGCCGGCCAATGAAGAATTAGAGGAATTTATTTCTGGTGATAGAAATTCATTTCTAGGTATAATGTGGTTCGGATTCCACAATAAGCTGTAGGTCCCGTTGCTAGGAGCTGGTTCTTAGCTACGTAAAATAAGTCTAATCCTTCGGGCCAGCCCTCTGTAGGAGAGCTGTTAATCAGCTCAGTGGTCTGGTTAAAATAAGGTATATTTTTTTTTCTCTTACAGATGTTACAAAGTTTGAGATATATATATATATATATATATATATATATATATATATATATATATATATATATATATATGTGTGTGTGTGTGTGTGTGTGTGTGTGTGTGTGTGTGTAATGTGCATGTATGTTTATTGTTGTATAAACAAAATGACGAACACTGTAAACATGACAGCAATGAAACCGGCAGGGGAGGTTTTGGGCACCGGTTAAAAATGACAGGAACAAAGGTGGGTGTTATTCTTAGAATCTGACGCCAGACCTTCAATTGCAAGAAGTGGTGCAACACGGGAGCCATCGTAAATTAGCCTCAGAAGTACGGTCATCTCTAGACCTACAACAGAAAGACATTTAGTAGCTACGTTTTGTATTGGTCACGCACGATGGGTTCGCGGTCCCGAATCTGCCCAAATAAGGTAAACAGCAGTGGCAAGGTTCAAATTACTCAGGCCGGTAAGGTAGTTTTCGACCATGTGGGCTGCAGTGAGGATGTACCTTGGCGTCCGCTCATCCCACCAACGTTTCGTCGCGAAAAAGGCGTCGCCTTACTGGTTACCGGAGATTGCCCTCCGGCCAATCATGTTCGTAGGACAATCATGCCATGTTTATCCCATCGTCGCTGATTGGTCAGCCAAATGTCAGCTGACACTGTCGGATGACGAACACGTTGCTTACATGCCGGGGGAACACGTAAGACATTTTCGCTGACGGAGAGTTCCCGTGTAGGACAAAAGCAACATGGGGGGAACTTCAAAATGACTAGGAACAGCTGACTTGTAATTGCTGTTATTACTGGGACCAAGAAATCATCTCTGCAACGAATGATATTTTTCATCCTCGAGTAAACATTTAATAGGAAATAACAATTTCCTCCACTGAACTCATAACGCAAAAAATATGTCGTTCAAGATTCGTCTTGCGTAACAGCGCCACAACTTCTGGGAAAAAATCTGTACTGTGAGCTCTGCTATGCAGGCGTTATTTATCTACGCATTTTCAATCCCAGTTTCCCGCTCATTGGGCTATATTTTGTCTATACAACAGAGATTTTTCTCATGAATTTTCTGCCTCCTTGATATTCTGCTTAATATCGATCTTCTTTCCTCCGAAAGCGCATTAACCTTCCTAATTTAATTTTTTTTTTTAAATTCTTCCTATTATAATTTTTTATAACCCCATACCCTTCTTGATAACTAACACTGCTAGCAACGAAGCATTGTCGGCTAACTGTTTTCATGCTTAGGTCGACAGAGACACGATTAATGTTAACGGACAGCAGCCCAAATCTCGCCCATCAGGAAGGGGGAGTCGATCCCAGTACTTCCTTGCTGGCGAAGCGAGCTCTCTCGCCCATAAATCGTTTCCCGCGAAAGGAGAGAACTTTCGAAGATAAAAGTCATCATACAAGCCCCAACCACATCTGTTTTAATCGCTAAATCAAGGATGAACCCACGGCCAGAAACTCCCACAACTTGATTTCCACCGTGTAGCTGTAGCTAGCCTGGCGACATTCCACCCCCCCGGTCCCCATACACACTCTGCACCCCTCTATACTGTTTTGCACGTGATCTCTCGCTCGCTGAATAAAATCAAGACTCAGTTCCTTCCTCCAAGGGCGGGGGTGGGGTGGCGGTTGTCTCCTGAAGGCCATGTTATTCGGATCTCGCTGCTTTTCTTTCGATAGCCACGATGGATTTCAAACTGCACTTGATCATATCACTTCGCTGAGTTCAGGAATTAAGCATCGCTTCTCTGGTTAGTGAAGCGAGCGTAGGCTAATCATTGCCTAACAATGTGTGTCTACATATATATACATTATATATATGTGCGTGTGTGTGTGTGCGTGCCTGTGGGCGCTCGTGCGTGCATATGTATCTGTAGACAGAAAAGGGGATAATGAGATTTCACTTGTGTGAGTGACGGAATGTTATCTTTGAAGTACGTGCATAACTGACATCCCGTAGTGGTGGCAGTAAGTATTATTCCCAGAAATGCACTCGGTCTTCTGCAGCTGAAAATAACGTAACAGAAAATGAGCGAAAATCCATGAACCTCTCGTGAGGATACGTTGAAGGTTCAGTTCGAATGTTTCTCTCTCCATAAGGACCCGAGACGAGCAAGTTTCAGTTCATTTAGAGGAAGCCAGAGAATTTTCCACTTTCACCAGCGGGGGCTGGTGGGCCCTTGAGTTTGTAACTTGCATGTGGGGGCAAAAGAAATCTCACTTAGAAAAAAAGACTAATAATTAACTAAATAATTTTTGTGATTAAACTTTTCACTTCAGAGCGGAAACTTCATGAACTTTTAACATTTTGTCCAAAGTTAACTTTAGACTCTTTTACTCTTTTGTTTCGCGTCGTTACTTTTTTCTACTTTTCTACTTAACAAATGTATCGATAACTATTTTTGGTGCTGCTGTAGTACGCTGTCTACCATCCACTTTCTACATAAGACCTCTTAAGGGCTAGTACTAAACACGGCGAAACACATTAGATCGCCGAGGGGCTAGTACTAAACACGGCGAAACAGTTTAGGTGAATCACTGTCTCGCCGTGTTTAGTACTAGCCCCAGGAGGATCAAATAGTTTTGTATATAGTTTGAGGAAGTAATTGCCATAGGCCTTCATTGGCAGATAGTACCCTAATTTTTGGTAGGTCACGAATAGCACCCTATTTTTTTGTCTGTTCATCTACCTTTTTAGTCTAACAGTCGACTCACCATGCTCACAGAAGCGTATACGCAAATTTAGAGGGACGCGCTCACATCCGTACAGATGTGAGTTCATCGCCATCTTTGTACAACGGAGCAGTTTCTCCAGTGTGGGAATATTTACTTTATAACTTTTAACGGGATAAGGTAGTCGACTTATATAATACCAGTAACCTTTGTTAGAAGAAGTGAAAAAACTGATATCAAAAGTAATAATTCATGTTTCTTGCTCATTTTTTGTAGAAGTTAATACTTCATGATTGGTTTATACCAGGTTTGAGTACCAGTAAAAGTACTTCAGTTGTGAATGGTTTAAGTTTATAACTTGTACAGTCTATTAAGAATGTAAGTTTGATGATTTGACTAAATATAAAGCGGTATATATCTAATATATGTATTAAATATGATTATATTGCAGTTTCTTTCATAATAAAAAAAAAAGTCTGACAAACCTGAATTCCATTTACGAAAGACTGGAGGAATGGGAAACACGGAAGAGGGAAGTGATCACCATCTCGAAGGAAAACGAGACGGAATGATGATCAGAGCTTTCACTGGGACCTATGAGGTCATTCAGCGCTGAAACGGAAACTGACAGTAAAAGTTTGAGAGGTGTAACAGGAGGAAAACCTCAAAGCAGTTGCACTATGAATCAGTCGTTAGGAGAGTGTGGACAGTAAGATGGAAGAAAGAGAATATCAACGGAGGTACAGTAAACGGAATGAAAGCAGTTGCAGCTAGGGAGCCGAAGGGACGCTGCAAAGGCTCTTAAGTAATGCCTACGGGGGTTCACCTCTTGAGATGTGAGTCATGACCACTGGAGCAGGAGGACCCGACCCACTTGTGGTCCAAGACGGATAAAAGAGGAGGGTTCGTGGCCCGAATGGTTTCTGGTCGTGGAGGTGAAAGCGAAGACTCCGTAACCGAGAGTTGAGGCCAATGACAAAGAAATACTGTTTATAAATGCAAGACGCGACTCTCGGAAAAAATGCATTGTAGAGCAATGCAAGAATAAACAAGTAAAAAAGTTTTCTGTACAGCGTCTAATGCTGTATGAAACTCTCAGCCACGGCCAACGAAACTCTCAGCCGCGGCCCATGAAACTTCAGCTACGTCCCGATGGTGGCCTGTGTTGTTGGCAGACGCACGATCATGGCTAACTTTAACCTTAAATAAAATAAAAAAAAACTACTGAGGCTAGAGGGCTGCAATTTGGTATGTTTGATGATTGGAGGCTGGATGATCAACACACCAATTTGCAGCCCTCTAACCTCAGGAGTTTTTAATGTCAGAGGGCGCACAGAAAAAGTGCGGACGGACAGAGAAATAGACTTCTCTATAATAGTTTTTTTTTTACAAAGAACTAAAAGAAGGAAAAATGAAAGTAGGACAGGCAGCTCTTAGTGAAAGACTTGTGTCTCTTTGCAAATACTTTGGTTTAGGAATCATCAATAGGAAATAAAGCAATAAGCTAAAATAAGAATCAGAAATTCTCATAACAACCCCAACTCATTGTTGGTCGTTTTCATGGAATCAGCTTCTCGTAAATTCGTCATACCGGATATTTAGCAACAAGTTGCACTACTAACCGAACCTATCTTTCTTTCGCTTATTTTTTTCAGAACTGATGAACTTACTAATCAAATCAAATGGCAAGGCTTTTAACTTCTTTGACACAGGCTATTTATATGGACATTTTATAATGTGGCCTCGAGCGAGGACGCCAGTCCTACTTGTAAAAGGTCTCTAATGCCTTTTGTTTTGCTGGCGAATAAGGAAATTCCAAATATACTCTATGAAGAGAAATACAGTTTCCTCTATTTGTTTCCATTTCATTTCATTTTAAATCTTATTAATGTTAATGTAAACAAGTTAAAAATGCGCCGGAAAAAGTGTACAGCCGCTACGGCGTATAATCAAGGCCACCGAAACTAGATCTATCTTTCGGCAGTCTCGGTATAATGCTGTATGAGCCGCTGCCCATGAAACTTTAACCACTGCCAGGTTGGTGGTCTGTCCTATATCGTTGCCAGACGCACCATTATGGCTAACTTTAACCTTAAATGAAATAGAAAAACTACTGATGCTAGAGGGCTGCAATTTGGTATGTCTGATGACTGGAGGGTGGATGATCACCATACCAATTTGCAGCCCTCTAGCCTCAGTAGTTTTTAAGATCTGAGGGCGGACGGACAGACAAAGCCGGCACAATAGTTTTCTTTTACAGAAAACTGAAAATTTTAATCATTTTTATATTCATTTATTATCAAGCCATTTTGTTGTACCGATTGATTATAACTTTTTAGTTTTCTTTTACAGAAAACTAAAAAGTTATAATTAATCGGTACAACAAAATGGCTTGATAATAAATGAATATAAAAATGATTAAAATTTTCACACTGAAATGAACAGTACACCCATCAGTCATTGCGCATCACATCATATTTTCAATCAAAGCAAAGTCGGCATTTCAGCATTTCAGGATATTGCCAGAACCTGTCTTCCGTTGATTTGCACAAACTACAAAAAAAAAAAAAAAAAAAAAAAAAAATATATATATATATATATATATATATATATATATATATATATATATATATATATATATATATATATATAAAAATAAACTCCTCATTTTTTTTTATATGTCTCTTACCTTTGACCGATATTCCGCTTTTTGTATCATCCGTTGTCCGTCCTGTGAAGGAATGCGACATATTCTTTTGGTTATTTGTTAGGAAAGTCTATGAATGGATGGATCTTATTCGGAGCAACCCGTAGGGGGTTAGTGTCGTCAGTGAGCCTCACGGGGTACACTGTAAGCATTACCTAAGTTCTTTGCAGCGTCCCTTCGGCCCCTAGCCTCAACCCCTTTCATTCTTTTTACTGTGCCTCCATTCATATTACCTTCCTTCCATCTTGCTTTCCATCCTCTCCTTACAATTATTTCATGGTGCAACTGCGAGGTTTTCCTCCTGTTACACCTTTCAACCCTTCTTAATGTCAGTTTCCCGTTTAATGCCGAATGACTGGCCTGAATTCCATAGTGTACTTCCTCGGAGCAGGGTTGCAAGAAGTGAGATTCACGCCTTACAATACATATAAAAGAGACGCAGAATACAGATCAACAACAGTTAAAATAAAAACACTGTATCAAAAAAAAGGTGACTTTCTTACACAGGAAATGAGCAATTACATTCCCGACGCAGCTCGGGCGAAGTTTTCCTTAAAATGAAGCCAAAAAAGAGACCTAACGCTACGTGACACCGTACGCATGGCGACAGTCGCTGCTTCTTCTTTTTTTTTTTTTCTAGTTAATTAGGTTTGCCATCTCATTGTTACTTTTCACTCCTTTATGATGACGTATCCCTTGAACTTTCTACTTACAGTTGGATCTTTCCTGGATAGTGAACCCCCGGGGTTTTAACCCGATATGTATCCACCTTTGCGGCGTGTTTACCAACAAGCCCGCTGGGGATGACAGTACAAACTAATGAACAAAAGACTGTAATTATCATAAGGATAATGACCCCAAAGAAATATTAGTCGTAGATAACGATGGGCATATCAAGTATCTAGTAATCTTAACTTAGTTATCTTTTTGCTATAAATAATGAACAAGTTAGAAAGCATCAATCGAGAGAAAAAGCCGCGGAATATAGCGTAGAATGACTCTAAACGAACAGTCCGAACCAGTGATACTCTTTCTGAGGAAAAATCCATCAAACAACTTTGAAATAATAATAATAATAATAATAATAATAATAATAATAATAATAATAATAATAATAAAAAAATGGACAAAGGACACGCTATGGAATGAGGCTTTTTGGGACACACGGGCAATCAGTCAAAATATGAAAAGAATATGTAACGGATGATCAATCAAAATTGCTAAAGCAATTTTGGTTTATATTTTTTATATTTACCTCAAAGGGATATCAATCATCTTTTTGAAAATGTTATCTTTTTCAATAATATATAATAATAATAATAATAATAATATATAAAATTTTAGTTTGAAAAGCGGATGTGATATATATATATATATATATATATATATATATATATATATATATATATATATATATATATATATATATATATAAGGTGACATCTTACAAGCTCGTGTAACTTGGTGACGTTTTCCGTGGAATCACCACATCCGCTTTTCAAACTGTAAAATTTTCCATAATTATTATTATTATTGAAAAAGATAACAGTTTTCAAAAGATGATTGACATCCCTTTGAGGTAAATATAAAAAATATAAGCCCAAAATTGCTTTAGCAATTTTGATTGATTCCAAAATTAATATTGATGTTGCGTCTGTTACATATTCTTGTTGACATATTTTGACTGGATTGCCCGTGTGTCCCAAAAAGCCTCATTTACCCAGCGTGTCTTTTTGTCCATTTTTTGTGGACGTCATTATACTATTATTATTATTGATGCTTCAGCTGCATTTATTTTGTAGAAGACTTTTTCTATTTTCCTTATTGCGGACTTCTCTTCAGTGGAGGTGCACTAACAGCTCGCCTATATTTGTCATTTCATGGGGAAAAGTCAAAATCTGGATTCTGCTTCTTTATATATTCTATACAGTTAGTTCTATACAATTGTTGCCGCGACGCGTTTCGATCTTCTGTCATTCTCCAGCGGGAGCTATTAGGACTATTGCAAAAATTTATACACGGGCTTCAGCGGGGGTCAATGGCGAATTCTGATTGGTTGCAGCCAGCGAACTCCCAAATTTCTGAAGCTCGAAATCTTCGCAACCTGGGAATGTCATTCATTCCAGCGTTCCCATTACCTGCCGTTGCGTGATGTCATGCCGGCTGACATCATCGGTGATTGGCTGCTTTGGGCTGCGGATGAAATGTATCTACTCTTTCTGTCGTAGTTGATTGTCTCGAAGGGCGCCTCGCTCATCATCTCCATTTTCAGGGTTGTCGTTTTCAATTCGTTGGATTTGGTGGGTGTTCTGCATTATTCTTCTTAAATTCGTGGGTAGGAGCGATGCCTCCTGCGTCGTATTCATTGTTGGTTTTCTCTCGGCAAAAAAAAAAAAAAAATTATACTTATATTTTGTATAATACTGTCGCGGGAGATGGAAATATTGTGAGTAGCACGGGCGTGGTTCATGATAGCACCCTCCTGGGCGTGGCAGGAGATCCTTTTGACAGACGCATCGTGGTCATTCCAATATAAGCGCCAGCATCCTCGGACAGGACATACAAATTGGTAGACCACGTTCTTCTGCTTGAGGGTTCTCTTGCTGGCGGAGAGGGGAATGACCACGATGCGTCTGTCAAAAGGATCTCCTGCCACGCCCAGGAGGTGCCATCATGAACCACGCCCGTATCTACAATATTTCCATCTCCGTATTATACAAAATATAAGTATAATCGGGAGAGCCGCCGACCCTCGACGTCTGCGCCTGCTAGAGGCGCTCCTCATTGCCGAGAAAAACCAACAATGAATACGACGCAGGAGGCATATCCTATATATAATAATGCAGAACACCCATAAATCCAACGAATACCTAAAACGACAACCCTGAAAATGGAGATGCCCTGATGACGAGGCGCCCTTCGAGACAATCCCCATTCACGACAGAAAGAGTAGATAATGACATCATTCATCCGCAGCCCAATAGCAGCCAAACTACCGATGATGTCAGCCGGCATGACATCACGCAACGGCAGGCCATGATAGGAACGCTGGAATGAATGACATTCCCAGGTTGAAGATCTGTCAATCGAGCTTCGCCGCAGAAATTTGGCTTGAAGTTGACTGCAACCAATCAGAATTCGCCATCCATGACCCCCGCTGAAGCCCGTGTATAAATTCAGAAGGACCTATGCAATCTGCTAGTCCTCTACTAGCTCCGCTGGAGAATGACAGAAGAGTCTGTCGAAACGGTACAATTGTATAAACTAACTGTTAGAATATATAAAGAAGCAAATCCAGATTTTGATTTTCCCCATGAAATGACAAATATAGGCTGTTAGCACGCACCTCCACTGAAGAGAAGGTAAGGAAAATAGAAAAAGTCTTCTACAAAATAAATGCAGCTGAAGCAGCAATAATATTCAATAGAACCTGTTTAAAAGAGGGTCTGCTGCCAAATTATATTATTATTATTATTATTATTATTATTTCAAAGTTGTTTGATGGATTTATATATATATATATATATATATATATATATAAATATATACTATATATATATATATATATATATATATATATATATATATATATATATATATATATATATATATATATATATATACATATATATGAATATTTATATATACATATGTGTATTTATATCTATATATATAATGTCTATATACAATATATATATACATACATATATAAATATAACCATGAAGCTACAAACGTCGTGTAATATCCAATTCACGCTACTTTGGGAATATCCCCGAAACGGGGAATTATCACCGAATGGGAATTTTTTATTGATAAATGGATTGGTAATCGATCCCTCGACAGCATATCAAATCATTGAAGCACAAGAGTAGAATGCTCAATGGTTTGACCGTCGAATACATTGGATACTAATTACATCGAGACCCGGCGGACCCCATAATTTATCAATAAAAAATATCGGGGTAGCTTAATGACAGCATATAAATCATGTGATAAAAATATCATACATATATACATATATATATATATATACACATATATATATATATATATATATATATATATATATATATGTATAATATATATATATATATATATATATATATATATATATATATAAAAATAGTACATTGCAATCTGCCTGACTGACAATGATAAAATAACAGATACGGGAGGAATCAGAAAACAAAGAAATGACCGATAATAATTGCTTTGTACAGGAAAAATGAATGGCAAAGTGAAATAAAATCTTGTTACTGATATAATATAGTTAATCTTGTTTATATGCAATGCCGTGAATTTTTCAGTGTCTATTTGTCTGATCCAGCCATTCTCTCTCTCTCTCTCTCTCTCTCTCTCTCTCTTTCTTCTCTCTCACTCTCTTTCTCTCTCTCTCTCTCTCCCTCAATCTCTCTGTCTCTCTGTCTCTCTCTCTCATTCATTCCTTCCCCATGCCATCCACCGGTTCTCTCTCTCTCTCTCTCTCTCTCTCTCTCTCTCTCTCTCTCTCTCTCTCATTCCTTCCACTCTCTCTCTCTCTCTCATTCCTTCCTCTCTCTCTCTCTCTCTCATTCCTTCCTCTCCCTCTCTCTCTCTCTCTCTCTCTCTCTCTCTCTCTCTCTCTCTCTCTCATTCCTTCCTCTCCCCCTCTCTCTCTCTCTCTCTCTCTCTTCTCTCTCTCTCTCTCTCTCTCTCATTCTTCCACTCTCTCTCTCTCTCTCATTCCTTCCACTCTCTCTCTCTCTCTCTTCCTTCCTCTCTCTCATTCCTCTCTCTCTCTCTCTCTCTCTCTCTCTCTCTCTCTCTCTCTCTCCTCTCTCTCTCTCTCTCTCCTTCTCTCCCTCTCTCTCTCTCTCTCTCTCTCTCATTCCTTCTCTCTCTCTCTCTCTCTCTCATTCATTCCTTCCCCATGCCATCAACCGATTCTCTCTCTCTCTCTCATTCTTTCTCTCTCTCTCTCTCTCTCTCTCTCTCTCTCTCTCTCTCTCATTCCTTCCCCATACCATCACCCATTTTATTTCTCTCTCTCTCTCTCTTTCTAATTCCTTCCCCATACCATCCACCCATTTTCTCTCTCTTTCTCTCTCTTGTTCCTTCCCCATACCATCCACCCATTCTCTCTCTCTCTCTCTCTCTCTCTGATTCCTTCCCCACGCAATCCACCCACAATCCAACCCCTGAACTCATGAGCGTGTCTGATGATTCATCTCCCACGCAAGCTGTGCATCTGTACAGAACCGGTCGACACATGCGCGCTTGAACAGGGCGTTGGTGAATGCGTTCCTCCCCCCAGTCATCTTCGGCTTCGTCTTGTCCTTAAACAATAAAAATGATGATATCTGTGTCCATCTGTGGAGCAACAACGCAGAGGAAAGGAACGAGTGGTATGAAGCAACGATAAATCGAGAAACGACAAAGGACATGACAAATTACAGCCACGTGTTTAAGGTGACTTAGTTTATTCGAGAATCAAGAAGCTATGAGAATATTGTTATGAATCTCTTCCCCGGCTGCTTTGTTTTTCTGGAGAGTTCTCGCCTCTAGGGAGAAAAGATTGACTGCAATTGCTAGTCAGTAAACAGTGTGTAACGCAATTCCAGTTTGCTATTGTCTTCACTTGCAATGCTTTTTTTCCCCTATTCATTGACAAATGTACGGCAATCACCTAATTCGCTGCTACCATTAAAATAAATTTTTGAACGGATTTGTAGTTTTCTGTAAAAGAAAACTATTGCGCCGGCTTTTCTGTCCGTCCGAACTTTATTCTGTCCGCAATTTTCTGTCCGCCCTCAGATCTTAAAAACCACTGAGGCTAGAGGGCTGCAAATTGGTATGTCGATCATCCACCCTCTAATCATCAAACATACCAAATTGCAGCCCTCTAGCCTCGGTAGTTCTTATTTTGTTTAAGGTTGAAGTTAGCCATAATCGTGCTTCTGGCAACGATATGGGATAGGCCACCACCGATCCGTGGTTAAAGTCTCACGGGCCGCGGCTCATACAGCATTATACCGAGACCATCGTAAGATAGATCTGTTTTCAACGGTCTTGATTGTACGCTGTAGCGGCTGTACAGAAAACTCGATTGGAGTTTTTATTGTGATTGGAGATGAAATCTGGTTGAAGAAAGTGAATTGTGCTTCTTATAGACGAATGAAATAAAAAAAAAAACTGAAGCGAATGGTTGATACCGAACTTCACAATATTTTCTCATAAAATATCATCCAGATTTTGGATAATCAGTCATTCTGTGTTTGTAGGGACATAAGATTTAATCCAAAGGCTAAGCGCTGGGACCCAAGAGGCCATTCAGCTCTGAAAGTAGAATTGAGAGTAAAAGGTTTGACAGGTGTAACAGGAGGAAAACCTCACAGTTCCACTACGAAAAAATTGTTAGGAGAGGGTTAAGGAAAGTAAGATGGAACAGTGAGAATATGAACGGAGGTACAGTAAAAGGAATGAAAGAGGTTGCAACTAGGGGCCGCAGGGACGCTGCAAAGAACCCCAAGTAATGCCTACAGTGCACCGCGTGCCCCTACGGGACTCTGCATTTCTATTCCACTGATAAATCTGTTACCCAAATTCTATTCGCGGCTCCAGCTCGTTAACAATTCAACTCGCCTTTTATCTTATCTACATTACTGAACACATTACAAGAAATAATTGGCTTTCAGATGCGTTATATCATATTGATAAGTAATAGTGTGATAACGTTTTAATAATAGGAAAATTCTAAGTCATGAAAGATTGGTCCACAAAAATGCTTCTTCAATATATTCTGCAGATTGGTTTATGTTGTATTCTCTAATTCTTGCAATTGCAAGATAACTTGCGTTGGTTAAAATGTAAAAGCATACCTTGGCACGGACAAATATTTGTAGTATATCTATAATGCCCTTAGTTACCTGTCCATAACCTTTGCTTTAGAAACCAGTAAGGACAACTGTGTTATTATTATAATTATTATTATTATTATTATTATTATTATTATTTGTAACGCTCATACATTAAGATACCGAGCATCACAGTATATAGATATAGTATTGAAGAATATTATTCATTACAGCATATCAGTTCATATAGAAGACATAACGATCAAAGTGGAATCGTAACCATTCCTATAAAACATGTGACAAATACTGTCCGGTTTTTATTTAACAATATAAAATTGTAATTCTATTCTTGTTTTTCCAATATTTGTTCGGTTTTGGAATTCAAGATCTTCGGCAGAATTGTTCGCGAATACGCTCGGTAATCACTTCATTCCTTTCTTTTCCTAAGAAAATCATAACAAATTAGCCCAGAATTAACCCTCACTGTCTGGTCTAAATATATATTATAAACACACCCCTAGACCGGGCTAAATTTAAGGATGGCCAATTAAAAAAAAAAAAAAATCAATGTATAAGTAAAAAAAAAAAAAATTCAAAAAAATTTTCTGTACCTTCCAGGGGAAGTTGAAAGTGAATATTTCCAACCCTGTGCAGGGCCTCTTTTCCAAAAGACAATCGTAAAATTATGCTAATTTTGCCAAGTTATAAGTGTTTGCTTATATTACTTTTTTTATTTTATTTTGTAAAATTAAAAGAACTAAAATCAGTAAGAAATTCTGAGTAGTACCTGTTCAAGAAAACGAACCAGCAAATCTTACGTCTACGTAAGATCAAATCCAACTTTTCTTTTTCCCTTTATTCTGTTTTACCTATTTCCACTTGGCACGAATCTCCCTGGCTCATCAGTTCCTGCATTTTCTGAAAGTAGAGGCGGTTGTCAATCGGTGAAAACGAACCTCCTTCCTTATGGGGAAACGCATATATAAGAAAAATTCAGTATTACAGTCACGACGGAGGGAAATCTCTGAACAACTTAGGAATCTTGAGATCCAAAGTTCAAACAATAAATTGAAATTATCATTTTTAGTTTTCTGTAAAACTACTGAGATGGCTTTCTCTGTCCGTCCGCACCTTTTCTGTCCGTCCTCAGATCTTAAAAGCTACTGAGGCTAGAAGGCTGCAAATTGGTATGTTGATCATCCACCCTCCAATCATCAAACATACCAAATTGCAGCCCTCTAGCCTCAGTAGTTTTAATTTTATTTAAGGTTAAAGTTAGCCATGATCGAGCGTCTGGCACCGCTATAGGTGTCAAGAATACATGCCACTACCGGACCGTGGCTGAAAGTTTCATGGGCCACGGCTGAGAGTTTCATGGGCCGTGGCTGAGAGTTTCATACAGCATTATACGCTGAGCAGAAAACTCGACTGCGCCGAAGTGTTCCGTCATGTTAGCCTTGGAAGAAAAATAAAAAAACGAATTAAAGGCGACGAATTCGGTAGCACAAACTAACCAAAGAAAAAAGAAAACTAAAGAAAATTAAAACAACACTCATCTGTAAGGCTGGTTCCGGCCAGCAGGCTGAAGATGCGCTTATTTTGCTTATGCATCTCCCAGTCACCAATCACGGCAGATTATAAATCTTGAGCCTAGATTGATCTTATTCCATCCATTATCAAGTTACGTTAAGCATACCTTAGTTTAACCAGACCACTGAGCTGATTAACAGCTCTCCTACGGCTGGTTTCCTGCTACTCTGGACTTCGAGGTGAAGTTGCTGTCATTATAACCAACCAAAAGAAAAAAAAACTGCGAAGCAAGAGAAGTGCGCGTATAGGTACCTCCCTCGTCATCAGGAGAGTATCAAAGCTATTTGTTTAAACATCGGAACTTTTACGCCGACAGAACTTTTTCCTCGAAGTACAAAGCCCTGTTAATGGAAACGTCCATGACATTCTCTCGCAGACAAAGAGTAAGAAATCATGCAATCATTCGTGCTATTTCTTGGTGTATTTTCTGCCGGGTCGAACCCTATCTGCCTATTCTCTGTCTCCCTCGCGCGGCCGCTCGGATGCAACAAGTACGTCGCTTGTTTCATTTTCCCGCGCGCGTCTCTTCCCCGTTGGCTTCCTCTCGCCGTCCCTCCTCTTCTTTTCCTTATTTCTTCCACGCTCTCCCTCCATTTCATCAAGTGTTTCTCCTTGCGTGTCAGTTTGTTATTCTAATGTAAAGTCCACATTATATTTTCCGCATCAGCAACCCCGGAATATTGACACGCACTTGTCCTCAGAAACTTCCCGCCCATCTCTGCCATACTCAATTTCCCTCATTTTCCTTCCCCTCAAATGACTCTCCTGTTTGCAGCCATAAAGGAGGTTAATATAATATCAATCTTAAAACTTTCTCTCACGAACAGAAAAGGGGAGAGTGCCCTCGAAGGAGGACGGGCTCGAAAATACAATATGCGACGCGTAAATACACGAAATCATATCAGACGAGACAGGTGCCAACGCAACGTAACGGAAGGGGAAAAATGAATTCGTCTAAACAACAGGGAAAGGGATCGCATCAACTTGATAAATTTGGAAGGACGGAAACAAAGAAAAGGAATTGGAGGGAGGGACTAAACGCGCAAATTCCGGCTGGAATAGAAGTCAGTGGAAAAGGGAAAAGAAGAGAAGAGAGGCGAAAAGAAAAGGGGCGGTGATGCAGAACGGACAGATAGCCAAAAATGGAGAACGTATAATGGGCGAAGGGAGAGAAGGTATTAATATCATTATTATTATAAATTTAGGCGAGTGGAAATGTGCGGGGGAATGCAGGCGTCGAAATGGACGTTCCCTCACGTACTGAGGAGGCATGATTTATTATCTGTTCGCTCTCGTATGCCCTTTTTGTAAATGAATAACTTACCCATTCTACCAGACATGTAGCTTTAGGTAAAAAAAAAATCTCAGTATGAAGGAATACTTTTTTGCTTGCTCTTGGCATGACTGAAAGGAAGTACTTTCGTCACAGACGGACCAATTATGAAATGAGATCATCGATATTTCTCAAAGCATCGTCAAACTTTCTTGCAGTTTCAGTAAAGCTATGCAAGAGGCCGAGGTTGTTTCCCGATAATGATCTGAATAACATAACAAAGGTTAAATGTCTTTTGCATCTTAAACTGGAAAAGATTGACATCAGATTTTTTTTTTTGCTCAGCAAGTATCCTTTATGAAGTGCGTCAAACGGAAAAAGAAACAAATTTTGACAAGGTTATGAAATTGTTCTTCATACGTACTCACTACACATGCACAAATATACGTTATCCACGCATGACAATCAGAACATAGAATTTCCGTGTATGTCTCAAAAGCGATACCGTCAAAGGATTTTACTATTCGGCTCTTTCTCATGGACTTCCGGAGACGCCATTACCTTGTACGTACATTCTCCCGAAGATTCATAAAGATGGCATCCCAAGGAGCACGACTGCACCCTCTCCATAATCGAAATGGAATCACACTAACGTAGAATAATTTAGCTGTTTATTGTTGTGACTCAAATACTCAGGGGTCGTTCCCTAAGCTTACCTGAAAGCTGTCACTAACGTTCAGTTATACCTGCGCAGTTACGCCTGCACAGTCGGCCTGTGCAGGCCAAACTGAGCCCACTAACGTTCAGTTTTGGCTGCATAGACATAACTACGCAGGTATGCCTGAGCGTTAGTGGGTTCAGTTTTGCCAGCAAAGGCCGACTCTGCAGGCATAATGCGCAGGTGTAACTGAGCGTTAGTGGGTTCAGTTTTGCCCGCAAAGGCCTACTGTGCAGGCATACCTGCGCAGGTATAACTGAACGTTAGTGGCAGCCTTTAAACAGTGGTGGGAGTTCACAGACTTCCCGAAAGTTGTATATAATTTCAACGCATTGGTCAGCGTTGATGTCATCTCTCTTTTCACCAGTATTTCCTTGCCGGAAAGCTTCAGATTTTATCCTGGACTGAAGGTGAGGAACAAGTGTATGAACTACCACCGGAAATTGGAAAAATCTGTAAACTTTTAGACTATGCGTGGCTGATGCCTTTGTCTATTTGGATTTGTAAATGAGTTACGCAAGGGATTGCTTTGAAAAGCTACCTTATCCAACGTCGGTTTTATACGAAGCAGTACAGAAATCTAGAACACTCTTCTAACGGCAGGAATGTATGGAGTACTACTAAAATAAACATAAAATGACCTTTTCATAATAATGCTGCAGAAACGTCCAAAGATTAAAGAATGGGGACTATGAATTCGTTTTCCATTCCAACGAAACCATAAGTAACGAAAGTAAAGCTAAAAAAGAAAACGCAGAATTATACAGCTCAAAACGAGAGATTTGCAACTTTTTTTTTCAGGAATATTAGGCAGGAATTTGAAGAGACTTCGCTCTGAACTTGACAAATGACAGGAATAATGCTTTTTCAATTCACTGTCGGGCAAACATTGTAGTATCAATTTTGATGATTATGGAACAATGTCCAAAAGAAATAACATGAGGAGACATTAATTAACTGTATGCCCATGCTGGCTGGGAAAAAACCCTGTGGCACCATAGACAGGATCCATTAAAATATGTCTTACTAGGAACTGGCCTTTTGATTGGTTGGAGAAGCAAACATAAATACATTTTCTATGGTAGGAATATATCATTTGCCTAATAATCTTGATACCACGGAAGGGAAACCTTTCACGGTGGTATCTTAAGAGTAAACGAAAATGGCCCCTGGTCAGATCTGCAAGGAGAGCATAATTATGTAAACAGGGAGCCTGAGTAGTTATCGTCGCTTAATTAGTTTTTTGGCGAAGGGTCCAGTACCCCCTCGAAATCTAAAGAATTCTACATCACTGCAAAATATGGTTCAAATTCTACATAAAAAATTATCATGTATATGTCTTGAATTCTTAACATGTTTGCAACACGATACACAGGAATTGACATTGTGTATATATATATATATATATATATATATATATATATATATATATATATATATATATATATATATATATATATATATTGTTTATTGGAAATACAGAGGAAGAGAGAAAGAAGGATCGTAAACTAATTAAGCCTTACTCAGTAATCTCTTCAAAATGATTAAACTATTAATGCATTTACTTTCAGCATAAGTAAACAATTCACATAGATTCCCCCCCTAAGCTTTATTCGAGTGTCACACCGTTAATAACTAATACTTAATTAACGTCAGTATTAATCTGAGTTTCAGGTAACAACAGTCGAAGTACCAGCCGAAGGGTCGAGGTTCCAAGATCACTTCGATCGATTTGACTCATTACCTGTAACCGTTGCAGCACATTGGTCTTTTGTCGGAGAAGTCCTTTACATGTGAGTATTTACTGCCGTGTGATCTGTAGTTGAACTGAATACAGAATTTAGGCCAAAGGCCAAGCACTGGGACCTACGAGGTCATTCAGCGCTGAAACGGAAATTGACAGTAAAAGGTTTGAAAGGTGTAGCAGGTGGAAAACCTCACATTAGCAGTATGAATCAGTTGTTAGGAGCGGGTGGAAAGTAACATGGAAGGAAGAGAATATGGGAGGAGGTACAGTAAAAGAAACGAAAGGGGTTGCAGCTAAGAGCCGAAGGGATGCTGCAAAGAACCTCAGGCAATGCCTACAGTGCACCTCATGAGGTGCACTGACGGCATTACCACCCAGCGGGGATGAGCTGTTGTGGACTTTGCTGTGTTAATTTACTTAAGTAAATTAATGCCATTAAAGAAGTTTTGAGAGAGAGAGAGAGAGAGAGAGAGAGAGAGAGAGAGAGAGAGAGAGAGAGAGAGAGAGAGAGAGAGAGAGAGACGTCTTCAGACTGCTACCGAACTTTCTAAATATTTACAATGACGTGTTATTCAAATAATTTCTGTACTTTCATTTTATTGAAAATTCTTTTAGTTGAAATTTATTGCAAATGACAACATCTAGAAAACTTTAAACTCCACTATAACTCTAGAGCTCCTTTCCAGAATCGAATAAACAGAAATTTATTTCGAAATCATTCCGTAAATATACTTTCGGACTAGTCTTTGTGCACAAGTATTGCTGAGAATCGCAGTTTCTCCTAACGGTGACTCTAAGCTCGCTTCATTCTGGGTTTTGTTTAGCTCATATCTAATCTAAGATTCATGTTGCAAAAAGTAAAATTTCTCCTTGAAGTATCGAGAAATTTGAAAGACAAAAGTTCTTGCCGTCACCGAAGCTGAGTGAAAAGTAGACTTTAGTCACCATTAATGGACCTATTAAGTTCTTGCCATAGTTAAAAAAAAAAAAAACCTTTGATATACGAAGCGGAGAACCCCACCTGATCCCAAGGATAAATTCTTCAACAAATTTAATCCCTATACTACAGCAACACAAAAATTAAAATTAGAATATTTCCTACCTATAAAATGAGTTTTCGTAACTTCCGTAATCTAATGGATGGAATATTTGTGCCACCTCTCCATTGTGGCTCGACCCACCTCTTCAGTTTGCCAGCCGAGGACAACGAACGAAATAGACAACAGGTTTCTTCTTCCTCTTGAAAATCGCAGACAAAAGACTTGTTAAATCCCTGCTGTCGTGTGACCTACAATATGCAAAGGCATAACGAATAATGGAGCGCTGATTAACGAATAAGGCTGTGCGGAATAACGAATGAGGCTTCAATGAGTTTGTGCAGATTTCAATGCTTTGCTGATTGATGAAGGGTGAATAGATTAATGAATGAAATTGTTCTGATTAACGAAGGAAGTATTGCCTGATGAATATATGTTTTTATTGATTTTTTTTCCATGCACCTTTTTATTTCTTTATTTAAACTTAAACTCTGTTTATGAATGAATTAAGAAAAGAGATGCTGCAGATTTGCTATCAGTTGAACAAGCATAGGCTCATTTTTGCCGTATGAGAGAGAGAGAGAGAGAGAGAGAGAGAGAGAGAGAGAGAGAGAGAGAGAATTTCCATTTAGTACTTTTCTATGTTTGAGTGAAATTTGAGTCACGTCTGTTCTTTAAGGATGTGCTAGACGACTTCGGACAGGTGCAACATTAATTTTTCAACCAAAAGAAAAAAAAAAAGTTCCTAAGTTTCTTCGGCGCAATCGAGTTTTCTGTACAGCGTATAATGCTGTATGAAACTTTCAACCACGGCCCATGAAACTCTCAGCCGCGGGCCGTGAAACTTTCAGCCACGGGCCGGTGGTGGCCTGTGTTCTTGGCACCTATAACGGTATCAGACGCACGATCATGACTAACTTTAACCTTAAATAAAATAAAAACTACTGAGGCTAGAGGGCTGCAATTTGATATGTTTGATGATTGGAGGGTGTATGATCAATGTACCAATTTGCAGCCCTCTAGCCTCAGTAGTTTTTAAGATCTGAGGTCGGACAGAAAAAGTGCGGACGTACAGACAACTAGCCATCCCAATAGTTTTCTTTTACAGAAAACTAAAAATGCCTCTTGATGCTACTAAATAAGTGTAAACGGTGCCGTCTGACATCACTTGCATAGATGGTAACTCACCCTCTTTCTCGCGGATGGATGACGGGTCTATGTCATCCAATTTGGTCCAAGTGCAACCCGCCTCGGATTCCTCCCTAAGCAGACGTAATGACGACTTCGCCGCCCCCACCCCGAAGACGCGGTGCGAACAGGGAATAGGAACGGGAGTTAAATCGGAAATCGATGTTCGTATCAAACTACTGTTAATGCATGGCATAATCTAATCAAGTGTCCAAATCGAATTTCCACTAATGAATGCGATGCTTACACGAAAGCCCTTAACTTCCTTCCTACTCTCTCTCTCTCTCTCTTTGTTTTCCAATTTTAAGCTTTTATCAAGATCCCTTTTCCCTCGTCTTCCTTGTAATATTGCTAATACCTTTACCTCGGACTAATCAAAGCATTTTTTTCTAAACTTGGTTTTTCAGTTTTTCTCCTTCCGACTCTAATTTCATGTTCCCAATACACCTTCAGTTTATTCTCGTTTCTTAGTTCTTCAGTTTTTCAATGTATTTTCATACTTGCTGCTCAGTTATTGAATACATAATGCCTGTAAAATTTTCGTTATTTCTTTGAAGAAACACCTACGAACTATATTAATTCGTATCTCCATTCGGGTGCCAGGTGTTCTGACCAAACTTTCATAAAATCAAATCAAATTTGTTGATCTGCCTCTGCATCACAGATACAGGAAAAACAAAACGAAAATGTTGTTGGACTCGTCTTATGTGACTGACAGACTGATTCAACGGATCAGGCTTAGGTTCAGCCTGCGGCGCAACTATCGTTAGCGGCGCCCGGGGCGGACTCTGAAAGCGCAGCCCCATTCCAGTGCTAAAAAGTTCTTTAATCGCGAAAATTAAACGCACATTTTAAGCCTTAACACCTCAGTCATTTATTCAATTTCATAAACCTAAAGCAAGACCTTAGTCCATAGACACTTCCCTTCTCTTCTGATCTTTTGCGCACCCTGCTGCAATATACTTCTTTGTTTCGCCTACTTTGCAACTCACCCCTTCCCTATCCCTGCCACCAACTCTCATATTTACTCGAGATCATGTAAGCGAATTAACAGTCTCCGCTCTTCCACACTGCTTCGTCCTCCTGTTTCCATGTTATCTCATACCTTATACTTGACACAGGCAGGGCTTAGTAATCTCATCCTAGATGACGCGTTGAACTCGATAGAGTAGCGTCATTTAGAAACATCCATATATATATATATATATATATATATATATATATATATATATATATATATATATATATATATATATATATATATATATGTGTGTGTGTGTGTGTGTGTGTGTGTGTGTGTATGTGTGTATAAATAAATAAATAAATATATATATATATATATATATATATATATATATATATATATATATATATATATATATACATACATATACAGTATATACATATGTATATATGTATATGTATGTATAAATATATATACTGTATATATATATATATATATATATGTATATATATATATATATATATATATATATATATATATATATATATATATATATATATATATATATATATATATATATATATATTTTTTTTTCCTGGGACGGGGTGACGACCGATGGTTAAAGCCTTCCGAATTCTCGGCAAGTCTTAAGAGATGAGGTTGCTAGCCTCGCACACCTTCTTTTGACTCCAGCAGAAGCTGGCACCCATGCATAGCCAGATGGAACGATACGTCAACAGGCCTGGAGCATTCCAGAGACCTAGCAAACATGGGGCACGAACTGCACTACTCAGACACCGTGCCTACCACGGGTGGTACCAGGACCTGTTAAGACAGGTCGGCTGGACAGGGGCTCAATGACGAATCACCTGAGCAGACCGCTTACAGTGGGCCACGACCAAGGGCAGTCTGGACCTTGTCAACATACAGTTCCTCTCTTCCTTGTTGAAAATGTCAGTGGAACGGCACATAGAATTTGGGCCAAAGGCCAAGCGCTGGGACCTATGGGTCATTCAACGCTGAAACAGAAATTGGGAGTAGAAAGGTTTGAAAGATGTAAAATAAGAGGGAAAAACCTCGCAGCTGCACTATGAAAAAAAATGTTAAGAGAGGTTGGACAGCAAGACGAAAGAAAGAGAATATGAATGGAGATACAGTAAAAGAAATGAAGGGGTTGCAGCTAGGGACCGAAGGGACGCTGCAATGAACCTCAAGCAATGCCTACAGTGCACCACGTGAGGTGCACTGACAGCGCTACCCCCTACGGGTTTAAAAAAGAGCTAGAAAAGTAGGCTTTAAGTTCACTAGTGAATTTATTTTCCAGTGTTCGTGACAGTGTTTACTCAGGAACTTGCGGATTGGTGCTGATTTTCAAATATTAAGAAATATTTTATAGTCTACACAATTTTTGCAAACTTAAGCTTATAAAGAGTTTGTCATCTGTTAACCAGTTCCTTTCAATAGTAACATCTGCAGTAGCCAGTCTAACCAGAGTTCCAGAACTGTATATGTATATGTATATGTATATATATATATATATATATATATATATATATATATATATATATATATATATATATATATATATAATGTCATTTATATTAAATGTCTTCATTAGAAGGGTAGTGAAGCGAATAAGCCTAATTTCACGGTACAGCCATCCGTCGAGAAAAAACAACACAAAAATATATCTGAAACAAAAAATTCGTGTTCCACGCCATTAATTTCATATATCTGACAAAAAATAAAGATAAAACGAAAATGATAAAGTATCTATGTTTGCAATAAAAAATTAAAACTCATTCATTTTATAAAAATTCCTAATGAATTTCCGTACTGAGTTAAATTGGAAAATGACAAAATACCAACACTATTCGGAAACTCTGAGAATTGGCTCACGATGAATAGCGACGTTTAACTTCTCAAATTGTGATCACTTTAATGTTTATATCTCATGACGTCGTGATGTCCAAATAGCAAATGTGATTTGTTCTTGAAACCCTTTTCCTCTGTTGGAAATCATGAATGAAGGTGTTGGAAACGCTGCCAACATGAATGAACCCCTCTGGATGATTGAACTCCTTGCTTCTTAGTGTGGTTACATGCGTGGACATAGGCGTCGTTGGGTTAAACTTTATTATTTATTTCGAGTCCGGTAGGTAACAGAAAGCATTTTATTTGGTCTGATACTCCCCAAAATAATCTGGGTAATCGTGAGAATGATCGTCAGTAAGAAAGGCTAAGTGAATAACGACGATAATTCCGTCAAAGTATCCTCTCTTTGCTTAAACAGAAAAAGGAATATAATATTGCTGGATTCCCACAAAACTATTGATTCTAGATTTGTTAATCGAAAGTCTCTCTCTCTCTCTCTCTCTCTCTCTCTCTCTCTCTCTCTCTCTCTCTCTCTCTCTAGAGCGAAACGATAAGTCGTAAAGTGACAAAAAAACTACTGCAATGTTATTGTAAATCTCGAGACTCGGGAAAATTTCATTCAGTTAATATACTGCACATATGCCGAAGCGAGAAATATACTTTCATTTAGGACAGTCATAACAAATTTTAGTTTTAAGACTTAAAAAGTCTTAAAACTGATAAAAATTGAAATGTTATTTCAATCAATGTTTGGAAAAAGGAAGAGAATGGGTGGGAAATGCAATTTCTCGTCTAAGGCTGGGAAAGTCTTGTTGCCAGGGCGAAATATTTACGTGGTTCGGTCGAATAGTTCAACAACTATAGGTGAACGAACTGCAATTGTATATTTTGACTGCGCACATCGTGGCAATGATATTCCGACTGTCTCTGCTCAATCTGTTATTTTACTTTATTATCTACAAGTGATTTAGTGGTGAGAATTGTACTTTCAGGCAGCCTTAATTTCCTAACTTCAGTTTATAATGCTCTTAGAACTCTGGTGCTGGTCTATTGTGATATTCATACCAACATCTAACGTCAGCTGTTGGTTGTACTTTGGAAACTCCTGCAGTACTTTAAATCCCGCTTTGTAAACCAGGCTTTGTCAAGGATGTATCTGCTAAAGCTCTTATTGTAACTACTAAAAAAAATTAAAGTAACTTTTCTATTTTTCTTTTATAAATTCTTTCACGCATGAAGCTACGCTGCTTTCTTCAGGGGTGGAGTCCGGTTTTTGTAGGAGGTTTTCCTCGATGTCCGTTAGTCCTTTGACTACCTAACGTGTAGGTTGTCCCTGACCTAACCAGAGTATTTTCGGCAGTTTGTTATTTACACTAGCTAATTAAAAGAGCATTTGTCAAAATTGGACTAATTAAGAGAGAGTGTTGGTTATAAGACCAATAGAGCCTCGATGGCCAAGTCGGTTAGAGCAGCAGCTTCGGACTTCATAGAGGTCTGTGGTGCGGGTTCAAATCTGCAGCCGACCGGTCAGAGAGGCGGACACTTTGCTATCCGTGTAGACACCCCGGGATTATGTATGTAATCAACGGATAGGTTTGCTTAAAAAGCAAATGGGTGTTAGACTAATACACACACACAAACAAAGCCACTCCAACATCTTCTAAAAACATAACAGACACCTCACACGTCTCGAACTGTCGACCTAACCGCACAACAACTTCTCACTGCTGGGAGAAAGGGCGCTGGTGATTGGTATAATACATGTACATACACTACCGGGGTCTAAGTGATGACAGGCAGGGCAGCCGATCGAGACTACGGTCTACCCCAAAGCCAAATCAAAAGTCCCTCAAAAGAAGGCATCGTGCTTACCCCATACAAATGGGAAAAAAAGCACGTTAAAAGAAGAAGAAAAAGTATATCTTAGTTTAACCAGACCACTGAGCTGATTAACAGCTCTCCTAGGGCTGGCCCGAAGGATTAGATTTATTTTTACGTGGCTAAGTTGGTTATAAGACCAATAATGTGAGTGTGCCTAAGATGCAAGCCAAACTGCAAGCCTAGATGAAACAGCAGAATGCTAAACCCAAGGGAACCAGTTGGGAAAGCTTTCTGTGCAGAACAAAATATTGAGAAATGGGCACTATATAAAAGAAACAACGAAAACCAATTAAGACAAATACCCAGATTAATAAGTAACACATAATTTTGCGAAGCGAGACACATGATAGCCTGATTAACTAAAAGCATTCGAAATACATTACGTTTGAAGTTCCGACAATTCAGCCACAGGAGAAGACGATCATTCCCCAGTTTTATCACAACAAGAGTTCCTGAAAATGGCGTGGCATTGAACTTCCGATAAGAAAAGGCGAAACTGTTAGAATTAGCCTCATACCTAGTTCTGCGTGGTGGACGGTATCGTCATAGCTAAACACAGGAGTGTGCCTGAGATGAAACTGTTTACAGAAGAGACCTTGAGGCACAAATAAATGCAGGAGCTTGCATTATATATAGTTAAAAATAGGGTTTGCTAGAATTATATCTAACTTCAGGAAAATGCCTGTGTGTAGCTCACTAAAGGAGTGTGCTTGAGATACAACTAAATATGCGGGAGTATTTGGCAAAATGATTACTACAGATATGTACTTTGATCGTGTTTTAGACATGTTCAGCTACTGAGGCGGTACCCGAGCTATGGTTATTTATTTAAGTGCGAGGTAAGCTAACCGGGAAAGTGTAATTTGGTTGCTGCGGATGACAGAAATATGCCTGAGATAACGCAGGCAACCGCTGGAGGTTTAACTCACTCAACTTTTTCTTGTAGGTCATAAATATTGGAACAGACGTGTCTTTATATTCTTCTTGCATGTCTCCAGGTCTTCTAATCTTCTAGTTTTTTTGGTGAGAGTAATGAATAACCTAGGCGCCAATGCACTGAAAAAATCTGGCTGTCTGTCTGTCTCTCTGAGTCGATGCAGGTTTATTCTCTCTCTCTCTCTCTCTCTCTCTCTCTCTCTCTCTCTCTGAGTCGATGCAGGTTTGTTCTACCTTTCTCTCTCTTTCTCTCTTTCACACTTACCTGCCCGTATTTATTCTTTTATTTGACAATGTATTTTTAATCTTATGCAGTTATTATTTAATAATTGCATCCTTTCCATCGTTAGCTAATAGTTACATTCGTCCAGGAAGCTTCTGTAGTACTTACGCACTATATATATATATATATATATATATATATATATATATATATATATATATATATATATATATATATTGGTGGATGAGTACTACAGACGCTCACAGAAGAAGCTCACAGAAGAACATACTATATACTCTTTATGAATACTGTAATAGATAATATGGTGAGTATGCAATTACACGTCATCAACTAGTAATGTTTAGTTCATCTTAAAACGCAGTTCTTAAGCCACGAAAGAAACTCAAATGTCTTGACATCCTGTTTTCAGATACAGATAACGAGGAGGAGAAGAATCCACCTGGGCAGCGTCAAGACGAAGTGGCCCAGCCTCGATTTTTGTCTTCACAGGCCCCGAGGACTTGCCATAATCCCCAGATGGGAGTCCACGGCGGTAAAGTGGATTGTTCTTTTTTTTCCCTTTCTCTAAATTTTACTTACTTATGTATAAGATCATACGGAGCGTATTTTTAAATGTAGCATGAAATACTGAAACTTATACATAATATATATGTATATATATAGATAGATAGATAGACAGATAGATAGATAGATAGATAGATAGATAGATAGGGAGAAAGACAGACAGATAGATAATGGATAGATAAATAGATAGACAGATAGATAGGGAGACAGACAGACACAGACAGATAGATAGATAGATAGATAGATTGACAGACAGATAGATAGATAGATAGATAGATAGATAGATAGATAGATAGATAGATAGGGAGACAGACAGACAGACAGATAGATAGATAGATAGATAGATAGATAGATAGATAGATAGATAGACAGATAGATAGATAGATAGATAGATAGATAGATAGATAGGTAGCTTATGTTTTCCTATGTAGTGGATGCCCCAACCTATATTACCTCCCACCGTTACAGTGGTAGGCATTTATTTCGTGACGCCAGCTTATCATATGCAATCAAACAATCCGCCTCAATATTGAGTCCCCAGTCGCAGGTAGCAAATGCGTATATATGTGAACTCCACTCCGCGTGCCACCAGAAGCGAAAAAAACAAACTTGCCCTCCTTTAAGACAACGCAAAATCTTTGCAGTGTTCTCTTCGTGGAGATAACATAACCTCAGCGTCCGGTCCGAAGTTATCACAGCTTCGTTATCTATCTCGTTTGGATGTTTTTTTTTTTTTCAGAGTTTTATCGATATATATCTGTCCTTAAAAGAAGAAGAAGAAGAAGAAGAAGATCTGTCCTCCTCCTACCTTCCTACCTTTCGTCGGAGACACAATTTTTCTAGGAAATGTTATCCAACTTAAAAGAAGAAGAAGAAGAAGTTATCCAACTGAGTGTTGATGTTTCTTACGATTTCTCTCTCTAAATCCTACCCCTCAAATTCTCTCTCTCTCTCTCTCTCTCTCTCTCTCTCTCTCTCTCTCTCTCTCTCTCTCTCATTTCTTATAATTAGAAAAGCTAAATCTCTCCTCTATTAGAAGGAGAAAGGAGAAGACGAGACAAAGTCCGGAAAACGGTGGCAGAGTCTCTCGATGCCTCCGTTCCCACGGATGTTTTTCAACACTTCGTCATGCTCGGATCCTCTCATTTGTCTGCGGCGCAATTGTTGCAGCGTCACAAATGGCGGGTAATATTTTCCTTAACCTGTCACTGATATTAGACTGCTACTACTACTGCTACTACTAATGCTTCTGCTGCTTCTGCTATTGTGGTTATTAGGCTAACCAACTGAATCGCTCGTAGGAAACAAGAGCCTTATTTAATGGAAAGAAGTTTTATTCGTTGGAACTGAGATGAAATTGCTAACTGTAGGAATTGTGTTGCTGTAGCTATTTCAAATGCTATTGTGTATATTATGCACCTCCGACAGACAGACACATTCTCTAAGCCGCTTGTCGTCCGAGCAAGCGAAGTTCCTGCACACAGACCCATCACTGCGTCTGCATTCGACAGGAATATGTAGAACAGAGTCGGAATCAATTTTCATTTCTCCTGACAGCGCACTGAGAAGAAAATAGAACGGGTGCTCGATGTGTAGTCTCACCGCATCAGACGCCAGATCCAGCAAGTATTGGTTATTGGATAAGTCAGCTGTCTACCTTTGCATCAAACCCAAAAGGCAGAAGCGCGAATCCTGACCGAGGCAGATGCACTCATTATATGCAGGTCCCATTGCTCGTAAGTTATTCGTAAGTGAATTCGATGCTAAGGAGTACTTGTGGTTGAATATTTAAGAGTCGAGAAAAGTCATGTATTAATTAGGGACTTTTTGGAGTGGCTACAGAGAATAACAGTGAAATGACACATTCACTCGTTTATAACCGCTAAGTACGGGTATTTTCCACAACATAAGCTGCTCCTTACACCTACACAGAAGGTTCGTCTGCTAAATGTGAAGAGCAAGCTACACCCACAGACGGACACATTGTGCCATTCGCCATAATCTTGCGTTTACTCTCTTGATTCCTGGATATTGCGGTCCTTCCGTTCCAAAACCTCTTTTTTTTTTATATTGTCATCTTATGCTGACAACTCTTCTGGATTACGAACTTCTTTTTTTATCGACTTCTTTCTAAACAGAGGATCGACCCTCTTATCTAAACAACCTGATCCACCCTTCCATCTAAACAATCTGATGAACTTTCCATCTAAACAATTTGATCCACCCTTTAATCTAAACAATCTGAATCTGATCCACCCTTTCTTCTAAACAATCTGATCCACCCTTCCATCTAAACAATCTGATCCATCCTTTTATCTAATCAGTATGATCCATCCTTTCACCTAAACAATCTGGTCCACCTTTCCATCTAAATAATCCGATCCACCTTCCATCTGAACAATCTGATCCACCCTCTCCATCTCAACAATCTGATCCACTCTTTCATCTAAACAATCTGATCCAAACTCCCATCTAAATAATCCGATCCACCTTCCATCTAAACAATCTGATCCAACCTTTCATCTAAACAATCTGATCCACTCTTTCATGTAAACAATCGGATCCACCTTTCATCTAAACAATCGATCCACCCTTTCATCTAAACAATCCGATCCACCTTTCATCTAAACAATCCGATCCACCTTTCATCTAAACAATCTGATCCACCCTTTCATCTACGTTACCATTTTTATCTCTTTTGCAACCCCCACATTTCTTATTCTTTTAACCCTTCTAACTTCACATTCACCGTGCAAACAGTTCTCTTCCACAGTTTCAACCTTGTTTTCTTTAATTATCATTCAACATCCTCCACACTTCATTTTCATGAATGAGAGTCGGTTCAACAACCTCTTCTTACATCACAACTCTCTTATCACAGTCTTTTGCATACACCATGTCGGCTGCCTTTCTTCACCGCTGTGACTCGTCCACATCATCCAGTACATTTATTCACAAATTCCTGTCCATATCGCCAGCTTCCATTTCATCGCTAGCCATGTTACTATTTAATGATCCATCTTCCTGGTTTCTTCTTGCTCTGCTAACATTAATCTCGCTTTTCGCTATTCTCCGTCAACGCTGGCAATGCCAGCTATTTCACATTGCATTCATAACCACTTTTCTTATTCCGCAATATTGCACTTAAATCTCTTTTTTCTGGGCGGCTGGAGGAGGTAGGAGGTAAACTCTCGCATCATTTCCTCTGTATGAATAAACAAGTAAACAATGCGCCAAAGTTTCTTCTGCGCAATCGAGTTTTCTGTACAGCCACTACAGCGTATAATCAAGGCCACCGACAATAGGTCTATCTTTCTGTGGTCTTGGTATAATGCTGTATGAGCCGCGGCACATGAATCTTTAACCGCCGCCCAATGGTGTCATAACCTACATCGTTGTCAGACACACGATTATGGCTAACTTGAACATTAAATAAAATAAAAGGTACTGAGGCTAGAGGGCTGCAATTTGGTATGTTTGATGATTGGAAGGTGGATGATCAACATACCAATTTGCAGCCGTCTAGCCTCAGTAGTTTTTAAGATCTGAGTGGGGTCAGAAAAGGTGGATGATCAACATACCAATTTGCAGCCGGCTAGCCTCAGTAGTTTTTAAGATCTGGGGTCGGACAAAAAAAGTGAGGACGGACAGACAAAGCCGGCACAATAGTTTTCTTTTACAAAAAACTAAAAATACCTATGGAAGGATAACACCTGCTTGTTTCAGACCCACCTTCATACAAAACCAGTCACTCTACCATCTACTTATTCTACCAAATGTTTCACTCTCAAACGAATGATTTTCCACACAAAATATCCTTGACACCCTTTGCATAACATCTCTTGTTCGTCCTGCCATAGGCTCATTCAGTATCCACGTACCTTTGGCTTTGTTCTTTAACTTCTTACTAACAATTAAATAAAGAGCTACTGATTCACGCAACCTCTTGCTTTTTTTAATTCAGTGTTTAAGTCAACAGCAACCCGTTGGAATGTTCATAATGAGGCACAAGTCGGTTTCCTTCCGAGGAACTGAACTGTGGTCTCTTTTATGAAATCTAAGTTGCATTTCATTTTTGGTTTTCTGTAAAAGAAAACTTTTGAGATGGCTATTTGTCTGTCCGTCCGCACCTTTTCTGTCCGCCTTCAGATCTTAAAAACTACTGAGGCTAGGGGGCTGCAAACTGGTATGTTGATCATCCACCCTTCAATCATCAAACATACCAAATTGCAGCCCTCTGACCACAGTAGTTTTTATTTTATTCAAGGTTATAAAGTTAGCCATAATCATGCGTCCGGCAACGATATAGGCCAGGCCACCACCGGGTCGTGGTTAAAGTTTCGTGGGACGTGGCTCATACAGCATTATACCGAGATTACCGAAAGATAGATCTGTTTTCGGTGGTCTTGATTATATGATGTACAGAAAACTCGATTGCGCCGAAGAATCTTCGGCTCATTTTTTATCTGTTTGTTTTTGTTTTTAGAAAGAAGAAGAAGAACTTTCTTTCCCAGTGACGCAATTCACTTCAGGGCGTGGAACTCGATGACGAGGCAACACACATCACGCCGGGATGAAACTATCCTACAGGCATGCGCTCTCTCTCTCTCTCTCTCTCTCTCTCTCTCTCTCTCTCTCTCTCTCTCTCTCTCTCTCATCTAGCGGCACCAAATACCGTAAAGGCTTGCTGCAAAGTCTAGAACTAGTATGAGGTTGGGAATATAGAAAAATGCATACTTGCAGCTGTGCTTTTGGAGGTTAGATTAAGTCTGATAATGATAACTATTACTGCTACTCTGATGATAATAATAATAATAATAATAATAATAATAATAATAATAATAATAATAGTACAACTTCAAACAGACATAAGATTAATAAGTAGCTTCTTAATATTAACAGTAGCAAATAGAAAGCCGAATATTCTTTTGCTAATGTTAATATATTGAATAAAAAACAAATAAAAAAACAAAAGGCTTTGAAAATATTATTCATAAAATGTTAACGGTGATTAAGGTTACTCACGATAATACTGATGAAATGAATAAGTATGAATATGTACTTGTATATGAATACGAAATGGATCAGTACGAACATGTATTCACAAACGCTTACATGCATATACCATTCTCTCTTGAAATTCGACACCGCAGTTAACGCGTGTGTGTGGTTTTCACGCTAATTTTAACTTGTCGCATCACTAGAGGAAACCACAGCATAAGATTAGTGGCTTACCGTTTTAAACAATAAAAAAAAAATTGATATGGAGCAGGAAGTTCTATTGTGATGGACGAGTGCTCGATTAATAGGCTCGTTTTATAAAAATGCAGTATGCCTCTGTGGACCATAGTAATGAATAGTTACCTGAATCTTATTTGAATACTGTGGATCGAGAGAGAGAGAGAGAGAGAGAGAGAGAGAGAGAGAGAGAGAGAGAACCAAATGCGGTACTCAACCCTCAGCTGAAATGTGTACCATCAAAATGGTACAGCCCGTTAGTTGATCCTAACTCCTCTCACTCTTAATATTCTCTCTCTCTCTCTCTCTCTCTCTCTCTCACACACAAATCCACAGGAAGAGTGTGGCCAAACAGCAATCGAGCATGACGGGACACGTAGTAGCGGTTGTGCGGTTAAAGAATGAAGACATGATCTGGTTTTGAGGTTAAAAAAAATGAAGCAGCAAAGTCAAGGTCGTTGGTGGTAACTCAGCTGAGATGATGATCCGGGCCTGAGAAAACACAGCTATTCGGATTCTCATTCAGGCGTCAGTATCCTCAGTACTATAATCGTTTCTAATTTTGTCCGTGTTTTTATCATTTCGCTTAATAGTCTGTTTATTTTTTCCTAGTATATGAGTGAATGAAAAAATGTTTACTATAAAAGAAAACAAAAATGGCAGGGTTGAACTGAAATGGTTAAAGTGATGTCTATTTTTCTTCATAGCAATACTCTTCCTCGCTTGCATCGGAAATGGTTGATAAGAATCATTACTCTAGATTACTGAAATCCTTATTTCCCGCAAAATCAGTAAAAGCTTGCTTGCTAATCTATAATTTAGGAACTTGAAACCTCGTCTTCCAGGCAGTTTTGAAGAGATCTGGTAGAAGGAAACAAAGGAGAAGAGAGAGAGAGAGAGAGAGAGAGAGAGAGAGAGAGAGAGAGAGAGACATGAAATATTTCTATGACTGAATGGGAAAAGTGAGTGACAGGTATTTTTTCAGATATTCTTGATAAGGTGCCCTGGATTTTATAGCCCTTAAACCTGAATGTCTTTCAGATGTATGTATATATATATATATATATTATATATATAAGGTAAAGCCTCAGGTGCAGTGGTACCTAGGTTCCTACTACTTTTATGACTTGTGTGATCCAGTTGGTAGCGCCCTTGCCTTTCAGTTAAAAGAATTGGGTTCGATCTCGATGTGAGTCAGAAATTGATTTCTGTTCCGCATATGACCATGTTGATTACTTCTATATACATATATATATATATATATATATATATATATATATATATATATATATATATATATATATATATATGTGGATGGGCACATTCTTTGCTGATAAAAGAGTTTCCTAGTCCTGCACATTTGGGATACATGCGCAATACAGTGCACACATATTTTCACTCATACAGCACGTAACTGTATCACTCTGTCTTACAAACAAAAACTAAGGTTAAAGTAGTATATAATAATTTTATAGCTTACGGATGTCATTACATTTAAGGTAGCTCCTTAGATGAGGAACATAGGTCTGTCATTAACTCCAGTACCGGATTAACTAAGGCAGGCAAAATGCATTAACAAGGATCACTGAGATTTTTTAGTTTCTCTTCTAAACCTTTGAACACCTTGTGCAGGAAGGGATCAAGCATATATAGACTGTGCTTGAATATTACTTCATTTCTTAACAGTTGGTGCAGAGTTTAAGAAGTTTCTAGAAACAAAATTGTTGTATCTTGTTATTTTACTTTTAAGGGACCGTCATTTTTAAGGGGCTCTTCAGTTAGGTGGGCGTGTGTGAGTGTGTGGGTGTGTGTGTGTGGTGTGTGTGCGTGCGTGCGCGCAAAAGACAGGGAAGAACCTTGAGAGTACAAGGAAACGCCACAGCATTTTCCCGAGATGTAACCAAGTACCAGGAACTTTCCCTGAAAAAAAGCGTGACGCCATATCTTAAAAACTAACAATAGAACTTTCTTGAAAATAATCTTATTATGTTTCCTACACCCAAATATACATACACACACACACACACACACACACACACATATATATATATATATATATATATATATATATATATATATATATATATATATATATATAAAATCAGATAGCCACGCCTGAGGACCATTCAAAATGAGCTCATTTCAAAAAGGATCAATTAAAATCTTATACATCTCCTAACATATGTAGAATGAAAAAAATAAGGGAAAATCAAATGAATATTTTACGTCATTCACCTGTGAAATACGGAATTCTTATCTCTCTTTTGTATCTCCTGAATTTCAGTGCCGCGATAATCAAGAGGAATTTTGCATTACAAAAATGAAGAAAATCAAAGCTTGTGTAACGAGTCATGACCGGACGGGACCAAACCACGTGACTCACTCTTGCTCGATAAAAAAGAAAAGAAAAGAAGAAGAAGAAGAAGAAGAAGAAGAAGAAGAAGAAGAAGAAGAAGAAGAAGAAGAAGAAGAAGAAGAAGACAGGAATCAAGAAGATGAAAACAGAAAAAAACAAATAAAAAATGCGCCGAAGTTTCTTCGGCGCAATCGAGTCTTCTGTGCGACTGCTACGGCGTATAATCAAGGCCACCGAAAATAGATCTATCTTCCGGTGGTCTCGGTATAGTGCTGTATGAGCCGCGACCTATAAACTTTAGCCACTGGCCGGTGGTGGCCTATCCTATATCGTTGCCAGAAGCACGATTATGGCTAACTTTAACCTTAAATAAAATGAAAACTACTGAGGCTAGATGATTGGGTGGTGGATGATCAACATACCAATTTGCAGCCTTCTAGCCTCAGTAGTCTTTAGGATCTGATGGCGGACAGAAAAAGTGCGGACAGAAAAAAGCGCGGAGAGAAAAAAGCGCGGATAGAATAAAGTGAGGACGGACAGACAAAGCCGGCACAATAGTTTTCTTTTACAGAAAACTAAAAGAGTCTAAATATTGGCAGTGGAAAATAAGAAATAGTGCCGATTTCAAAAGTCAACCTGAAATCCTTATAACAGAAGCAAACAACAAACAATAACTGAGCAACAACACGCAAACAACATCTATGCATTTCTGGCTCTGCAAAACAAAATTCATTTGCGACTCAGGAAAATAGATATGATGGCCATGACAATTAAAGTAATGACTGTTCTGGCTGACTGCAAAAAATCGTTATTTTTCCATCAAGTGTTATTCAATCATAGTTATCTTATAGGGGCTAGGGTGTGATAAATACACATACATAAACATTTAAATACATATTTATATATATATATATATATATATATATTAAATATATATATAAATATGAATTTATATATATACATATACATATAATGTATATATATATATATATATATATATATATATATATATATATATATATATATATAGACTGTATATATTTATATATAGAAATATGTATATATATAAATAAATATAAATATATATATACATATATGTATATATATATATATATATATATAAATATATATATATATATATATATATATTATATATATATATATTTATATATATATATATATATATATATATATATATATATATATATTTATATTTATTTGTGTATATATATATATATACATAGTTTTATATAATATATATATACTGTATATATTTATATATATACTGTATATATATTTATATATAAAAATATGTATATATAAATAAATAAATATAAATATATATATACATATATATACAGTATATATATATATATATATATATATATATATATATATATATATATATATATATATATATATAAATATATATTTATATACTTATATATTTATTTATATATATAAATATTTATATATATACTGTATATATATGTATATATATATATATAGTATATATATATATATATATATATATATATATATATATATATATATATATATATAAAATGTAAATGTTTGTGTACGTGTATACATCACACCCTAGCCCCTATAAGATAACTATGATTGAATAACACTTGATGGAAAAATAACGATTTTTGCAGTCAGCCAGAACAGTCATTACTTTAATTGTCATGGCCATCATATCTATTTTCCTGAGTCGCAAATGAATTTTGTTTTGCAGAGCCAGAAATGCATAGATGTTGTTTGCGTGTTGTTGCTCAGTTATTGTTTGTTGTTTGCTTCTGTTATAAGGATTTCAGGTTGACTTTTGAAATCGGCACTATTTCTTATTTTCCACTGCCAATATTTAGACTTTTAGTTTTCTGTAAAAGAAAACTATTGTGCCGGCTTTGTCTGTCCGTCCTCACTTTATTCTATCCGCGCTTTTTTCTCTCCGCACTTTTTTCTGTCCGCACTTTTTCTGTCCGCCTTCAGATCCTAAAGACTACTGAGGCTAGAGGGCTGCAAGTTGGTATGTTGCTCATCCACCCTCCAATCATCAAACATACCTAATCGCAGCCCTCTAGCCTCAGCAGTTTTTATTTAAGGTAAAAGTTAGCCATAATCGTGCTTCTGGCAACGATATATGATAGGCCACCACTGGCCAGTGGTTAAAGTTTCATGGGTCGCGGCTCATACAACACTATACCGAGACCACCGGAAGATAGATCTATTTTCGGTGGCCTTGATTATACGCCGTAGCAGTTGCATAGAAGACTCGATTGCGCCGAAGAAACTTCGACACACTTTTTTTTTTTTTTTATCGAGCAAGAGTGAGTCAAGTGGTCTGGTCCCGTCCGGTCATGACTCGGTACACAAGCTTTGATTTTCCATTCCAGGAACCTCTGCATTTATTATTCTTAAAATTTTTCTCATTAAGTAGATCGAGTCTGGGAAGCCAAGTCTACTCTTACGGCATAAAAAGGTAATTTTACCGGATTTTCTTCATTTTGTAGTGCAAAATTCCTCTTGATTGTCGCGGCACTAAAATTCAGAAGTCACAAAAGAGAGATAAGGATTCCGTATTTCACAGGTGAATGACGTTAAATATTCATTTGATTTGCCGTTATTTTTATCATTCTACATATGTTAGGAGATGTATATATTTTAATAAATCCTTTTTGAAATGAACTCATTTTAAGTGGTCTTCAGTCGGTGGCTATCTGCCTTTTATCCCACCTTAAAGCTAATTGCATCATTTAATGGCTCGGACATTCTCAGATTGTCAGCAGATGTTTGGTAATCGAGAATGTGTCGTGGATCTCAGCGAAAGCAAACACAACCAGTAATCCTTTCGGAAGGAGGGAGACGAACGCGCCGACTGGTCTGTCAAGCGTGAAACTAATTAACATTAATAAATATGTCAGTTTCGCCTCTTCTTACCTCTTTGGAACGAAGCTAAGAAAGGGAATGGAAGGGAGCTTCTGACTTGTCAACAACAGAAAACGACAATTCGGCACCAAGTTAGACCGACCCAAGTTTGTAGATAGGCCTAGTTCTCTCTGCTTCTGTTTCTTAGCACTGGGGGCGTTACGTATCTGTCATAATAAATAAAGTGCTGCTGAAATGCGTTCAATAGGCGCGCATGGACGCGCATATTGTAATCCGTACCGTCGTTCGGCGTCAGTGTTGACTCATTCAGCGCGCGATAATGGAATCTGAGATCGCTGTGTAAACCTCCATGATACAGGTTTTTCCGAGTTAAAATTTTAGACTATGAGATTCCAGAGATAAAGGAAAGTGTCTCGGGCCCAATAATGCGCGCGTGCTCTCCGGAAAGATCTTGGGATAACATTGGCGTAAGTAAATGATAAATCTGGCCCGTTGTTTTTGTCGTTTGAAGCTAATTGGACACTAAGTAAGCGCTAAATTACAAGTGTGTGACTAGGCAGTCTAGCTAAGCTGAGTTAGTACAGGAGATGTGGACGGGAGAAGTTTTGAAGGATAAACAAGTAAAAAATGCGCCGAAGCTTCCTCAGAGCAATCGAGTTTTCTGTACAGCCGCTACAGCGTATAATTAAGGCCATCGAAAATAGATCTATCTTTCGGTGGTCTCGGTATAATGCTGTATGAGCCGTGGACCATGAAATCTTAACTACGGCCTGGTGGTGGCCTGTCCTATATCGTTGCCAGAAGCACAATTATGGCTACCTTTAAACTTGAATAAAATAAAAACTACTAAGGCTAGAGGGTTGCAACTTGGTATTGTTGACGATTGGAGGGTTGATGATCAACATATCAATTTGCAGCCCTCTAGCCTCAGTAGTTTTCAAGATCTGAGGGCGGACAGAAAAAGTGCGGACAGAATAAAGTGCTGATAGAATAAAGTGCGGACGTACAGATAAAGCCGGCACAATAGTTTTCTTTTACAGAATACTAAAAAGGAAGGATATGAAGCATTTTGGAAATGGAGGACTTGAGAAGAAGTATGATTTGGCCAGTCCCAGAAGCATCTCTGAAAGTATGATGAATACGCACGACAAAACGAGAAATGCCTGAAAGGCGCAAAAACAGATTCTCTCTCTCTCTCTCTCTCTCTCTCTCTCTCTCTCTCTCTGTATGTGTGTGTGTGTTTTCTTTTGTCAGTCCATCTCTCTCTCTCTCTCTCTCTCTCTCTCTCTCTCTCTCTCTCTCTCTCTCTCTGTTGCCGTGTGTCTCTGTGTTCTTAATCTCCCGCGTAATCTCTCTCTCGAATTTTCAGTCAGTTCTTCATCGCCAATAAATCTCTTTCCTTTGTCTATCTTGTCACTAAGAGGCGGATCAGGCGAAATTTATCAAGACCAGTGACCTACGTTTTCTATAAGCTAAACTTATCTCGAATTTGTTCCTCGGCACGAAATCGTCCAACATAAGTTTAATTTTCGTACGTAATAGCTATCGATTTTGCTGCAATAGGAAGGGGAAATAGAAGGTACGAGATTATGGATACATTAAAACGCAACGAGTGCATTAAGATCGTCACGAAGCCTTAAAATGCGAAGGTTTAAATGAATGACGGGGAAAAATTACCAATGAATTCTTCATTAAAAGCAAACGTCAATTATGCCTCTGGCAAGTCATAAATTGGAGGGTTATAAGGGCGCGACCCGAGCGAACACCAAGAGACCAGCATTTCACGAAGTGGCAAATCACACGCGCAGGAATCACTTAATAATGCAACGTGTGATCAACCAGCGTCTTTGTTTATAACCCTTCCCTCCTTCAAAATCACTCTCCTCTCGCCTGGAGGGGTCCCCATCCCTCCCCGTCAAATCCCCAGACAACCCCCACACCCCCCCACCCCGTCTCTACTATCCAATCTCATCCCTTCTCCACCGGCTCCCATCCTAGACCCAACCACTTCCTAGTACAATGACCACCTCATTCCCAAGGGCCGGTGTCTATCTCTCTGGTTCTTTCCGCTTTCCCTATATCCTTTCCTTCCACCCTCTCCGATTCTTTCCTCTATGTCGTGATTTACCTGCACTCTCCTCCCTAGCCAGGTCCCTAGCTCGCTCTGTCATTACCCATAACCCCTCTGAATGACATAGACTGATTCAGAGATGCATCACTTTTATCTCCCTCTTAGTGTATGCAGGTTGCTGGACACAAGACGAAATACCGTTGAAGGGAATAGGGATCAAGGTACGATAAGGAGTTTATAGACTGAGTTAGATGAAGGCTGAAGGAGCATGCCATTAAGGCATTGGGTTTTATTACGTCTCATTATTGTCCTGGGTGGCCAGTACAGGGAGTTTGATGGTTGAAATTTCCCTCGCTGTGAGAGCACAGGGGACGAGTTAATTAAATAGTCCAAAAGCACTTAGACGGCCGATTTGGAACCTTGCAGTCTCATTCCATTCATCCCAGTGCCATCTCTTGTCATGGAAGATCGCATAGTGCCACATTACCACTGAAAAACTCACGGACCAGAAAAACTAAGTAAAAAATGTACACAATTAGGGAAGGGTAGGAATGAAGAGGGGCATTTAAATGACCCACTGGTTCAGAATGGGGAAGAAATAGTTAACAAGTATTTTGAAATGTAGAAGAAAAGTTCTAAAAGGGGAAATGTTACCAGAGTTCATAAAAATGACTACAAGAGTAATCATTTCCATTCTAAAAAGTGTCCAAAATAAGTGTCTGATTGTCTCAGTGTTATTATTTAATGTTACTGTATCTGATTTTGCCTTAAGGAATCGTATATCCATATATCATGCAGCCATAGTAACTCATGAATGTTTTGTAGCAGTTGACTACTGAGGGGAATCACCGGTGAGGATAAGAATATTTATTTGTATATCACATTACTAGTGTGTAATTATTTGCCTCTGAGTTTTATCTGTTTCTGCTATGGAAATAAACTCTAGCATTTGCTATTGCTATTATGAGTATAATACCCCCTACAATTTATTATTTTGAGACTGTTTACTTTGGTATTTCATTTATTGATTGGATTCAAGGAGTGCTTGAGTGAATGAGGTGCATGCTTAGATTAACCTTGATATTCTGGACACTCATGACATGATTATATAGGAAATTGCATTCCTGAGAAAGAGTTCATTTTACCGCTACGTAAAAGACTGCATTTACATTTTCCACTACTGTTCAGTCCTGCAGAAGATGTATTTATATTTATTCCATGCTTTTGAAGTCTTTTATATGAGATATTTTTCATTTTGCAGAAATGTTTAATCTTACGTGAGCTATATCATCCAGTCCTTTCAAAAGCTTGATTGTGTGTTAGCAATCATACTGTAAAAATACTATTTTTTTTTATTTCTTTGATGTGTAATGTGAAAATAATCCTTGTTTCTGTTTGTTAATTTTGGATTACCGTACATTCTTCCATATTCACTTGGAGAGTGTTTGAGGTACTTAGGCATTGTGAAGTCATAGGTGGTGGTACAGGGACTCTAAGAAGTCATCCACAAAAGTTGCTGGTGTTAATAAGGAAGAAACAAATTCATGACGTTAGTTGAACTACAGTACAAAGCAAGCCTTGAGCACGAGAAAGCCGCACCTCTTCTGGAATGACCAAAGAGAAGTTTGTTGACCAAAAAGAGAGGATTGACTTCAAGTTTAAGGCTGCCAAGGTCAGTACTGTGTCATACCTTTTTCTGCTTCCCCCTGCAGAAGTAAATTTGAACCTGATACCTTGACTGATTTGCGACTCTGAGAATCAGTAGTCACTGAGGGGATTCAACACAGAGCAACTACAAAGAAATTTGGATGTACAAATTGAGATCACGGGTGATAACAGCTATCAATCATAGGTACATGAATGGATATGTTTTGGCACCCATTAAGTGGTTTGGCAGGTAGAATAAAATCCCCAACAGGTTCCTCCTATTGATGATGTTTGTGAGGCTTTTAGTATCACAACACAGGTGTTGGTTTTGCCTCCCGGGACCAAGGGATTATCTGGACATTTAAGGGGTATTATCTGCAGTGTATGAGGAGAGCTCGCTCTTATTTGCTGGCCTTTGTCCCGATAGAATAGTGAAAGAACTTCAACATCCTAGATGCAATCTGCTTCATTGCTGATGCTTGGGATTAAGTTCGTTTTTCAAAAGTGAACACCATATGGCCAGCATGTATGCCTTGAAGGTTCCATTCTGAGGAGTATTTGGAAGGAAATTGTAAGATTTTTGGCCAGGGGGGCCTAGATGAGGTAGATGACAAAAATACTATTTAGCCGCGTTGCTCGAGAAGTACAGCCGTAAGTTGGCTAATGAGCGGTTGATGGCCATTGAGCCGAAGTATATGCAAAGGAGCTCAAAGAGTTTAGGGAAGGTTTCTGATAAGAAAGGTTTATATGGCATCCAATCGTGGTTTGAGGATGCCAGTACGTTCGTGAAGGAGAAAGTAAGTATATGTTAGTTTAACCAGACCACTGAGCTAATTAACAGCTCTTCTAGGGCTGGCCCGAAGGATTAGATTTATTTTACGTGGCTAAGAACCAACTGGTTACCTAGCAACGGGACCTACAGCTTATTGTGGAATCCAAACCACATTATGACGGGAAATGAATTTCTATCACCAGAAATAAATTCCTCTAATTCTTCATTAGCCGGGTCGGAGAGTCGAACGCTGGGCCAACAGCGTGCTAGACGAGGCTCTACCCACCCCTCTAATGAAGAGCTTCATGAAGGAGAGAAACCTTAACACCTCTAAGTGTGGTACTAAGGGGACAAAGATCCATTAGGCCTAAGGCTTAAGCTACACTGAGATATTTAAGAAGCAAGGACAAAATGGCAAATGATCTTTGTATGGAGGAGCTGCCTGTGTCCCACTTTCAGTTACAAGTAAACTCCAGAGTTCTGACGAGGATGAACTGGACTTCATTATACTCTCTGGTAGTGGGTATGGGGCGGGGAGAGGGGATGGCCGAACTGCTGATGGGCTGGGTTGGGCGTGGTTTATGGTGAATGAAGAATTAGTTCTTATATTCCTAATCAACTTCCTCTCGTAGATTTTTTGATATTCTGATTTATTTTGACCTGAATTGCGATAACTTGTCGCGTCATAAAGTGGGTTATGATCCCTTGGAATGTAACATTGCGTTCTCTTGGAACCTTCTTTTACGCATTGCTAATTTTTCATCTCGGCAGGTTTTGTTTTTGCTTGATAGTATAAGTGAATAGGAAGACACTTAGTCTTTTCTGATCGTAAGATTTGCCGGAATTGGGTTCTAAGGTGGGTGGGTGGTGGTCATTTGCAATCATCCCCTTTCTTCCCTTAAAGAATTGGAGGTTGATAAGCGGTTTTTCCAGTTTGGTTGGTCATGATGGAATGCGTCCAGTTACATATCGCAGGATATGCTGTTAAAAGGCCAAGGGGTATTGATAGCACTAGGGGCAATGAAACCGGAAATTGAAATAAGTAATAAACTATTAAAGTATATGTTTATCATCACTACAGATAACCTGTGCAAGGTCTAGAGAGTGAGTCTATACTCTCTAGACCCTGAACGTTGGCACATCCATTCGGTAAAAGCATAAAGCAAACCGGCTTACTGAACAAGCGTCCATGAAACGGAACGAAGCACCAGATAAAAGAGGGAAACAGATTAAAGAAAGCAAAGATATATAATGAGGCACAGAGCACTAAAAGTAAAGGCAATTAGATAAAGAAAGAACTAACAGAAAAATACGAAACACCAAAATTTCTAGACGCATAATTGAGTCGAGGAGAGATTTCAGTTCCCTTTTGCATCGTTGTTTTTGCAACGGCGCACGAAAGAGAAACGCATTCATGCTCTAGAGGAGAGCGATTGGACACGGGAACGTTACACAAATGAACCAAGGAACGACGTGGAAAGACACCAAAAATGAGATAGAATGCCGAGTAAAATTTAGGATAATCTGACGGGCAGGTAAATCAGCCAGACAAAATAAATAAAGAGAAAATGTGAAAATACAAACAGAAAAACACCTGATACATAATGCTAGACACTGAGGAAGGGACGGACAACCAATTGACAGACAGGTGAATTAAACAACAAAGACAAAATCAGAAATTGAAGCTTTGCATCAAATGTTAGAGCGACGCGTCTCGTCACAGCGACGGGCAGAGATCTTTGGAATCATTACTTATTTCTGATATTGCCTAATTAAATTCGTTCATTTGAAGACCACGAGTCCTTCCAACCCGCGTAAAACGAGAAATAATGGATGAGCGAACGTGATTGACAGGAAATCTAAATCTGAGAGTTGCAGACAAAGGGAATTTTCATGAAAGATGCAACAGGGAGTCAAGGCCTGGGAACGAGATGATATACGGAAGTATTAAAGATGAAGGGACTGACATGTGAATTGAAAAGCTACACTCACACACGCCATGACCCAGAGGAACTCACCCGCAGGCGAGCCGACTAGTGAGGTGCAAGAAAGCAGAATTTTACGTAATAATAATAATAATAATAATAATAATAATAATAATAATAATAATAATAATAATAATAATAATAGCATGAGTCTTAAAATGGCGAAGCAAATCCACAGTTATGAATATGTACATATATTTAAAGATAAATGACTATAGATGGCTTTCGGGAACTTGAAAAGAGGAACCGAACAAGTTCCCGAAAGCCATCTATACTGATTTATCTTTAAATATATGGACATGTATTGGATTTGCTTTCTCCAATAATAATAATAATAATAATAATAATAATAATAATAATAATAATAATAATAATAATAATAATAATAATAATAATGGATAAACAAATCCACAGTTATGTGTATGTACATATTTTTAAAGATTGGAAATGGGAATCGAACAGATTCCCGAAAGCTCTCTGTACAGATTTATCTTTAAATATGTGTACATTAAATATATGTACATGTACATAACTGTGGATTTGCTCCTCCCATTCAAGACTCATGCTACTATGAGTATCTTTTAATAATAATAATAATAATAATAATAATAATAATAATAATAATAATAATAATAGAGAAGTAAGAAGACGAGGGAATTAATGGCGGCATAATGATGTCAGCTAAAGTAAAAATTGCATTAGGTCAAATTCGTCGTTTGATAAATGCGCCATTCAGTAAAAAAAAAAATGTGAATCACTCTTAGTCAAGCAACGATCTCTGGCTTAATGCATCAACCAACTTATTTGCAAAGCATTAAACTTATCGTCCTCCCAACCCACTCTTTCGAGATGAAACACGAAATCCAGACGAACGCTGGATTTGAAAAGAACCTGACGCATCTCTGTCTCAAAAAATCCCACGAACGCGGTTGATGAATCGCCTGACTTCTTATTGGTCGAGATACTGCTCACGGCCAATCGTAGGGCTTCCAGGAGGAGACCTTGTTCGAACGGGGGAGAGAAATAGTGCAGAACGGCGTATATACATGGCCCGGTTCTCCCCAGGCGGTGTCTGGAAGCTTAGGAGTAATTTATGAGTGAAATATGAGTAAATTTCTTCGCATGATATCAGGAAGGGCGGGAAATGACTTATGAGGATTTACTACGGTACATTTGAGCCCAGAATTAAAATGTATGGAACTATAATGGAGCGCTCGCTTCTAGATTTTTGTCTTGTTATTTTTTCGGTCTGGACATTCCATATATCTTACTTTCATAATCTCGACTTTTCATTTTTAATTTTCTTATTTTTACCATTTGCTCTTTTTGATAAATACGCACAAACCAAAGACATTTATACGTATACAGTACGTTCGGCGATAGACAGAAGTGAATCAGTTCCTTATCATCAACGATAATAGGGCAATGTCACCTTGAATCGGTTGTTAAAGATAAGTGGTTTGTGCTCTTAAAAATCCAGAGAGGAGGGGGATCAAATTTTCTTGCTTGAGAGAGAGAGAGAGAGAGAGAGAGAGAGAGAGAGAGAGAGAGACAGTCACTAGGGCATAATTGGGAAGGGAGTTATTTACAACTAAGCATCCGTATCCCATTTTCTATACTTTTTAAATTTCTTCAAACGAAGACAAAATGTGTTCTTGTGTCCACCTTTTTCATGGAGTCCCACCTCGTCCCTTTGTGCCAAATTTCTTAAAAGTGCTGAATCAAACTACAGTTTTTGTCGGCATGCGTAGGCTACAGTAATACCAGGTTGCTGCAATTTACCAGGGATCACTGTGGTTATTCTTGTGCAGATATATATATATATATATATATATATATATATATATATATATATATATATATATATATATATATATATATATATATATATATATATATATATATATATATATATATATATATATATATATATATATATATATATATGCCTCTGTGAGCAGGTGTGTGGAATTTTACAAAGATCAATTGTAATACTATTAGTGAAACCTGATAAAAAAATTACCCTTTTCTAACTTCTAATCTGATGGAAAGTTTATTATTATTATTATTATTATTATTATTATTATTATTATTATTATTATTATTATTATTATTATTATTATTGAATAAAATGGCTGCATTTTGCGAATTGATTTTGCACTGAGTATTCTCAATTCTAATAATTCGCATTTCCTGCATATCAATATTAGTCAGTAATTGTCCAATGTTCATACGTGCAGGAAAAGCAAATTATTAGAAGAATTGAGAAAACTCTGTATAAAATCAATTCGCAAAATGCAGCCATTTTACTCAACAGAACTTGCCTCAAAGAGGGTCTTCTTCTTCTTCTTCTTCTTCCTTCGTATTATTATTATTATTATTATTATTATTATTATTATTATTATTATTATTATTATATTTAGTGCGTCATTCAGTAGCCTCGTTGTACAAAACTCACTCTTCGCAAGCGCTAAGTAAAGAGTGGTTACGGAGGTACTTCAGTACAGTCACATTTCTAGGTCATTCAAAAAGGAAGGTGGCCTTCACATTTAAATTCAGTTCTTTTGAACTAATCTGACTGTGCTTTCCGTTCTTTCTCCCTGCTTCGGAAAATAGATGGCTCTATCGAACACATGTTTCTTTTTGTTTTTTGGCTATTCGTGAAGTATTTTATAGCCTTTTCAGAAATTTAAAGGGATGGTGAAAGTTTCGAAATCTGTTGAAAAATTGTAAACTATTTATTCAGTGGTTCTCAACTTTTTTTTAGTGGTGGCACCCTAACTAATGTGATGATTACCGTGGCACCCTTCTTTACCATCCCACCATATCGCATGGATTAACACACACACACACACACACACACACACACACACACACATATATATATATATATATATATATATATATATATATATATATATATATATATATATATGTTAATATATTAGAGTACACACTGATAATAACTATATGAAGACTTCTGCAAAGTTTTTTTTTTTTTTTTTACAAATGTTCATTGAAATGATCTAGACAAGACAAAATTCATGACAACCTTGCGGCACCCCTAGGCATTGTCTGTGGCACCCCAGGGTGCCACGGCACCCGGTTTGAGAATCACTGTTATAGAGTGAATAATTCTAGGGTAGACTGGTTAAGCCATCTGGTGGTAGATTTCCTTGAGCAGAGCGCCAGCCGCCTGTGAGGATGCCTGTGTTATGCTAGATTAACCAGTTAGTTAGGACTGCCTAAGAAAAGCAACATAAGTACTTAGTGACGACCCCCAGAACGTACTGGAGCTAAAGCATGTGAATGAATGCAGTTTCTTTTTTCCTAAAGACGGCAAAATTGCTCATGGAAGTAGAAATCTTTTTCAGTTAACAGTTTTTCAGGAAGGTAGAAGTCTCTTGATAAAAGTAAAAATCTTTTGAAGATGTTGACGGTTCATTAAAGAAGGCGAAAGTATTTTAGAGAAAGTCGAAGTCATATTTCTTAATTTTGAATATATTGAAAATAGGTAATCGAGATTTCCAGAAGATTGAAGGCCTGTTCAAGCATTTAAGTCACTTTGCAATGCAAAGATAGTTTGAAGGCGGAAATGACCTACTCCGGTAAGTCATACGGGGAATATAAAAACTGTTTGCCCTAGTTTGAAATTTTTTACATTTATGATAGGCGAAAATTTTCATAGATTTATTGGTAATTTCTGGGATCCCAATCTGAATTGTTTTTTGTTTTCTGAGAGCCTTTTGTACATTATTGTTAAGTTTACGCTCTGTCCTAATTCAAGGACCATCCGATTCCTGGTGGCGTCTATAGTTTGTGTTAGATATAGCCAAGGTGAATAACCATTTGCAAGGAAGACAGGAACTCAAGAGTAGCGTTGACTCACGGACTGACTACACAAATATACCTGAAACATGAAACAACTGTCGGCAGCAAGGATGTTTGAAGTGTTCCTGAAATCCCCAAACAAGTGTAAATGAACAGTTCTTCTGAGACTTAAAATTTAATATCTTGAGTGATGGTGGATTATCTCCTTGTCCTGAGAGCACGTATATATCAGTAAATTTTGTAATTCTTATTTGGAAAGTTACAAATATGCTTTTCAGTCTACTGGAACAGCTCTGTAAGTTCTCGTGTTATATCTCATTCTTGGAAATATATATACAAAGTTACTCAGGAAATTTTAAGTCTCAGAGCAATTGTTCATTTACATTTGTTTGGGGATTTCAGGAACACTTCAAACATCCTTGCTGCCGACAGTTGTTTCATGTCTCAGGTATATTTGTGTAGTCAGTACGCGAGTCAACACTACTCTTGAGTTCCTGTTTTCCTTGTAAAATCCCTTCTCTTCTCCCTCAAACTGACACCAAAATTAACTAGTCTTAACCTAACGTCCCTCGTTATTTCATTCACAGAAGTATTAAACAGGCAATGAGGCACCCTGCACAACCCCTGCCGAAGAAATACTTCAATACTAAACTCGTTACCCAACGTCCACATTCTCTTTTTCAGTTTTCTGTAAAAGAAAACTATTGAGATGGCTTTGTATGTCCATCTGCACTTTTCTGTCCGCCCTCGGATCTTAAAAACTACTGAGGCTAGAGGGCTGCCAATTGGTATGTTGATCATCCACCCTCTAATCATCAAACATACCAAATAAGCTACTAGCCTTAGCAGTTTTTTTTTATTATTATTTTTTCAGGTTAAAGGTAGCCATGATCGTGCGTCTGGCACCGCAACAACACAGGCCACCACGGCCTGCTGAGAATTTCATGGACAGTGGCTGAGAGTTTCATACAGCATTATACGCTGTACACAAAACTCGATTGTTCCGAAGAAACTTCGGCTCATTTTTTACTTGTTTATGTACAAGAATAGTATTTGTGAGTAAGTGCATTTTGTGTAAAGATGAATATTAATGTCAGTATATTTAATTTCTTTTAGTGCACTCTTGTCTACATGTGCAGTACAAGCTACATTCATGCAAATAAAGTCTATAACGAATTTAAAGTCACGGAATCTTAATCCTTTGACAAAATTTATGCCTGATTTAGCGTCGGAAGCACAGAGTAAATAAAAAATAAATGAAAAATCCAGTGAACAGATATGAATAAAAAAAAAACTGTCTCAGTAAGTTAAACATAAAACGCACGAGAGTATAGAATACTAGAATATAAATATAAAAATAATAAATCTGATACCTTTTTCTCGCGCGTGGCCAAAATGCAATGTCACTTTTCCCGGCTGCCTAATGACTGGAACCTGAAATCCACGAACCCTAAAGAGCTATTCGAAAAATGGCCCGGCTCCCCAAAATTCCGGAGTTGTAAAATTCAGTTGCGTCAGCAAATGAAAATTTGTGATAAAATGCGAAACAGGAAGGAGGAGGGGCCCGGGCCATATCATCATAATTTGTTTAAGTCTGGACGTTTTCTTCCCGCCGTCCATAAATTTCTCTTTTTCTCTCTCCCTCTCTCTCTCTCTCTCTCTCTCTTACTTTCTCTCTCTTTCTCGCGCTTGTCCACGCCGATGTTCTGCTATTAGGGTGTCGCTTTTTCTTTTCGCTGTCCGTCTCTCTCTCTCTCTCTCTCTCTCTATTCCTCGCTTCCAAAACCTAAGAACATGAATATTATTGACAATGGAGTATCTCTCTCTCTCTCTCTCTCTCTCTCTCTCTCTCTTCTAAAACCTAAGAACATGAATTTTATTGACAATGGAGTATCTCTCTCTCTCTCTCTATTCCTCCTTTCCAAAACCTACGACCATGAGTATCTCTCTCTCTCTCTCTCTCTCTCTCTCTCTCTCTCTCTCTCTCTCTTTCTATTCCTCCTTCCAAAACCTACGACCATGAGTATTATTGACAATGGAGTATCACCCACCACTCACTCTCTCTCTCTCTCTCTCTCTCTCTCTCTCTCTCTCTCTCTCTCTCCAAAACCTACGAACTTGAATATTATTGACAATGGAGTATCTCACTCTCTCTCTCTCTCTCTCTCTCTCTCTCTCTCTCTCTCTCTCTCTCTCTCTCTCTCTCTCTCGCTTCCAAAACCTACGAACTTGAATATTATTGACAATGGAGTATCTCTCTCTCTCTCTCTCTCTCTCTCTCTCTCTCTTCCTCCTTCCAAAACCTACGACTCTCTCTCTCTCTCTCTCTCTCTCTCTCTCTCTCTCTCTCTCTCTCTCTCTCTCTATTCCTCGCTTCCAAAACCTACGACCATGAGTATTATTGACAATGGAGTATCCCCACCACTCTCTCTCTCTCTCTCTCTCATCCAAAACCTACGAACTTGAATATTATTGACAATGGAGTCTCTCCCCTCTCTCTCTCTCTCTCTCTCTCTCTCTCTCTCTCTCTCTCTCTCTTCCAAAACCTACGAACTTGAATATTATTGACAATGGAGTATCCCCTCTCTCTCTCTCTCTCTCTCTCTCTCTCTCTCTCTCTCTCTCCTCTCCTTCAAAACCTACAACTTGAATAAAACCTTATTGACAATGGAGTATTCTCTCTCTCTCTCTCTCTCTCTCTCTCTCTCTCTCTCTCTCTCTCTCTCTCTCTCTCTCTCTCTCTCTTCCAAAACCTACTAACATGGGTATTATTGACAATGGAGTATCCCCCTCCCTCTCTCTCTCTCTCTCTCTCTCTCTCTCTCTCTCTCTCTCTCGCTTCCAAAACCTACGAACTTGAATATTATTGACAATGGAGTATCCTCTCTCTCTCTCTCTCTCTCTCTCTCTCTCTCTCTCTCTCTCTCTCTCTCTCTCTCTCTCTCTCTTCCAAAACCTACAGACTTGAATATTATTGACAATGGAGTATCCCTCCCTCCCTCTCTCTCTCTCTCTCTCTCTCTCTCTCTCTCTCTCTCTCTCTCTTCTCTCTCTCTCTCTCTCTCTCTCTCTTTCCAAAACCTACCAACATGGATATTATTGACAATGGAGTATCCCCCTCTCTCTCTCTCTTCTCTCTCTCTCTCTCTCTCTCTCTCTCTCTCTCTCTCTCAAAAACCTACGAACATGAATATTATTGACAATGGAGTATCCCCCACACAAACTCTCTCTCTCTTTCTCTCTCTCTCTGTCTCTCTCTCTCTCTCAGTGCATTCCCAACGGTGTGTTCTCTCTCTCTTTCCATTCCATATTCCCGGAATGGATCCCCTTCCCTTCATCATACACCCAGCATCATTTCCTTCAATTCCTTACAAGTGACGTTCCTATCCTTTCCTTTTACACACCTCTCCCTCACTCCTAGTAGCCACCCCCTCCCCATTCGTTTTCAACCCCCACCTCCCACTCCCGCGACACACTTCCCTTCAGACTCTATTAGTCAAGTGGAACAAAACTGTCGTCCATGTGTCAAAGGTCAAGCCGAAGATGGCCGGAGCGCAGGTTTTCTTTCCTCTCCCCGTCCGGCACCCCCTTCCCCTCCTCCCCCGCCCCACACCTGCCACCAAATAACCTCCAGGAGAGAGGGAGGGGCGGGGAAGATTTATGGGTTGTTGTCATGGCAACCAGGAGATACAGCCGAGGTGGAATCCAAGAGATGTTTTATTTTCATTTGGTTTTTATTTTTATTTTTATCAAAGAGTTTTGTCGATATGTTATTTATGTAGTGCGTCGGTCTGTTCGCAGTTTTGGTGGCTTTTAATTTTGTTACAAAAAGACGTACATAAATTTATGACAGTTTGCCCTTAGATGGCGCTGAATTGTCTCACTTGAAAACAATGAATTCTCATACAATTTATTTTTTTTTTTTTATAAAGAGTCATTCATTTGATTCATTCTTTTACGGCAGGATGGTAGTGCCGTCAGTGTACCTCACGTGGCGCACTGTAAGCATTATTAACGGTGGTTTGCAGCGTCCCTTTAGACCTTAGCTGCACCCACTTTTAGTTTTCTGTGAAAGAAAACTATTGTGCCGGTTTTGTCTATCCGTCCGCACTTTTTTCTGTCCGCACTTTTTCTGTCCGCCCTCAGATCTTAAAAACTACTGAGGCTAGAGGGCTGCAAATTGGTATGTTGATCATCCACCCTCCAGTCATCAAGCATACAAAAACTGCAGCCCTCTGGCCTCAGTAGTTTTTATTTTATTTAAGGTTAAAGTTAGACATAATCGTGTCTCTGGCAACGATATAGGACAGACCACCACCAGGTCGTGGTTAAAGTTTCATGGGCTGCGGCTCATACAGCATTATACTGAGACCACCGAAAGATAGATCTATTTTTGGTGGCATGGATTATGCGCCGTAGAGGCTGTATAGAAGACTCGGTTAGGCCGAAGAAACTTCGGCGCATTTTTTACTTGTCTAGCTTTTTATTTTAACTCTATTCCGCTGCTTTTCTTCAATCTCTCTCTCTGTCCTTCCACTGCAACTGCCTCTTTTCACTGTCTCGAGCACTGAATTTTCGTGAAACAAATCATGATTATGCTGCATATAGATGCTTTAGGTTAACTTGATTCAACTTTCCAATATATTATGCTGTGCTATTTTGTTGTTATAATTTCTAAACAAAAAAACAAAAGTTTTAATGGCTTTCAAGAGTATAAATTTTGTAATTTACTGTTTATATTCATTTATATGTAATATCATTATAGAGTATCTCTTGGAACAAATGTAAAAACCATGACTTTTTACGGGGAATATTAATGCGTAATTCAGCTTCCAGAAGTGACCCCATACATAGGCTATATTTCATCTCTCTGATCATATTGGGTAGAATTGTGAGACATCGGTCCCCTTGTGAAGTGGCTTACACACACACACACACACACACACACACACATATATATATATATATATATATATATATATATATATATATATATATATATATATATATATATACACATATATATACACACACGAGAATATATTCACAAATCTTAAGCTGCAAATTTAGCTTAGCATCCAGTTCACTATACCTTGGGAATAACTTACACTCAAGGGGAATGATAGGTGAAAAGTACTTTTTCACCTGTAGGATTCGAGGTTCATTGATCAAAGTCACTGTGTCTTCGTTGTTTCTAAACCAGGCAGCGGTTCGAATCCCACTAGCGACCAAGCACGTCATTTCCTTGATGGCAGCCGATTCTGGTACCCATTGACAGTTGGGTAGACTGGCCGCCGGTTGGCCGGAAGCGATCTGTGAACCAAGCAAAGATGTCCGAGCACTGCACCACTTAGCCGCAGAACCAACTTTGGATGACTGTCGCCTTATACTTTGAGAGTTTATATGCGTACAAATGCTGGTGTGTATGTACGTTTTATAGTTAAGCTTATGTTTTTATGAAAAATAGCATCAATTTCACTTGGTGTTTTAAGATAATCTATAATAATAATATCCGAGTAGATCTCGTTTGTCCTCCCCCAGGTGACTGTAGGGGAGACATGACACAGCCACCCACCCCATGCAAACCAGTTTGTCCGGCCAGGTGGGGCGGGATAGGTAGGGGAATGGGAGGGTAGGGGAGACATCCACCCTCCTCCTGAAAACCTGTTTGTCCTCCCTTGGTGGGGGCGGGGTAGGTAGGGGAATGGGAGGGTAGGGGAGAAATCCACCCTCCTCCTGAAAACCTGTTTGTCCACCCCTGGTGGGGTCGGGGTAGGTAGTGGATCGGGAGGGAAAGGGAGACAGAAGCGCCGAGTTCCAGCGCGCGTAGCGCGCGCTAATAACCTCATCGTTAAATAACTTTTTATCATTGTTCTTTAGAAAGCAATACTGACATACACTAAAGAAAGTACCCAAATAGTTGACTCCCCGAAATGTTCAAATAAGGCCATCATAAATTTATAGGCAGGCAAAGTATTGCCATAAAAAAGTTGTAAAATGTATGACCTATCAAGGTTTGAGAAGAAAACTGGTAATTGTTCCCGACAGCAATAATTCATTCGAATATAATCACACTTGCAGTGAGCGCAAATATAAAAAGGAGCACGAATTATTCAATGTTTGCATTGTTGCAATAAATAAGAATTTCAAGCGCTGGCACTTGAACATTACACGCGCGTCAAGTGTTAATTGTAGTATTATGTGCGGACTAGAATGTGTACAGTTCTTTTAAATAAGGGTTTGCGATACATTTACAAGTGCACTTAAGACCTTCGTTCGCAAATCATGCTGTGCAGTCAATGTTTGCTTTCCGAGTAATTGGGCGCAAGTAGCCGTTCGTCTGAGCGTTCTTCAACTCTTGTATCGTGGTTTTAAAACGAACCGAATAAAGAACGGAGAAAATATTGTCAGAAATAATTACGAGTAGCAAAGAGTAACAAAGACTATTGTTTTTTATGTATCCATACCAATTATTCGTCTGTTGGCTCAATTCGTGTTCGTCCTCTAAAGGTGGAATGCTCAACTTTTCATTTTTCATTCCATAATTGCGTTAAATTATCCACTCTGCTCCATTTGTAAATACTTTCTTTTCGGTGCGTTTCATTAGAAAGAATTTTATTCTCAGTTGTTTTTCCGTTAAAGAGTTGTTTAGTCAGATTTGTGTCCCATTGGGATTACGTGCAGCTGCGAGGTTTTCCTCCTGTTACACCTTTCAAACCTCCTACTCTCAATTTCCTTTCCAGCGCTGAATGACCTCATAGGTCCCAGTGCTTGGCCTTTGGCCTAAACTCTGTATTCCATATTCCATCGCGACGAAAGAAATTCTGAGCTGAATTCCATTTTGGGGGTACATATTAAGTCTCAGTATTGTTTATTTATGATGAACAGAATTCTCATTGGCCTTGTCCTCTCGTGATATGTCTCATCGCCGCGCCCGATTTTCAGTTGGGGTGAAACTTTATTCACAGGACTGAATTTCAGACGCAGCTTTGTACTAAAAGGATGAATTTGCGCTCCATTTCTGTTACTCTGCTACATTTTAGGATGAGCTTTTACTCCATAAGGATGAATATCATACTCTCCGATTCTTTATCATGATTGATATGATGTCAGTTTTGGTGATTTGAGATCACCTTTGGTGTGAGGTGTGTTTTCACATTAGGCTCAGTATTAACCTTATTGAGGTTCCATTAAGGTAAATTTGTCTTTCCACGAAGATAAGTTAGTTTCAGATATGCTTTATGAAGATGGGTGTCGTCACTGTTCTGTTGCTCAGGATGAATTTCAGCTCTATAGTTGCGCTGGGACAGGATTGATTTTTAACAGTGATGAATTCCACAAGCACTCGACATCCGTTGAGTGGGTAATTAGTTGCCTTGTAAGCGTGAGGGAAGTTTTATGTGGCAGAAGCCTTGGACGTTATTCCAATTGCAGACTGTCGAAAAGTAATGCCTGTTGAGCCGCAACAGACTGTAGGGATAGGGATTACTTTATAGAATTAGATCTCCTTACACAGAATTAGGTTCCATGAAAAATGGAAAATTCTCGTAGCACGAAAGGGACGAGACTTATTCAAGTCGGGTAATAGCTGTTGGGAGCCGTAACATGGTCATAATTCACTGATACAAGAACACAAGGCCTCCTTGTTTCTCGTCAGATCTAGGCTTGAAAGGAACATTAAGCTCCCCATCCCGTCGGCCGCTTTACTCGGCTGTAGCGAGTGACGCAACACTTCAAAGATTCACAAATGCGAAGTTAAATTCTTTTTAGTGAAAAACGTCGGTACATTGATATATATGTATTTGTAATAGACACAATGAATTCCAACCTCCTCGAATTCCTCACACTTTTGGATACGAAAACACGGGCCTTGAATCCTCTTTAAAAACAAATGAAGAAACCAGGCCTCCCTTGTTACGTTAGGCCTCAGGCTTTTACGGGTGAAAAGTTAAATGGTTATTGCGAATGCTTTACAGATTCATACAATTACAAATGTACATTTCACACACCTGCAATAAATTATGCAAAGCTCTGAAGGTGCAAAATGATATTGCAAGAACTGACACAGAGATTATTCCTAGGCGTGAAGGAAGCCTGGTGCAGTCCCCAGTTGCAGACTGGACATGAATGTCTGATGAGGTTTACAAGCAGACAAAGGGCATCCCGCTATCTGGTTCCTGAAAATCTTCACTTATCCATGCATGGATGGCCGTCATTCGAAGAAATACAAAAGTGAAAGACTGAATAAAGCTGCATCTCTCGCTCTCTCTCTCTTTTTCTCACAAACAAACATATATATATATATATATATATATATATATATATATATATATATATATATATATATATATATATATATATATATATATATATATATATATGTGTGTGTGTGTGTGTGTGTGTGTGTGTAATAATCATATTCAGCGCGATATTGCAGTGAGGGAACGGATTCGTGATTAGTATCACATGAAGCCACATTATTCCGAATTTGAAGACGAAATCCAATTTACTCAAAAAAGTCGAGCGCGCATGCAAAGATTTTCACCATATCTTTTCGTATCTGTGCATCTCTAACCGTTTCAGCCATTGTTTTCAGACAATTCATCTTGACAGCTTTTTTCTTTTTCCTTTCGTTATTATTCAACAACTATAATTTGCTTCCGTTAAAACCAGTGGGCACGCAAACCCCTTCTTAATCCTCCTCCGAAAATTCAACAGAGGTCCTAACATATTCCGTGTTTCACCAATTTTACAATGCACTCTTTCTCATTCTGCTTTCGCATGCAAACTTTTTGGCCACACTACATGAATCACCCATTTCCATTCTCCGAAAATATGCTCTTCACTCGCCCTCGAAACATAATATTGCTAACATTCGTTTTCTACCTTTTGTCTAATCAGTTGCAAAAATTTTTCATCAACCATAGCAGTTTTTCCTCACTATCACCGATTACATCTGCATCATCTACCATCGTCAGCCTTTCACGATGACTTTTCCGAGAACGGTATAAACGAGGAAAAATATCATGAACAGTTAATTTTACACCAAACCAGTCACTTTTCCGGTGACATAGCCCAACAAAACTTTCCTTTTATCATGAAAATGTCAATTATTTTTAATAAATTACCTCTGCAACAAACATCCTCAACACTTTCTATATTGTGCGGCTTTTTCACACAAACTCATATATATATATATATATATATATATATATATATATATATATATATATATATATATATATATATATATATATATATATATATATATCGCCAAACAGGAGTTAATGAGGCCAAAAGCCACTAGGGAATTGGTTACTCTCCACCTTCTTAGGAAACGGTCACCTGCATACCATCGGGGACAATGGCACACCTACGTATGTGTTGTATATATACCCTTGTAACATCTCATCTGTCCATATTCTACCAGTGAACTTGGGCACAGAAGCAAGTGCCTGAAATATATGGTTGCAACGTTTAAATAGTGTTTTATAGGCCTTTTTTATATTCATATTACACTGTGGTATTACAGGAAAAGACATTCATATATATATATATATATATATATATATATATATATATATATATATATATATATATATGTGTGTGTGTGTGTGTGTGTGTGTGTGTGTATATTTTATATATATATTTGTATATCATATATATATACATGTATGTATATATATATATATATATATATATATATATATATATATATATATATATATATATATATATATATATATGTATATATATATATATATGTATATATATATATATATATATATATATATATATATATATATATATATATGTGTGTGTGTGTGTGTGTAATTTTATATATATATTTGTATATCATATATATATACATGTATCTATATATATATATATATATATATATATGCTATATATATATATATATATATATATATATATTTATATATATAATATGTATGTATTTATGTATGTATATATGTATGTATATTGCACAAAACAAACAACTTCCTATCTCTTCAGTAATTTCATTAATTCCTCTTCTTCAAACTCTTAAGCAGACAGCTGTTTCAGCCATAAAATCATGGTCATCTTCAGGGCTAAGCCAGGTCTTAAATGGCAGTACTCTCCAACATACAATTGAGTACAAAGAGAAAATAGATTAAAAAGAACTCAATATGAAAATTTAATTCAAATATCAAAGTTCAGAAAAATGATTAACAGATTTCATAGGCTGGGATGCTTCTCCATGAATCCTATGCTCCAGAGAGAGAGAGAGTCCTAGTGGAATGCAGCCACTTTATGCCCAGTGCAGTTCATATTGAGAGGCTTTCATGCCTCCTCCCAATTTAGATTTATAAACTATGCTGATCCAAGACTCCTTGGAGTGCATAAAGGTGACAAGGCTTCTCATTTGGAGTGCGCCCATCAAGTTTCCAACACAGTTCTTATCAAGAGGCTTCCACACATCCTCTGAAGTCAGATGACAACTAGAAGTGATAAAGTTTTACATCAGAAGGGTGGCTGTCAGATTGGGGAAGCTGAATATTCAGCAGTACTCTCTTGCAGCTGTGGTTTTCTCTCTGTGACCATCCAAGATGTCCATACTTCTCCACTTTTAAGCAAGCTCTTCCGGCACAGCCTTTCTTTTACTGTCATTAAATGCTAATGCGCATGCGCCCTCTTAGTGCTCTGGGAACTCTACAACAATTTATATTTCTTCCTATCTTCAAAGCTGAAATATTGAAAGGACAAACACTAACTGCTACTCTTCCGCTCGAATAATTCATCATTAAGCCGCAGCTAAACCGGCTATAAAACAATATTTTGACGAGTACAGCCAGAAAATCAACACAAAATGATATCTGCACTGGTTCGAATCCCGTCACAAAAGTGACAGAATCTGTTTACAGCCTTGAGCGATAATCATATCCAAAGAAGCGCGTGGGTGTTCAGTAGTTAGGAGGACAATATTGCTATGAAAATGAACAAACACATACCCATGTATACAAATAAACTGTATTTAAACATATAACTATAAATATGTATTTTTTCTTTTAAATAAACGAAGTCATAATAGTAACTGACACATTTTCTTCGTTTGCTTATTTGAAATTATAATGTGTATTATTGGAAGAACGAGAAAATTATTTTGAACAAGAATGTCCTTAAGCTCAAGCATTTCATGAGATGGAGACTGTCTTTAGCCCCGAATAACAGTTTATTATTTTTCTTCTTCCTCCTTGTCTGTCCCTTTTAGTAATGAGCAGCTTCATGACGCCTCAAATAATCATTTTAATTTGAAATGAATGTTTCGTACCTGCATGCAAGTGATGATAATATAAGTAAACTTTAAAAATAAATCTTTAAGTCTAATCCGACAGATCCACAGTCCAACGGGCAGACAAGGAGTATGCATATATACAAACATACATACATACATATTTATATATAATATATATATATATATATATATATATATATATATATATATATATATATATATATATATATATATACATTTCTTTGTCAACAACTCTTTGAATTCTCATGAACTTTCCATGATCGCCACCGAATACGACCGTTCGAATCAATATTCCACAAGATAGATGGTTTTAAAATCATCTCCCATTGTCTCTATAGCAGTGTCTGAATGCCGCATAGAAATGACAAAATGATATTTGATATCTATATCAATTTCACAGATTGCAATATCAGTTTAATTAGAGAATACTGCGTAACGTAATCGGAGCTAAGTGATCTGGTAAACGGCATACGCCGAAGGCAAATTTCGTAACTGAAGGAATTCTAATTGAAAGCGCGAACGGTGGGGGGGCGGCTCCATCATAATTAACAATAAAAAAAAAAACTTGTCATGACAACGGTAACTTTTCACTACACTATTTATACTTTTTCCCATACCGGGATTCTAACCAACATTCTCTCTCTCTCTCTCTCTCTCTCTCTCTCTCTCTCTCTCTCTCTCTCTCTCTCTCTCTCTTTGGAAGCTTGAATTTCAAGTCAATGGTTCCTGTGTGCTTGTTCCATGTGAACAAGTTTTATCTACTAAATAATAATAATAATAATAATAATAATAATAATAATAATAATAATAATAATAATAATAATGGATTACCTTCCGATACTTGAGTTCCCATCGTTTCCAGTATGATTTAAAGTTCACGAAACTTAACAGATGTAACATCATGTTCAAATATTATTCTAAAAATTGAACCTTTTCAAATCTTACTTAATCACGTGATCTCATTTAATATACATCAATTAGCATTATGTCATTTGCGCAATAACATTTAAAGTCGTAGGAGACCTTTCCCATTCCCTAGATGAAAAACAACTTTTTATGTGGAAGCCTACACTGGTTCCTTAATGCTAACGTGCCTTCATTAAGAATGAGACGCTACTGCATATGTAATTGCTTGGTGTGTGTCTGGGTAAAGAAAGTTCTGAAAGAATGAGAGAGAAACTTAGTTTCTCTGTTACATAAAGATGAAGATGATGGAGGTGACTGTATCGGTTACAGAGCATAACGTTCCTTTTGTGCTACGGAATGAATATGTACCGTGCTGAGAATTAGAGTACGACATGGCAGGAGGATCGATAAGGGAAGATAAAAAAAAGTATACCTTAGTTTTACCAGACCACTGAGCTGATTAACAGCTCTGCTAGGGCTGGCCCGAAGGATTAGACTTATTTTACGTGGCTGAGAACCAATTGGTTAACAGTATGGGTTTGGACGAGGAAGAAGTTGTGTGGATCAGTTATTTGTTATAAAAACAGCTATGTGAGAAGCTTGTGAAGAAAGGAAAACGGATGAACTTGGGATGTTTGGACCAAGAAAAGGCCTAGGACGGAACAGCAGTGAAGCAGAGCGGAGACTGTTAAGAATGCAACGTATGTAAGGAGGTTGTTGAGCAATTAAACATTCTATGATGAAAGCGAAGTTTGTGTTATGATTAAATGGAGGAGAGTGGTATAGTGAAGAAAAACTGCAGAAACTAGAGAAGGAGTTTGAAAACGTTTCCAAGAAGAGGAAGTTGAGAGTAAATATGTGAGCGAGAGGACGGTTATGACAGTTAATAGAAATCAGGAAGGTAGCTCAAAGAAAAAAAGTTACGTATACCTTAGTTTAACCAGACCACTGAGGAGCTGATTAACAGCTCTCCTAGAGAGGGCTGGCCCCAAGGATTAAACTTTCTTTACGTGGCTAAGAACCAATTGGTTACCTAGCAACGGGACCTACAGCTTATTGTGGAATCCGAACCACATTATACCGAGAAATGAATTTCTATCACCAGAAATAAATTCCTCTAATTCTTCATTAGCCGGCCGGAGACTCGAACTCGGGCCTAGCGAGTGCTAGCCCACAACTCAACCGACAAGCCCAACGAGGAACTGGAAGATAGCTCAATGAATGGTAATATAAATAGAGGAATAACGGAAGTATTTGATTCATCACAGTATTTAAGAGAAAATATATTGGATATGATGGCAGGATGAGAGAAGAAGTTAGTCACAGAATATGTGAAACAAGAAAGGTAGGGAGATGTGTTTAGAAGCCTGAAGAGACTAATGATATAATGAAATCAAGATGGTAGTGCATGAAAAGCCTGCTGGACCAACGTCCAAATATGAATGTGGAGTATGGATGCTGAATGCAAAAAAAAAAAAGTAAAAATGCACCGAAGTTTCTCCGGCGCAATCGAGTTTTCTGTACAGCCGCTACAGTTTACAATCAAGGTCACCGATAATAGAGCTGTCTTTCGGTGGTCTCGGTATAATGCTGTGTGATCTGCGGCCCATGAAATTTTAACCACGGCCCGTTGGTGGCCTGTCCTATAACGTAGCCAGAAGCACGTTTATGGCTAACTTTAACCTTAAATAAAATAAAAACTACTGAGGCTAGAGGGCTGCAATTTGGTATGTTTAATGATTGGGGGCTCGATGATCAGCATACCAATATGCAGCCCTCTAGCCTCATTAGTTTCTAAGATCTGAGGGTGGACAGAAAAAGTGCAGACAGAAAAACAGTGCGGACAGAATAAAGTGCGGATGGACAGACAAAGCCGGCACAATAGTTTTCTTTCACAGAAAACTTTAAAAAGTGAGAAAAAAGCGAAGGCCAGAAAGGCTGAGAAACAGGAAATATGTAGAGATGATAAAAAGATTAACATCGGTGGCGGGGTAGACTCGAGTGTTGTGAAATGGTTTGGTCATGTGGAAAGAATGAAAGACAATAATTTGGAGAAGAGAGTGTATAAATTGGTGGTAAAGAAGGAGGAGAAGAGATGGACTTAGAAAGGGATTGACAGAAGTTTTGGAAAGGGAGAGGACCTAAATATCCCAGAAGTGCAAGACTGCGTGCAAAACAGAAGCGAACAGCAGAGTGTCGGTGGGTTTGCTGCGCATCTGGTGAACGTTCTGTGAAGCATGAAGCAGCCAATACTGTGAAAGTTTTTTGCACAGAGGTTCATCCACACTGTTTATATCGATATACAGATAGGTTATATAATATTTTATCATGGATGAGACTAAATTTTTACTACAGTTCTCTCTCTCTCTCTCTCTCTCTCTCTCTCTCTCTCTCTCTCTCTCTCTCTATATATATATATATATATATATATATATATATATATATATATATATATATATATATATATATATATATATATATATATATATATATGCACATACTCACACAAAATCTCTCAGTAATTTTCCAGTATTTTCTGCCTTATCGACAGACAAAAATCCATTTGCGAGAGCTCCCCAAAAACAGTGAATTGCAACAGTAAAACTAATTATATTTTCATGCATGCAAATCAAGATATCTGGTAAGAGAAGTATTCCAAGAAGGACGTGAAATATGCTGAAGACTCTTCAGTGCAACTTAAGTAAAAAAAAAAAAAAAAGGAAGTCTGGACTCTGAATTTAGTGATGAATATTATTTCTTTCGCTAGGGACAAATACATTTAAGCGTGAATAAAATTCAGTTAAATGGAAAACTTATTTTGAGATTTAAAAAAAAAAAAAAGTAAAAAATGCGCCGAAGTTTCCTCAGCGCAATCGAGTTTTCTGTACAGCGTATAATGCTGTATGAAACTCTCAGCCACGCCCCGGTGGTGGCCTGTGTTCTTGGCACCTATAGCGGTGCCAGACGCACGATCATGGCTAAATTTAACCTTAAATGAAATCAAAGCTACTGAGGCTAGAGCTGTAATTTGGTATGTTTGATGAATGGAGGGTTGATGATCAAATACCAACTTGCAGCCCTCTAGCCTCAGTAGTTTTTTAAGATCTGAGGGCGGACAGAAAAAGTGCGGACGGACAGACAAATAGTCATCTCAACAGTTTTCTTTACAGGAAACTAAAAAGGATCTCTGCAACGTGAATTCACTGATAAATATTGTTTCTTTCGCTACAGACAAATACTTTTAAGCGTGAATAAAATTCAGTTAAATGGAAAGCTGATTTTTAGACCTAAAAAAAAGGGCTGTCATCGTAACTCCGAGAGATTGTCTCCATCGGCAAAGGGAAAAATGTAACGCTTCATTAGACGTGAACACAGTCCCTCAGAGATAAAAATGAACCAACGCTTATAATTGAAAGTACAAATTCAAGCCAAAATTTAGCTTTTAACCTTTGGCTACTGGAATGATATGAGACCTCGTAGGTCAAAAGGATAAGTTATCTTACTCCAACGTCGTCTTCGTTTCCAAAAGGAAGGGAAGGAAATTACGTCGTCTATAATGATAATCGGTAATGGCGAGGAGACCATTAGAGAGTGCCAGTAATGGAGTCTTTTAAAAAGAACCACTTGTGGTCATCAACGTAACGTATGGAGACCCCCTAAGTGTTGCCTCAGAAACGGCAATTCAGTGCTCCCTCGGGAGTGCCATTAAGACCCTGGTTTACTAATTATTGCCTGTCCGTTGCATCCCAAGAATGTTTTATCCCTTTTTAAAAGCGTTGGCGACCGTGAAAAAATAATCGATGGCGACAATGACGTCAAATGATTTATTTCCGTTGCAGATATGGTGGATTCAATTACCGATGTAGCGGCGATAATGCCGTAATTGCTGGACACGCCTGATTTATCGCTGGGTGAAATAATAGCAGAGATTTCCAACGACAATGGAAACTGTTTTTTGGTCTCGGAAGAAACGCAGGGTACGCTGAGTCCGTTTCGTACGTTGCAGGTTTCAAGTGATACACCTAGAGAGAGAGAGAGAGAGAGGAAATGAAAACTGCTCTGGAAGTTAGCGAAGGGATTACAGATGTTCACTGTATGATCAAGGATTACCTGGTATTACAGACTGTCGGTAGAAAGACAAGGACGAATGATACAAGTGCGAAGAGGGCGCGAATCTTTTTCGGAGCCCACTTCTTTACGGTAGCCCTCACCTCTCTAGAATCCCGACTCCGCTTCTTTTACTACACCACCTCACTTCTGAGCAAATGCTTTGCATTCTTTAGTCGCAGTCAGATGCCCTTTCCCTTCGCTGTAAAATGGCATACAAGATAAGGGTCTGCGATTTTTCTTCCCAATTGGGGGCCGAACACATAAAGCAGTGACTCTAATATTCCCCCCAATTACCAGATAATGTTGGTTAAGCTAAGGGCGACAGAGACACTCCTCTCTCTCTCTCTCTCTCTCTCTCTCTCTCTCTCTCTCTCTGGTATTTTGAACTTAGCCTAGCTAAAAGTATGCTATTTAGAAGGCTTAGAGAGGATGAACAAGTTCCTAGTTTTTTTTCTATTTGCATATCCACAGGATTGGTTATTCAGGATATGTTCGTAGGCCTATTAACATTGATATGCGTTCGTCTTTTCCTTCATTTTGCATCATGATATGCAGCTGAGCCTATTTTTATAGAGGTGTGTATTTATAGAAAAACATATCGTAAGATCTTATTCCCGTAGCCCATTGTAGGTAATTACTAACATACGGTTTTATTTTTTATTTTAGTGACAAAATGGTAACGAACCTTTCAGGTGAACGTTGTGTTCAAGCAAGAATACGAAAAGTTAAGACAGCATTGAGGTTATTACAATCCTATGGTTCAAGCAAGAATACGAGAAGTTAAGAGAGCATTGTGGTTATCACAATCCTGTGTTTCAAGCAAGAGTACGAGAGGTTAAGAGAGCATTGTGGTTATCACAATCCTGTGTTTCGCCAAGAATACGAAAAGTTAAGAGAGCATTGTGGTTATTACAATCCTGTGGTTCAAGCAAGAATACGAGAAGTTAAGAGAGCATTGTGGTTATTACAATTACAATTGTAATAACCACAATGCCCTCTTAACTTCTCGTATTCTTGCTTGAACACAAAGTTCACCTGAAAGGTTCGTTGCTATTTTGTCATTAAAATAAGAAATAAAACAGCATTTTAGTGATTATCGACAATGGGCTATGAGAATAAGATCTTATGATATATATATATATATATATATATATATATATATATATATATATATATATATATATATATATATATATATATATATATATATATATATATATATATACATATATATATATATATATTTTATATATATATACATATACATAAATTTTTTTTTTATAAATCTTCGCATGGAATAAGGGCATGCAATTTTTCTCACGAAATTAAAACTGTTACTAGCAAACTGTTCTTCCTCTATAGGTTCTGTGAATATTACGGCCTGCCTCGTAATGAGCTTCGCTCATAAGGAGTTTTAATCATCGTCTCGTCTACATCCTTGATGAGTAAACCAATTCTTTTAAATGCTTCCGCTGCCATCGCTCACTCATCACCCTGTGACGTATAATAGACCGACCCCGTACTCATCTCGGTCGGGGATTTAATGGCACCAATCTCACGGAATCTCACCCATTACTTTGAATAGGCTAATTATTCAGTTAAAGTTAGCTGACGTATTTGTTCCTTCGTAGACGGAACATTCTAGAAACTAAATTACTATAAATTATAGCAATTGAAGGGGTGATATACGGCTGAAAACACCGATTGTTCTTCAATTCATCAATTAGATATGAATGTGGCATAGGCCGTTGTGTCGTTTGTGTGTATTAACAGAAATATTAGGAATTCAGGTGACTGAGACGAAAATTAATAATAATAATAATAATAATAATAATAATAATAATAATAATAATAATAATAATAATAATAATAACAACATACTCTGTAAAATATCGGACAAGTAGAGACAAACAAATTTATAGCCTACCTACGTCAAAGCGTGAGAAACTTCGCCAAGAGGGGCTGCAGTTTCTCGTATTCCTTGGAACTAATTATGCGTGATGCATGATAAATTAATCGAACACTCATCGGAGAATTCTCACCGGCAGCTGCGGGGCACACGTGACAGTGACGCCGATCGCATCTGTTCCTTGAGAAGGTTCCCGCGACTAGAAAAATGTCGTTTCGCTCTCATAAGAAATGCAACGAAGGGAATTCAAGGACTCGGTTGCATTAGCCATTGTGAGGTGTTAAGGTATGCACTCGATTTTAACGATGATTTTGGTTTGGTTTCAAATCTGTGTCTTAGATGCGGGAGCTATGAATCTATTTTAATCGTATAGCACGCAATTTTTGTTTGGTCTCATGATATCGCTATACTGGGGAGCTTTACTGTAATGGCTCTATCGATTTCGTAATATTGTTCAGTTTCTTAATATTGTCCAATGCACCTGAAGTTCTTCATTGGAGGGGTGGGTGGAGCTCTCGGCAAGCACGCTGTTGGGTCCGCGTTCGACTCTCCGACCGGCCAAGGAAGAATTAGAGGAATTTATTTCTGATGATAGAAATTCATTTCTCGTCATAATGTGGTTCGATTCCACAATAAGCTGTAGGTCCCGTTGCTAGGTAACCAGTTGGTTCTTAGCCACGTAAAATAAATCTAATCCTTCGGGCCAGCCCTCTCTAGGAGAGCTGTTAGTGAACTCAGTGGTCTGGTTAAACTAAGATTATACCTAACCTGTTCAATACACCGGGTGATTTGTTATCAATACATACATGTGGCGAATGCTCTTATTAATGTTTCCTCGCTGGCATTATCATTTTCTAATTAATCCAGAATAATCTCCTGCCTAATAATCAACGTTTGATTCATATCTGCTTACACTGAAGATTAGACCTATTTTTGCATTTTAATATTTAAGTATTATTGTTAAGGAGATAAATCCTAATCTGATGGAACAACAAGGCCGCAGGGACCACTTACTTGAAATACAGGCTTTCAAAGAGTTTATATGGCGTTCATCTGAAAGAAGTCACACGAAGTAAAAAGGATGAATAAAAAAAATCAGAAATGAGATATCAGTTCCGGTGCACTTTCCTTTTCGAAAATAATATTACTGGAATATCCACTTTTGAATGAGTGTTTAATTCATTTTTTTAATGCAATGCTGCAAAGGCAAGTTTTTTACTACTGTTTATCGGTGGAAAAACAAAAATTCTATCGTTCATTTTTATATCAACGGTCCGCTTGTTTGGTTATGGCGGCTAGCGTCGTGACATGCCGCTCACATGTCGCGAGTTCGCGTCTCCCCCAGGGCAACGAAGAAGTCGCTGGCACTATATCATGATCAGTTACTGCTGCAGCATGGGGTCTGCGGGGTGGGAGGCTGAAACCAGCATTTATTTGGAAGCTTGAGTTTCAAGTCAAGGGCCCCAGGGGCTTGTTCTGTGTGGGTAGGTTTCACCTAATGAAATAATAATAATAATAATTCGATAATTGTGTGTTGCGTAATTTCCGCCACCTTATATTATATGTTATGGCAGACTTGTGCATCTTTACCAAACTCCAAACGCTTCCTCTTCTTGAGTCTGTTTTTGAAATTTGATTATCACATCGCCTCATGTCATTTTCAACCAGGAAGGAGGGCTGATTGGTGGATTTCCATCTCTCTAGCGCCGTACGCAGGGCTGAGGAAAGCGCAGCGTTTGAGTTGTTGTGAGATTTTTAAAAGGCTGTAGTAAAATCTCAGGCATTCGAAGCGTTCTGCTGTATATATATATATATATATATATATATATATATATATATATATATATATATATATATATATATATATATATATATATATATACAGTATATATATATATATAAATATATATATATATATACATATATATATATATATATATACACATATATATATGTATATATGTATATACATATACTAGTAATCTTCTTATATATATATAATATATATACTGTATATACATATATGTGTATATATATATATATATATATATATATATATATATATATATATATATATATATATATATAGTATGTTTGTGTATGTGCGTAATAGCGATAGCCTGCAAGTAATGCACTCCATGTTTAGAAATACCGCCGTCGTCCAGTCCAGGGCTAGCCTCACGCCTCTGGCCCACTATGCAAGGAAGGAGAATAAAAGTACTTTCATTCAAGCTTCGGAATGGTATACGGACCCTCTCCAGGGCGGGATTGCACGGTCGATCCTCTCTTATAATACCGTCCTAGTGACGGTATGTATGTGTACGCTACTAATAACCATCATCGTTATCAAATTCATCTTCAGGATTATTATAACGTCATTCGTACTTTTGATTATATATATATATATATATATATATATATATATATATATATATATATGTATGTATATGTATATGTATATATATGTATATGTATATATATATATATATATATATATATATATATATATATATATATATATATATATATATATATATATATATATATATATATATATATACACATATATATACAGTATACCAACAAAATACAGATTGATGCTAAGGTAGGGAGAAGCTTTGCAAAGACATCTCTGGCTACGACGCGACCTGCAATCTCAGCCTTAACCTTGACAAAGAAGAAGAAGAAGAAGAAGAAGAAGAAGAAGAAGAAGAAGAAGAAGAAGAAGAAGAAGAAGAAGAAGAAGAGGTACCGAATGCAACATCACCCGACAAGACATTCAGCCCTTGATGGCATATCTCATTTTTCCCAGTCAATTAATTATTGTTCGTGTTGAAGACGTCACTACAAACAGAATTATCTAAGAGCTTTCTACGATTCAGTCTGACGTTTGTGATCTATGTACAAAGAGAATATTGCTATGCGGATACAAACATATGTGTATATACATACACACAAACATGAATATCCATGCAGGTGTGCGCAGACACCCAACGAGAGAGAGAGAGAGAGAGAGAGAGAGAGAGAGAGAGAGAGAGAGAGAGAGAGAGAGAGAGAAGGTTCCAATCTAACCAATAAAATCCTGATTTATCAACTATTATTTCATCTCCCAGCCACTTTGTCCTTTTATGACAATTAAAATTTCATCCAGTCTCATATCCTAATTTTGTGCATGTAAACACGTAAGGAGAGAGAGAGAGAGAGAGAGAGAGAGAGAGAGAGAGAGAAGAGAGAGTAGATAAAAAAACAGTTAATCTCAAAGTATTTTGAGAATTATTATTAAATTTTTCCCATGTCAGGTATGTTCTGTAACTAATATTTTTTTTATAGCAAGACATTTGAAACTTTATGACTTTTTCATCTCTTCCTTTCGTAGGATTTTATTTTCACATAATAGATTTCCGTAACCTCACATAAATCTTCATTGCTTATGACATCCACATTCATTAATGGTCCAAATGTTTGAACTTTTCAATCCCTTCTATTCATGGATAATCAATAAAGCCTCCAAAACGCTTTTATTTTTCAGTTTTCCATTTTTGTATTTATTCAAGAACTGCTCCAGATTTTATTTTTGCACTGTTGACCCTCTCTTATATTACCGCTCTTGTGACGGTATATATGTGTAGGCTAATAATCATCATCATCATCAAATTCATCTTTAGAATGACTACAACGTTACTATTACTTATGATCATAATTGTAAATTTTGATTGCTTATAAAGTCCGGTTACCATAATACATGATTTCTTTTGCAGTTCGTTTATTATTTATTGAGCTTATAATCAGTATCGTAAGAAATTATCATTATTTTGTCAATTTTTGTTATTTGTATATTACATTCCTGATTATAGTTCTACTCCAGATCTTCTTTCTCGCCTTAAATGTATATTGCATCCATATTCCCGATCCTTTATCGTACTTCATTTTGAAACCTCATTATAAATCACTTTCTTAATTAATGTTACCATTTTCCATAAGTTCATTACACATTTCATTCGTAACCATGACTGCTCCAAAGGCCATATTTCTTCTTCTTCGCAATCTGGTGTTGAGACAGCGTCTAGCGGTTGTTTATGCAGCCAAGGAACATTACAGAGAGGGCATTGAGAACCATTACAGTTAAATACTGTGTACCTTCAAATGGGAGCTGTAAATATTGTGGCTGTCGAAGCCTTGGTGTGCCAACTTCAAGTCTTGAGATTCGACTTGCAGAAGTGGCTGTTGGGTGGCCGGTAATAAAGTCAGGAAAAAGTCAGTCAAAAAAAGCCACAATTTTGTCCAGGAGAAAAAGTCACAGGAAACAAAAGTCACATTAATTTACAGTCTTTTGTTTATATTTTTACGGTAATCCCCAAACGGGCTTGCACTAACCACGCCGCAAAGGTGGATACATACCGGGTTAAAATCCTTGGGGGTCACTATCTAGGAAATCTTAATGAGACTTTTTTCCCCTGTGACTTTCTTTCTGTGACTTTTTTCCCTGGATTCGATTGGTGTGAGTTTCGAGACGTAGAGTTGGCACTGTTACTACAGCAGATCTGAAACTGGCCTTTTACTTGGCGGTATAAGTTTTACTAAGTTTTACTAAGTTCGAGTCGGCCTTCAACGAATTGTATTTTCTATTTTCAGCTTTAAATTCAACCTGAAGGATTCAGATTCAGATTCAGCTTTCAGCGACCGAAGCAATGTTGTCGAAGGCCCGAGATTCTATTTTCAAGATGTTTTGAAACTCTGTCTTCTTGAGAATGTTGGAAGAGTCGATGTTTTGGAACTGATACTAGACCTCCAGTTCCCCGTAGGGGCTTAGTGCCGTCAGTGTGCCTCATGCCGTACACTGTAGGCATCACTTAAGGTTCTTTGCAACGAGCCTCCGGCCCCTAGCTGCAACCACGTTCGTTCCTTTGACTGTACCTCCTTTCATATTCTCTTTCTTCCATCTTACTTTCTACCCTCTTCTAACAGTTGATTCATAGTGCAACTGCTTTGAGGTTTTCCTCCTGTTACACCTTTCAAACCTTTTACCGTCAACTTCCGTTTCAGCGCTGAATGACCTCATAGGTCCCAGTGCTTGGCCTTTGGCCTGATTTCTACATTCAATTCAATAGACCTCATGTTGGTGGGGTAAGCGTTTTTACTGATAATTCCAAGATTCAGCTTTGAATGACTTGTGAGACTGTTATTGTTAATGTAGTCAAGCATTCAGCCTTCGGCGTTTATTATAGATTTAAATAAGAGTCAGAGATTTAACCACCATACGGTGCTGTAAAAAGCAGCATTTCAAGTCGGCTGTTTGCTGCCAGTGCTGTTGTAAATGTTGCTGTGGATGCTATAACGCGAGAGCTGTCTGCAGAGCGTTTGGTGAGCGCAGGCAGTATGACAAAGACGCAACCTATCTAACTCGACGCTCCAACACTGTGCTGTATTGAATTACTGTTTGTTTATTTACTATAGACGATAAGAAACCACTTGGCTAGTCTCCACGCTCGCACCTGTACGCGAATATCTGCGATTTATAGTCTGAAAAATGTCAAGACTTTCGCCATAATCTCTGTAGAAAATTGGTTTGAAATTTACGGTACAAGTCGCGAATTCGATATTCTCTTCGGATTAGGGTTATGGAAGATAAGAGTTGATTCTCTCTCTCTCTCTCTCTCTCTCTCTCTCTCTCTCTCTCTCTCTCTCTTCTCATACCCAAATATACCAAAACGCCCGAGGTAACCACCGTCTGCCTATTGGTTCATCGTAAGTTCCGTAGTCGCTTTTCAGCGATGTCTTTAACATTCGTGTTTTTCTCAAGTCTATTCGTCTGTCACTATCCTCTAAATGTCGAGTTTCCCTTGACATTAGTTTGTAATTTTGGAAGTAATAACGTCTTGATAGGAATGACGAACGTGCGTACATTAATATCAGTAAAAAAGAAAATAGTACTCTTTAAGAAAAGGTACAGGGAAAATATGAAAAATTACGCAAAAGGCCACAACGCACCTCCCCGGGTGAGCGAAAAATTGAGATATCGCCAGAACGGAAATGCCGCGCTCGTCTCGACGAAATCCGCCAAATTAAGAGACCTTTAAATAGTGACGTCACCTACTTACTGTTATTCCCTCATCAGCTCGTCTCTTGCACTACGGTTTATCCTTTCTTCATCGCGTAAAAACTCTCCATCTTCACGGCTAATGTGATCGCATATTTCAAATTTTATCCTTTTAAAAACTTGGTTTCCAAAAATACAGACGTCTGGCCACCATCGGAATACAAACATCGTGTGGGTTACGTGTTTTGACGAACGAGAGAGAAGTATATATTTCATCTCATAAGGTTGATTATCATACAGCGTCACCCTGGATTTTAAGCCACACATGCACTAATTTGCTGGACTCTTTTTGATGTTGTTGGCAGAAGCGATGTTCTCGAGGTCAGTCTGTCTGATTTTTTATTTTTTACCTTTTTTTATTTTGTTTTGTTTTGTAAAGGGAGGCTGTTGCCATGGCGTAGGGGCACTGATTTTGTGTTTGTTATCGGTTATTGTAAGAGAGCGCGAAGGAACTAGAAAAGGTACAATAACGCCTACCGAGGCTTCTTTAATAAGCGAAGATCTTTAAACACGAGCAAAGTTCCATAAAAAATCGGAAATATTTCTTATAAACATTTGCGAATATACATTTGTAAACATGTTTAGTTACGCTTTTTTGTTGTACGAGGTTATGTTAACCTTTGTTGACATTTCTTCAGTTGCTGGAGAGAGAGAGAGAGAGAGAGAGAGAGAGAGAGAGAGAGAGAGAGAGAGAGAAATCAGTATGAACAAATGATCAATTGATACGCAACGTGCAATAGCGCCGAAAGATTATAGAATATATTTTTCCCTCTCGTTGTTAAAACGGAAGTCGTGAGGGGCACAGAATCCCCCAAATACTGCCAACGGTGGCTTTATCGAACATAAAGAGAGGAATAATAAGCTACAGAGGCCACAGACAGAGGCTAGTAAGTTTCAGAGACTGTGAATACAGGATAATAAGCTTCAGAGCCTTTGAACACAGAATAATAAGCTACAGAGACTTTGAATACAGAATAATAAGCTTCAGAGCCTTTGAACACAGAATAATAAGCTTCAGAGCCTTTGAACACAGAATAATAAGCTTCAGAGACTGTGAACACAGAATAATAAGCTTCAGAGACTGAGAACACAGAATAATAAGCTTCAGAGACTGTGAACACAGAATAATAAGCTTCAGAGACTGAGAACACAGGACAACAAGCCTCAGAGACTGTGAACACAGAATAATAAGTTTCAGAGACTGTGAATACAGGATAATAAACCTCAGAGACTGTGAACACAGAATAGTAAGTTTCAGAGACTGTGAACACAGAATAATAAGCTTCAGAGACTGTGAACACAGAATAATAAGCTTCAGAGACTGTGAACACAGAATAATAAGCTTCAGAGACTGTGAACACAGGATAAAAAGCTTCAGAGACTGTGAACACAGAATAATAAGCTTAAGAGACTGTGAACACAGAATAATAAGTTTCAGAGACTGAGAACACAGGACAACAAGCCTCAGAGACTGTGAACACAGAATAATAAGTTTCAGAGACTGTGAACACAGAATAATGAGCTTCAGAGACTGTGAACACAGAATAATGAGTTTCATGGCCTTCGAATACAGGATAATAAGCTTCAGAGACTGTGAACACAGAATAGTAGGTTTCAGAGACTGTGAACACAGAATAATAAGCTTCAGAGACTGTGAACACAGAATAATAAGCTTCAGACACTGTGAACACAGAATAATAAGCTTCAGAGACTGTGAACACAGAATAATATGCTTCAGAGACTGAGAACACAGAATAATGAGCTTCAGAGACTGTGAAAACAGAATAATGAGTTTCAGAGACTGTGAATACAGGATAATAAGCTTCAGAGACTGTGAACACAGAATAATAAGCTTCAGACACTGTGAACACAAAATAATAAGCTTCAGAGACTGTGAACACAGGACAATAAGCTTCAGAGACTGTGAACACAGAATAATAAGTTTCAGAGACTGTAAACACAGAATAATAAGTTTCAGAGACTGTGAACACAGGATAATAAGCTTCAGAGCCTGTGAACACAAAATAATAAGCTTCAGAGACTGTGAACACAGGACAATAAGCTTCAGAGACTGTGAACACAGAATAATAAGTTTCAGAGACTGTGAACACAGGATAAGAAGCTTCAGATTCTTTTAACTGTTTCATTATTCAGTACTTGCTTAATTCAGGCTAAAAGATGCATGTGATCCAGGCACCTTTCTCCCGACTGCAGTTACTAATATTTCATCAATAATATTCAAGTCCGTTCTTTTTGTGCGGTTTTTCCCCCCTTCCATTTCACCTCACACCTCCAGCTTGGATTTAAAGCTAAACTCTCAGCCTTTACTTGCATTTATATCCTGAAAGAATTGTTGAACTATTATTTATCATCAGCCTCCCCTGTATACGTGTGTGTGTGTGTGTGTGTGTGTGTGTGCCCGCGCGTGCGCGCGGGTCAATGTATGCGTTAGATGAAGTGAAATATATCTTAGATAATGTTTCAGTACGCTACTTTATTTTCCTTACTTATAAAATCATAAAAACTCAACCATTATAGCAATATACATAATGCACAATAAAAATACTTACGTAAAAGTAAACGGTGCATTTTCCTGTAATATTCACTTATCCTTTCCGAGTAATAATGAATATACAAAGTTGATATTGGTCACAGCCAACAGGTCCTTCTTCTACTTGTATGGTATTTATGGAAACACCCTATGCAGGTGCATAGATCGTAAGGTGTAAATTAGTTTTTGAAAAAACTGTGGCGAGGGGAGGTATTTTCACAAAGTTAAAAGCAGTTCAAATCACTAGCAATATATTGTAACGAAACTAAATCGGTTTTCCTCACCAACTTGTTCTCATTGGAGTCTCCCAAAACACCGAACCATGAGTTCATCAGTACTAAGGTGTTTAGTGGCCACATGTGAATCTCACAGAGGGTGGTGGATCATTTCATGCTACATGAGAACTGTCTTTGATCTGAGGAAAACGACAGATACTCGCTGGCTGGACAAAAGCTGAGCAGAGGAGATCCGCTGATTTACTCTTTCAGTTATGTGAATGTTGTATACAGAAAAAATTCATTGTCCCACGAGGATGTAAATTTATTCATTTATTAGTTGGACGCTTGGTACTGTATGTTTCTGTATCCATTATCACACCTATAAGTCTCACCAGCTAGATGATTAAGTAAATCTGATACACATTAGTAAACAGTCCACTGAGAAATTCTGGCAAGATCAGAAGTTTTCCCTCGCCCCCATCTTTTTTGGGGGGAATATGTAAGGCACACAAGAAGTAAAAATATGCCTCAACTTAGGTAAAATGACTTTTTGCATTTTGTTTGAACTCTGAATGCTATTATCTACTCCAGATTCCTCATAGATCACACAGTAATCTTCACCTGCAGGGCACTTCAGGCATAGTTTCTTGATATTCTAGTCATCCTCATGCGCCTGTACTAAATCACGGGTATCACCTCCACTTGGAGGACCAGTGATAACCATACCAGCGCTTCCTTCTTCTTCTTTTTTTATCGAAGTATATGGCATCCTTTAAGAACCTCTGAGAAGCAATCCTTTGTTCTTAAAATGCATTTGCGTCCATTCAGTTCTTCGTCAAAGAAAGGAATAGAATGTATAAACGAACGACTTTAGATTTAAAGCTATAATACGCAACAAAAGCAAATATATATTTAACATTTGTTGATAACTTTATCAATAAGTAGAGCTTATGCATGTTTGCAATGTCATTATGATAGCATCATAATTACGAAAAATAGGTTATTGTATCTGTCAGTCCAATTTCAACATTTGCAGTTACCACATTACTTCTCTTCTCAGTAGCAGAAGTGGTGTGTCTTAAGAATATGAAAAGGAAGAACAAATGAAAATTGTTTTTCGTTCTATGTTGTGTTATAGGGAAGGTGAATGTTCGGTGGAAAGCTGACTCTTTCTAAATAATCTAAATTTAATAAAATGAGATCTTAATGTAATGAATAAACGAAAAAACCATTGGGCTATTCACTAATTCATACCAAATCAGATGCACTGGCATCGAGATAACAATAAACATCCTTTATTACGCCGATTATACGGTTCTGATATCTCGTTCTGTGCAAGGTCTCCAAGGACTAATCGATATCTGCCGTGGATGTGCAGATGAATGTAACAGAATTGAATGAAGCAAACAAGACCCCGTGCATGTCGCTGCTACCCAGATCGCCTAAACGCGCTGAAGAACCACAGTTGCCCCTCGGGAAACTTCCCCTGGAATTCACATGCGAATTCCCGCATCTGGGGCCCATCATCACGGCCGACCCAAATGAAACGGTTGACTCAGGACAGAGATGACGTACTCTTTGCTTGACTGGAAACCCGAAACATTTGAAAGGTTTGCTTCCAGTTACAGGAAAATCCAAATGCTGTTGTTCCGCTCTCGTTGCTGTGGCGTCTACAGATGTACCCTTTGGACATCCCAAACAGGAGAGACCATAGGCCGCATTGCCGTTGTTCATAATTACATTCAGAGGCGCATTGCAAACACAGCTAGCTATCATTTAGCAATTATCATCATTTGAAAGTGATTTTCAGGCGAGCTATATTCAGTGTGGTCTTCGAACCAAGTTATGGTAATTCACTGCTCCATAACACGTTAAGCAGAAGAGCAACACGATCTGAATTTATTTTGTCGCATAGTGGATGGCGTTAAGGGTCTCGTAAGTGTCAATGTTTTTCCAACACTTTTTGGTTTTCTGTAAAGGAAAACTATTGTGACGGCTTTGTCTGTCCGTCGGCACTTTTTCAGTCCGCCTTCAGATCTTAGAACCTACTGAGGCTAGAGGGCTGCAAATTGGTATGTTGATCATCCACCCTCCAGTCATCAAACATACCAAATTGCAGCCCACTAGCCTCGGTAGTTTTCATTTTATTTAAAGTTAAAGTTAGCCATGATAGTACTTCTGGCACCGCTATAGTTACTAACAACCCGGGCCACCACCGGACCGTAGCTGAGTTTCATGGGCCGCTGCTAGGAGTTTCATGGACCGTGGCTGAGTTCCATGGGCCATGGCTGAAAGTTTCACGCAGCATTATACGCTATACAGAAAACTCGATTACGCCGAAGAAACTTCGGCACATTTTTTACTTGTTTTCTAACATTATCGCTTATCATTATTGTTAGCAAGGTTACAATGCCCGTCATATTATCTACCCCATTGAAGGTCGGCTGCCGCAGGACGCAACAAAACAAAAAAAAGGACGCAACTAGGTCCTGTTATAATGTAATCCTGCTGTGTTTTCTCGATATATTTTATTTAGTTTCCCTCTCGCCTTGCCTTTTTTTGCGCAGTTATTCGTCGCTTGAATTATTATTATTAACGCCGGTTTCACTGGGTTCATTTCTATTCAATCACTGAAGACGCGTAGAGCTCTGTCAGCGTTAACCCAATGCTGTACGATAAAATATGATGTCCTACTCTACTCCACGACTTTGGAAGAACTGAGGTGAAATTCAGAATCATCGACTGTTAGAATAAAGTGTGCAAAGGTTTCAAAAGGGTTCGTGAACCTTCCCTCAACCTCTGAACACAACCAGTCGACCGAAATGAATCAAAGTTTCATATTCCTGAGTAAAAAAATGTATGACATTAAGTTATAAATAAAATTAAATAAAGAAAGATGAATGAAAATACATGATAAGTAAAACTTTTAATAAAAACAAACAGCTGTTGGCACTGAATAATGATTAATGAAACACCACGGCAATGATTTTCATCTTTTTCTTCAAAATACGATCTTGTATCCCTGAAGATAAGGGATACAAGATCTTGAGCTAAGATAGTAAATATCACATTTGTATGGGGAGTCAATGGGAAAAAGCTGTATCCATTCATACACACATACACACACATACACATATATATATACATATATATATATATGCACACACAAACACATACAACATACACACACACAAACAAACATATATATATATATACAAATATATATATATATATATATATATATATGTATATGTTTGTGTGTTGCGTGTGTCTGTATGTTGTATGTATATGCATGTTGTGTGTGTGTGTGTGTGTGTGTGTGTATGTGTGTGTTGTGTTTACTATATTATATCCTAACACCAGTACCCAGTATCTCATGTCTTCAAGGGTGATACTTATATATAAACACATGCTATTGTCGCATTTCAGGCTTTTTAAACTACAGGCGCCAAAATGCATAACAGCCTTGCCGTAGATGAAATGAAGTACCTCCGTTGCTTGGCAATGCAGAAAATACGCGAAAGATATGAATCGTCAACCGCGTTCTCTTCCATAAACCTGTCTAAATCTGAGAAAAATAAAACCTTCGTATCACTCGAACACGAAAGCAGACGCTCGGAGCATGCGCAGTCTAATTGCGCTTTTTGATTCAAGTTTCCTGACATATAGAACTCTAAATGTATCGACAAGGCATAAGAATTTTTTATTTTAAACTTTAATTTTGCCTCTTCATTTTTGTTTCGCACGGGGTTAATTTCATACCGATACAAACGTAATGAAAATTCGTTTTCTTTCGTTGCCGTTTTTCCCTCGGCGGAAAACAAACGTAACGAATCACAACTGTTCGTTAGCAATCTTCATAATGACACGAGATGTTTTTTCATCGTTTCTCCTTCTCTGCCAGAGAAAATTAAAATTCTTCGACGGCAAAATTAATCAAGGCTCCAGACAGATTATATTTTTGGAAAATGAGCCTTTTCACTTAGCGAATCAATTGATTTTCGCTTAGAGAATCCACTGCTTTTCACTTAGAGAATCAATTGCTTTTTGCTTAGAGAATCAGTTGCTTTTTGCTTAGAGAATCAATTCCTTTTTGCTTAAGAGAATTATTTAGTTTTCACTTAGAGAATCAATGGCTTTTTGCTTAGAGAATCAGTTGCTTTTTTACTTAGAGAATCAATTGCTTTTCACTTAGAGAATCATTTGCTTTCTACTTAGAGAATCAATGAAACGCAGACACGAGATAATTGAAATAGCATTATCAGAGTCTTACTACATTTCGTAAAAAGAAATAGAAGGAAAAGCTACTATATATGCATCGTTATTCGTTCGGAGGAGCCTCGTCAAATCTTCAACAATTGCCCGAGAATTGAAACGAGAACACGACTTCTATTTACTTGATACAAATCGAACTGTAACAGAGAACGAACTGGAAGAAGGTCGAGATATTCGTCCTCTTTCCTTGCTGCATTTTCCTTCCTGGGGACTGAAGCACTTTTTGGAAGCAAGGAAACGCATCAGAATCAACAGTAAATTGAACCGAAAATGTGACTTTTTCTGACATTCACGTGTGTCGTATCAGTAATCGATCTGATTTCCGAGGGAAGTAAAATTCTTTGTTCTCAGTGTTAACGGCATTCGGGCTGGGCGATAATATGCCCAAGTTCTCGTCGAAAAGCAAATTACGATAAGTATTGGTTGTTTTTATGAAATATTGTAGGTTCTCCTTATTTCTTTGTTTTGTTTGGGTACAATGGCCTCTTTGTTAGTGTTGCAGTAATCTGTGTGTGTGTGCATGATTACGAGTTCGTCAGTCTTAAAAACTACTGAGGCTAGGGGGCTGCAAATTGGTATGTTGATCATCCACCCTCCAATCATCAAACATACCAAATTGCAGCCCTCTAGCCCCAGCAGTTTTTTTTTATTTCATTTAAGGTTAAATTTAGCCATGATTATACGTCTGGCAACGCTATAGGACAGGCGACCACCGGGCAGTGGCTGAAAGTTTCATGGGCCGCGTCTCATACAGCATTATACGCCTGTACAGAAAACTCGATTGCGTCGAAGAAACTTCGGCGCATTTTTACTTGTTTTTACTTGTCCAGCAACAAACAAATCTGTGGTTTTAATGTTTTCTTTTTTTTCCTTCGACGCAAAGGTTAAAGGTTACTTGGCTACTTTCGTAATTTCTTCTCTCCCACGTTTCATGATTTACTAAGCTGTAATAACTGATTTAATATCTTGAGGACTTGCTTTGTGATCATAGTTGCAGTAGCTAACAACTCAACCTGAAGCTTTACCAATTTATGACATAACGTAGTTGTTAAATCTCGAGACCTCGCGTAATGGCGAAGCGTTGATGCTCCGTGTGAAATGTACAACTTTTATAACACACTGTCGCGATTCCAGGAATATTATATATGCAATATAATCACCCCTGAGACATTCACTCGTAGAATTCAACAGGACTAACAGCGCCCTTTCTAAATGCACCAGAAAGCAATTTGCGGTTATTTTCAACCTGAATGATTTTTCAAGCCTTCACAGTAAATCAAATCAACGTGCAATTGATTTTGATTGCGCCCAGTCTTCATGGCAATGTTCATTCTCCCAGTTTACATGAGAAGGACTTGTTCTAGTGTTCCAATCGCCCCAATTTTTTTTCCTGTTCGTATGAAGGAATCACGGTGATGAATTTGTAACAAGCGAGCGTCCATAATGCTGGCGCATGTTAAATGTTACTTTAGTTGAACTTTTTAACTTAGAAGGAAATTTACCTATATATTCTTCCTTTGAAAGACTTAGCATTTCTCGTAAAAGTGGACGATTCGTAATATTTTGCATGCATCCGTTCTGTGATTTATCTATAATTCTGCAGACTATTTTTTCATTTAGCATACTTTTGACGAGAGAGAGAGAGAGAGAGAGAGAGAGAGAGAGAAAGCTATCAAGAACAGAAGTGAGTTGTTAGGAGACTGTGTAATTGTTAGTTGTCTATATTTATACATTTTAATTACCATTTCAACAACTAGACGGCATTATGTTTCGCTCACTACTGATTTTTAATTCGATGTTTCTGTTTGTTCATTAAAACCGAGTCCCAGAGTTGTTAAAACACGCGAGGGATCTCTAGTATATTAACGGGGATACTTCGGGTAAAAATTAGAGCAGTGCCTCAATTCTCAAATATAAAAGACATCTCCCATACTTTTTTTAATTTTCTGTGAAAGAAAACTATTGCGCTGGTTTTGTCTGTCCGTCCGCACTTTATCCTGTCCGCACTTTTTTCTTAAAAACTACTGAGGCTAGAGGGCTGCAAATTGGTATGTTGATCATCCATCCTCCAATCATCAAACATACCAAATTGCAACCCTCTAGCCTCAGTAATTTTAGTTTTATTTCAGGTTAAATTTAGCCATAATCGTGCATCCGGTAACGATAAAGGACAGGCCACCACCGTGCCGTGGTTAAAGTTTCATGGGCCGCTGCTCATACAGCCTTATGTCGAGACCACCAAAAGATAGATCTATTTTCGGTGGCCTTGATCACACCCTGTAGCGGCTGTACAGAAAACTCGATTGCGCCGAAGAAAATTCGGCATATTTTTCACTTTACTTCATATTTTGTTTTCATACCTGTAGACGTATGGCATCTCTGCATCACTTTGTCTAATTCGCCACGTTATTATTATTATTATTATTATATATATTATTATTACTGCGACATGATTCCGGGGAAAATAACTGGTTTCACAGAGTTGCCATGTAGTGCATTTCATCACAGAGTTGCCATGTAGTGCATTTTCACCATCTAATCTGATTGAAATCTTTCCCAGCACTCGCTCCTCGCAGGCTGCCGTTCCCCGAGGTATTTTGAATCATTAATAAATGGTCCTTTTTGTTTCAAGAGTTTTGACCGGGCGCTCTTTTAATCACAGTCAATGGCTGACGTTTTTATGAAGTGCTTAGGGATTCCTTTAGGTCTGATGTTCTTTGAAATGATTACGTAAAAACATATACATATAGACTTCTGTTTGATTTGAAAGTCATTTTCATTAATCCTATCGCTGCTTAAAAATGTTCTTTTACTGCTCGAACTGAGAACGAACACGTAAAAAAGTGAAAGTTAATTAAAGTGCAGCAAGTTGGAAGCCACTTTTTTTCTTACCGACAGCGACACACAGACCGTACTGGAAAGTGCAAGACTAATCAAATAATCGCGATTACTCAGTTATGTTCTGCGTCTGTCGTAAAATCACAAGAAAAATCCATAAACGCTGAAGCATTGTCCACATATTGCTGACAGCGAAAGGATATTATGGTAAATATCATTATAAGATGAACAGAGTACAATTTTCTTCATGCGTCCGCTGGTATAGTGGTTAGTGTCGTGGCATGCCACTCAGATGTCGCGGGTTCGCGTCTCCCCCAGGGCGATGAAAAATCACTGGTTCTGTATCATGATCAGTTACTGCTGCAGTGTGGGGTCTGCTGCGGTGGGAGGTTGAAACCAACGTTCTTTGGAAGCTTGAATTTCAAGTCAGTGGCCCCTTTGGTGTGCTTGTTCTATGGGAATAGGTTTCATCGACTGAAATGATAATAATAATAATAATAATAATGATCACGTGACTTCATAACTGTCGTTACAGCGATAGCGGCAGGAACCCAAGAACGCCCATGCAGTTGCCTGTGACTTTCAATGTCATGTTTTCCCTAATGTCCTTCCAATTACACCCCCCATATTAGTAATGCCATAATTTTTACTGGCAGGACTATTATGGAGTGGACATTACTTGGAAGAGATAAAGTCCTCTTCAATCTGACCCTACAGTCACGTCTTCCAAGAGATTTTGTGGTATCAGTGACCAGCATCAATACAAATTAACTTCTTGTGGCTGTGTTTATGCTCCATAACGATAATGCTCATAATTTTGTATAATTTTTCAGTAAAATGTACGCGGTTGTATACTTGTAAGAAGTTGGTGTCTACACTGACCGGTGATTATAACTGTTGTGCTGTCATAGCAGCTGTGAGTACTAGTAGCCTTTATGAAAATGATGGTGGCAGTGAGTTTTAGTTTTCTGTCAAAGAAAACTACTGTGCCGGCTTTGTCTGTCCGTCCGGGCTTTATTCTGTCTGCACTTTTTCTGTCCGCCCTCAGACCTTAAAAACTACAGAGGCTAGAGGGCCTTACTTTTCCAAAATTCCCTATACAAGGATGGTTACAGAGATGGACTTAATGATTTATAGAGTCCTGCTGATGTTCCATGCACTTAGCTAGAGATACGGTTTTAAAGTTGTCAAGCTGTTCTGTAGAAATTCCTAGTTTCATAATTGATTTATGTGAAACATCTTCAAATATATCAATCATGAACCATAACTTCATGATTGATATATTTGAACCATGACTTCAAATACATCAATCATGAACCATAACTTGATGATTGATATATTTCAACCATAACTTCAAATATATCAATATGAACCACAACTCCATGACTGATATATTTAAACCATAACTTCAAAAATATCAGTCATGAACCATAACTTCATGACTGACATGTTTGAACCATAACTTCAAATATATCAATCATGAACCATAACTTCATGATTGATATATTTGAACCACAACTTTAAATATGTCAGTCATGAAAGATAACTTCATGATTGATATATTTGAACCACAACTTTAAATATGTCAGTCATGAACCATAACTTCATGATTGACACATTTGAACCATAACTTCAAATACATCAATCATGAACCACAGCTTCATGATTGATATATTTGAACCACAACTTCAAATATATCAATACGAACCATAACTTCGTTGATTGATATATTAACTTCAAATATATCAATATGAACCATAACTTCATGATTGACATATTTGAACCATAACTTCAAAAATATCAGTCATTAACCATAACTTCATGATTGATATATTTGAAATATAATTTCAAATATATCAATCATAAACCATAATAACTCTATGACTGATACATTTGAACCATAACTTCAAATACATCAATCATGAACCATAATAACTTTATGATTGGTATATTTGAACCATAACTTCAAAATACATCAATCATGAACCATAACTTCATGATAGATATATTTGAACCATAACTTCAAAATATATCAATATGAACCATAACTTCATGATGGACATATTTGAACCATAACTTCAAATATATCAGTCATGACCCATAACTTCATGACTGATATATTTGAAGTTATGGTTCATGACTGTTATAGGAGAACAACGGTCAAAATAACAATGAAAATTAAGATGATGAACGGCGGTAATAGCGGTGATGATAACAATTGATATAGTATTGCTAAAACGGGATTAAATCCTAGAACGAAAAACTTCGGGAACCGGAAATTCTCTGCCACAGTGTTTAGAAAGAATGTGAGCGAGCGGTACATGGACGGGTTTGCTTTAATGAAGCCAGCGAGCTTCAAAAAAAAAAAAAAAAAAAAAAACATTTAGGCCAGAAAAGGTGAAAAATTAAATTAACTGAATAAGTTTCTACAGGATCGATTGAGAATTAACTGATCCTACCACCTGCTTGGAGTTACAAGAAGCTCTAAAACTGATCACATGAGCAAATTGTTTTTAAAATGACTAAAAAAGCATAAGACAACTTTAAAGTAGGAAAGAAAACAGAAGAAGTGCACATGCGGTTTTCGGTGTCAAGATTGTGTACGACCAAAGGGCGGGGACAGCTTTTCAAGGACACCGTTCCCAAGGGCAAGCATCCTTCAGGGAGCCTATATTGCCAGAGAGAGAGAGAGAGAGAGAGAGAGAGAGAGATTAAGTCAGTCAGACATGTAGATATTCTTGAGGGCGCTTATATTGTCAGAGAGAGAGAGAGAGAGAGAGAGAGAGAGAGAGAGAGAGAGAGAGAGATATTAAGTCAGTTAGACATGTAGACATCCTTGAGGGCGACTATATTGTTGTCAGAGAGAGAGAGAGAGAGAGAGAGAGAGAGAGAGAGAGAGAGAGAGAGAGAGATTAAGTCAGTCAGACATGTACAGTAGACATCCTTGAGGGCGCTTATATTGTCAGAGAGAGAGAGAGAGAGAGAGAGAGAGAGATTAAATCAGTTAGACATGTAGACATCTTTGAGGGCGACTATATTGTTGTCAGAGAGAGAGAGAGAGAGAGAGAGAGAGAGAGAGAGAGAGAGATTTAGTCAGACACATAGAGAGAGAGAGAGAGAGAGAGAGAGAGAGAGAGAGAGAGAGAGAAGCAGGGACTGACTACGAGACGGGAGAAGCCTGCACAGGTTGCGTCTACACTCTACACCAATATTTATGGCTTGACTTTTTCCTTTTCAGCATTATAACTTATCCTTTTTTTATGAGCCCGGCAGTGCAGCCGGCATAACGCCTGCCCTGCAACGGCCCTAAAGCATTAAAACCAGAAGGGCGCGCAAAAAATCTAACTCCTAGAGAAACCTTAAAAGCTCTTTTTGTGCAAGGCCGACGGAACGGAAAACACGGAGCTCTTGTCATGCGCAGAGGCAGTAGCGTAACTAAGGGGTGGTGGGGGGGAAGATGAAAATTCATACTGGCCTCTTAAAAGAAAGAAGTTTATAGGAATCAAGTCCTTTTCAGTTGTTCGTCTGTAGTTCCTCATAAGCTTTTGAAAAAGGATTCTTCGATATAGCTAAATTACGAACAACTGTATCCGATGTCAGGTATTATCAAACTACTTTTCGCACGTTCACTTTGCAAACGGAAGACCTGCAACTTACAATTACCTCATTCTGAAGCTGTGATAGTCCTTGCTAATGGCATTCTCTGGGGTCAGTTATAGTGGTCGAGGAAGAGGCTTATACGGTGAAAATGTGTTTTATGTGTCATTTTAATTCTTACGTACGTTATAAAGAGAACTCTCTTACTTCATCTGAGTAAAAATTTTCTTTCTTTTACTGGAAATGCGCAGGCTCAATGATGCGTTCACCATTTTTCTCTTGGTTTAGATGAAATGTGAGGATATAAGCAAACTACTATCGTTATCGATACACAGATACGCATACTTACTTTTATACATACAACTATATACCCACATATCTATCTATCAGGTTTCTGGTCGCAAGATATCAGATTTGGGATCGTGGGAACCAATTTAGACCTGTTGCCTAAAAAAAACCTGTGTTCCTCTGTTGGCGTACGGATTTTAGAAGTGAAATTCTCCTGGGGTACAGAAGCTTATAGGAGGCTGGTAACCTCATCTGAAAATACTGAGAAACAGAAGAGTAACAGAGATAAATAACACACACACACACACACACACACACATATATATATATATATATATATATATATATATATATATATATATTTATATGTATATATATTTATATGTATAAATATATATATACATATTTTCATATATATAATGTATGTATATATTATATATATATATATATATATATATATATATATATATATATATATATATATATATATATATATATATATATATATATATATATATATATTATGCTAGTGCATTTTTGTGGTTTAGTGTTCTTGACACCTGATTCCCCTCTGAAGACGCCAAGAGAATCAGCTGTTGATGTAGTCAGTGAAGTGTGCCTGGCAGTTAGTCGACTGGTTAGTCGCAACGAGGTTCGTTGAGGTCACAGGGGTTTCAGCTTTTGAAAATAACAGCTTTTTCTATTTCTTCTCTCATCCAGTTTTTATTGCATGGCCTAATAATAAAGTATAATTAGGGTCCACTCTCAGTATTTAGACTGACAAACTGAGACCTCGGGAATATATAGAAGTGATCTGTGGTTTCTTCATCCAAAAAGTCCCAAAAAATCCTGTGATGAGTTTTCGAGCTATGGCCGCAAAATGGCTGCCATTATTATAGAATTGTTGATTTTTCTCATTTATTATGGTAGTTGTAAAAGCTATTTATATAATTCTTTTAGTACTAAATGTATCTTTGTGAAAGTATGTGCCTTTATTTTTTAAAAACAGTCTTTTATCAGAACATGACAGGAATATTCCCATTCCTGTTTTGGGAAGACTAATGAGTTTTACAAAATGAAGATGACTCTAAGTCGTTAAAAACGGGAAGGAAGTAATTTAAGAGAAATAATAAAAAACGATTTACATTACTGCACAATTCCTTGTCTGTATAAAGGGTGTTTCATCAAGTTGAAGTTACTTATGCTTGTAGAATTTCTGCGTGTTTGCTTGATAAGTTGAAAACTAATCTAGATAAATCTAGGTTTCATTGTATTGTACATAGTTGCCAAATACATGTTTTAGTTCAATATAATCTTTCTACGGTAATTGTGGTTATAAAAGCTGGATTTATTATTAACTGATTACAGTGCCATAAACATCTGGTCTATGAAAATCTTTACAAGCAAGGTATAGACGTACGCATAGTTAAATACTACCTAAATACTCATGGCATCTATTGAAGTAAATATATTCAAACAAATAAAACTCGGTCCTGGTTTGTCCTACAAAGGTCAGCCTAGTTTCATTTAAAAGATAATAAAATTCTGAAGGTGGTTTATGTAAGTCAAAATTTTGATAAACCAATTAGCTTTCCCATACCAGGAATGGGAATATTCCTATCATGTTCTAATAAAATACTTTTTATAAAAACAAAGGCACATAGTTTCACACTAATGCATTTAGTACTAAAGAAATTTTCAGTAAATACCTTCTACATCTACCATATAATAAAAAGTGACGCATATTTCATTAATCAATTTAATTTTTTTTTACTCTTAGACACAATAAATGAGAAAAATCAACATATCCATAATGCTGATAACACAGATCACCTGTAAGTATTCCCAAAGTCTCAGTTTGTCAGTCTGAATTCTGAGGTGTCCTAAAATTTACTTGTAGAGTTAATGATAACAATAAACACAATCTAGTATGTAACTAAAATAAATTTCTACCTCACATCAGGATCGAACCCAAGATTCTGCGGTGAAAGGCAAGGGAGCTACCAACTGACTCACACAAATCATAAAAGAAGCTGGAACCCAAGCACTTGCACAGTTTAAGCTAAAAACTCATTCTGATTCTGTCGGTCTAAAGCAATTGAATTTTGTAGCCGCTGAATTAGTCGTTTCTGGTGGGTCACAACACGGTAAGGGGCCAGCAGCCTCATCCCAAGAGATTTGTTTAGAATTTGAATACTAACAACTTCTAGAGCTAACTACTTTAATGGGAAATGGATATGGCATACACATACATGCATACATACACACATATACATATATATATATATATATATATATATATATATATATATATATATATATATATATATATATATATATATTACACACACAGACATATATACAGTATATATACATATACAAATGCGTGTGACCGTATGAATAATACCGACTGCTAAGTCTTAAAAAGAATACATTCGAAGAGCTTCTTGGCTACAACGACTCGCGTGAGGCCGTGAGCTTTTTTTTCTTTTTTTTTTACAGTAAACACGTTCCTGGTCATTTAGGCTGAGTAAAAAATGTAAACAAAAACCGGTTGAACAGGTTTTCTGGAAACCTAGAATCATCTTCCAAGTACATGTGCCATACTGGTCTACAGTCAGCACTAGGATAATCCACAACCCGTCGTCCGATAACACAACTTGAATTACAACCCAACTGCGATAATAACACCCGAGTCGAAAGAGAATAACGACGTGGTCAGCAAGTAAACTGCCCATTACGCCATGATTGACCGGCCAATCTTCGCTGCAAAAAAAGAGCACTCCCTTATTACCGAGCTGGTCACGCAAGATCGCGAGAACAAATGAAAAGAAGAAGAGGGGAAGGCGGGAATCGGAAGTGACGACTGCGGTCATGGACGATTAGTTTCGCTTACCGAGAGCTGAACTTCTCCCAGAACGCTTGACCTGTCATTTCTGTCCTTTGTCTGTGTTTTTTGTGTCTTTTCCAAGATGGAGGGATATTTTTACAGAGTGCGAATGACTATGATTCCTGGGTCGTGTTGTAAAGTTCGCAGCATACAAGTAACCTCATACGATTTTCAGGCTTTAATTTTATATAATGAGGGAAGGTATAGGGATGCTCGCTTGCTCGGAAACCAGCGAAAGGTTTCCACAAACTAAAAACGACAACCCATAATGTTATTAATTAAATATTTTCCTGTAAGTATTGCGAAATCATTAGAATTCCCTGAAACTATCTTGTTCTCATCGAATGGTCGAATTAGGCGGTTTACTAGAGGCTCGTTTTTGCTTTAAAGTATCCTTATTCTTTGTTTTGTTGATGCCGTTTTATTATTAGCGATTATTCACATCACCCATTTTACCTACAAATTTCATGCAACATGACGCCATCAAAGAAAAAATATCGAAAAGAAAGATTTTTATGGTTCTTGCTAGACCAAGTTCACATATGCCAGTTCTGTCTTTTACACTCTTAATCATCCCATAACCTGATACGATTGCCGTATTACCAGTAAACAAAAAGAATTTAGTTTCTCATTCAACAAACAGGGCGTGACCGTGTAGCCAAACTTATAAGCAAATGGGTCAACCCTACATTTTACGCTATTATGTCAAAATCTCCCTCTAACTGGGGCAGAACACTGAAAAAAATAAGTTTAAGATTTTTTGGTCCCGGTTCTTTAATGTTCCCAAAATGAAAGTCATGCGTTTGGTAGGCGAGTAGCCTCAGGTTGTCTAAAGGGGTACGTCGAAGTCAGCCTTATCGCTGAGAAGGAGCAGTGGAATACTCAGGGGTGGAAAGTGGAACGGTGAAGTACAGCAGAAAGGAGAGAATGGGTAAATCCACTTGCCCGTTTTGTGGCTGACTGTGTTAGAAATGGTACTATAAGAGACATTACGAAAGTTGTATATGCTGATGAGATAGTGATGAAAGGGAGACAAAGATGTCTTGGACATGTCCACCACACAACCACTGGAATAATAGTACGTGATAACACAAGAATAAACAGATGGACTTCTTTTGGAAACAGAATTGGGAGATCTAGACCTACCTGGATGAGAACTATACAGTGAAGAAGGCTAGAAACGAGTGGAGATTCATGGAAAATGAAGCGCATGAAAGGCAGAAGTGCCAAAATTTCAGAGGCCCTTAGCGCACAGTTCAGGAGGTGTTGATGGTGATTGATTTCTCATTTATCCCCTTATTTTGAACTCACACAACTTTCATGTGATAGCAAGGAAGTTAGGCATTGAAGACTGACATTTTGCTTTGCTTTGATTTTCTTTGACTACCCTTCTGTTACTTAAAACATTATGTGTGAAGACAACCAGATAGTAAAATCATTTATCTACAGTAGACTAAGATGCTCAAGAACTGTCAGGTTGAATATTTCTTTTAGATTTGAAGCCAGCGCCAATTTAATGACCTAACCTAATCTAGGGATGGTCGACGTAAGGACACCATGTGCAAGTATACTGAGGATGAATAGGGTAGTGAAAAAAAGAAAGCGAAAGGGAAAATGAAGGTGATTGCTGAAATCGAAAAGAGAGAAGTGAATTTAGAGAGAAATGATTTGAACAGATAGAGCTGAAGAGAGACATACTTTGAAGAGAATGCTCTCCTGGGTAGACGGTGTGAGTATTTGGAAGATTTTTTAAACGGCAAAGATAGACGAGAGTCAGATCTGATTGACGAAAGAGTGGAAAGGGTTGGTGTAATTTAGAAGCTGAAGAATGGAAATGCACTAAGAACTGATGGGATTACAGGCGACATGTTGCAGTATAGTTGTGACAGTAGTGGTTGAGTGACTGACGAAGGTTTGTAAGATATGTATAAATGTGAGAAAGGTTCCACAGGAATAGGTGGTAGGGGTTAATTATTTCGTGTCCAAAATATATCAACTCATTAAACATAATGCATCGTTGAGTCAGGCTCACTTATACATCAATCCTGCACTTATCATCTATATATATATATATATATATATATATATATATATATATATATATATATATATATATATATATATATGCAACTTTTTTTCAGTACCATAAAACCTCAACACCTTCCATATTGCTTCTGTTGACTGTATCATAAATTTTTTCCAGTCTGTATTTGCAACACAGCCGTTTCCAGTTGCCTTTAAACTTATAAGATAACTGTTTTATAATGAACACTGTATTTGCACAGGCTTTTCCTTGTTGAATTTCTTTCTTTAACAATCCTCATGTAATCTATTTTACTTTCTCAAGCCTTCCTAGGTAAAGAGAAAAGTGAAAAGTGCTAGAATCGCAGGGGCATAACATAACTTATTATACCTAGGAAGGCTCATGGCAGGATTTATTTGAGAAAGTAAAAGAGATTTACAAGAGGACTGATAAAGAAAGAAATTAAACAAAAAAAGACTGTGCAAATACAGTGTTCATTATAAAACAGTTATCTCATGAGTTTAAAAGCAACTGGAAAAGGCTGTGTGGTAAACACAGGCTAGAAAAAGTTTATGACACAGTCAGCAGAGGCAGTGTGGAAAGTGTTGAGGGTTTATGGCACTGAAGAAAAGTTACTGAGATGTATATATATATATATATATATATATATATATATATATATATATATATATATATATATATATATTATATATATATATATATAGAGAGAGAGAGAGAGAGAGAGAGAGAGAGAGAGAGAGAGAGAGAGAGAGAGAGAGAGAGAGAGAGAGAGAGAGAGCAGGATTGATGTAAAAGCGAGCCTAACCCAGTGCTGCATTATGTTTGATGAGATAGTATATTGTGGACACAGTGATGTAAGAAGTGTGAGAAAAGGCAGTAGATGTGGGTGCAGAGGTGTAGGATAAGAAAATAAATCGTAATTGGAATGTGGAATACTGATTAGCACAGTGAAGAGAAACTGCAGAAATAAGTAACAATTTGAAGGTGTTTGCAGGAAGAGGAATTAGCAGGTCAACGGTAGCAAAATTAAAGTTGTAAAAATAAATGGAAACTGGAAAGAAGGAGCAATGGGTGTTTTTATAGATGGTGGAAGAACAGTAGCAGTTGATTTGACACTTGAGAGTAGATATTATAACAGATGATGGTACGATGAGCCTAAAGACGAGTCACAGAGTATAGGCGAGGCATTAAAGGGGCTTGTGCCGCAGATTGGGATAAGACTTGGCATTTCTGTGACAGCCAAAGAGGGAATGTCTGTTGGGAATGTTAAGCCAACTCAGTTTTATAAAAGTGAAGTATCAATGCTGAATGTGAAGGGAAGGAAAAAGGCTGAATCTGGTGAGAACTATTTGTGCAGTATATGAGGCGTAAGATCACCTGAAAGGGTGAGGTATGTTGAAATATGCAGAATGGTAAAAAGCTTAGAGTAGGTGGGAGGATTCACTAGTGTTCTGAGATGATCTCGCCGTCTGGAAAGATGGAGGACAAAAGGTTGTGAAAAAAAAAATTAAGTTGATAAATCGGAGTTGTTGTGAAGGATGCATTGTAAGGGTGAGAGCATGAGCAAGATAGAAGAGAATGGCGTAGTTTGTGTGACTGGTATTGACTTACTGCTAATGCGCCTTCTGTTTACTCCTTCTGCGTAGGAGGTTTATCCACAATTCATCAGTTAAGCATTCAGGTGCGTGAGACCCTTCCGTCTGGAGATACTTCAGTAAATGAAAAGAGAGGCTGATAGTGAAACTCTCACCCGAGACAGCGATACACCTATTTTAAAAAGATGAAAAACTACGAGCTATGGAAAACAAGACTGGTAAGAATAACAAAGACTGCCGTACGGGGAAAGGAAATGTCGTCAACTCCAACAAAACCAAATTTGTCTTAGGAGTAGAATAAACGACAGTTAAAGTGGGGAATTTAAACTGAATTCACGCTCTCTCTCTCTCTCTCTCTCTCTCTCTCTCTCTCTCTCTCTCTCTCTCTCTCGCGTGGAATTTTTTTTCCACTGCGTTTCCATCACTCTCCCCAGAAAAAGCCACGTCACGCAATGCTGGTATATATAAATATCAAAGGCAAACCCTTCCACAGGTATACCACTTTGAAATAAATGTGAACGTATCCCTTCTACTTCAGTCTTTTCCAGACTGTCACATGCTTCAACTCTAACAGGAAATGGAAAGAGACTTACTTATACAGGCTGCCCTGAAGCGAGAGCCCGTGCCTGCACAAGGCCGCCTTAATTTCAAGCGGACGGCGGAAAAGAGAAAAATCTCTTCAATGGGAAACTTACAACCCAGATTTTAAGTTTAATACATTTACAGCATTTTTCTCTTCCTGTGGGATTCAAGGCTG